>NC_141536.1:41517498-41869998 GCF_021556685.1 Rattus norvegicus
GATCCATTGTTATGATGAGACATTGTTACAGTGAGACAAAAAATAAAATACAAATTGCCAGGCCCAATAATTCTAAAAATAAATGTGCACACACCCAATGGAATGCAGGCTTCTTCACTGTTCACATTGGTTACTACAAATGAGTCCTCCAGAGATCCTCAGCTTCTGTGCTTTCTCCTTAGTCTTTCCTTTGACTTATTGAACATTTATCTGTGTTCATTTAACATTCTCACTACCATAAAGAGATTTTCTATGTCCCATAATAACATCAACTTAAGACCTACCTATTTCATTTTCAAAGCCGTCTCTTGATATACTTTATCATCCCTTTATACAGAGGGGAAGATAGTTCAAATGGTACAGTTAGTAATCAGTATGGTATGGTTTAAATCCAGTCTGTTTGACTCTGGATTCCATACTCTTAGCTGTGATTCTAGATTTACTTATGTGAAGTACTGTGCCTTACCATGAATTGTCACCTGGGAGTAGATAAACTACATAGAAACATATACGTTTTTATTACACTGACAATAATCCCCTTGAGAAATAAAGGTAATTGCCTGGTAATATATAATAACCTAAGAGAAACACTATCTGGCTTTCTGTGTAGATATTTGGACAGCAATAAAGTTAAGATAATTTGCAATGTCAACTAAATTGCATACAATATGAGGACAGAAAGAGACAACACATTTTTTTCTTAATACCATGTTATTACCATCACTTGGTGTACTCAGGGTCTCTTGAAACAATCCTTTCTCTTCATAGTGCCAATGGGCTGTAAATATAAACTGAAATTTTGATTTTGTGCTTACTAAGAAAATATTTAACATCCCTTACTTCCCCTGGGATGTAGCACGAGCATCATTTTAGGTGAAGCTAGAATAGCCACAATACAAATTCCTATTCTAGATGTCCAACCTTATTAGTGAAGTCTGGCTGTATGGGTCAAACTACAGTGACATTTTTTCTTTCCTAATACTTGTGCTTGCTTTCTTTTCTCTCTCTCTCTTTAAAATCAACATATATTCAAACATATGTGTGTGTGTGTGTGTGTGTGTGCACTTGAAAACGTTACTATTGCAAATTACATTTAATATTAAATTAAATTAAGTATTTTTGAGGTCTAGAAACTAACAATGTTATTTGCAAATAATTTATTGCAGTTAGCATCCTATGAGGTGGTGAAGGGTTCGATTACTAGAGAAAAAGGATCCCATCAGAGAGGGAGAGACTTCTAGACTGTGCAGTCCCAGTTAGTTCCTGGCAGGCAAGATCCCCATCCCCACTCTGCTAGCAATGTATAGTTTAATCTTCTATAACCCTGGACCTTGAAGGCTTCAACTCCCAGCCTCTGTCTGCTGACCTAGGCCTAGAATGTTTCTGTTCCCTTAACCTTTCTAGTTCTTTCTCAACACTGGATGGCTGGTTCAAGTCAGCTATTCTGGTTTAAAACCCCCTTCCAAGCTGACTGATTCAAACTGGCTTCTCTTGCTTCTCACTGAATTGTTCTACTTGGAAAAACTGCCTCCAGTTCCATGAACTGAACTGCATTGACTTCACAAACTCAACTGAATTTAACTGTATGCAACTGAACTGCATTGAACTGTGCTGGACTGAACTCAACTAAACTCCACTGCATTGTCTGAGCTCAACTGAACTGCACTGCCCTCCTCCCTGACTCTAGAATGTTCTAAAGTAGTCTCTCTTTAAGTACTGTTCTCATTTTGAGAGTTGGGATTATTTCTATTTCTGACTCATTCTGTCAAATCTTTCTCCAGTTGGTCATTTTATCTGCCCTTCAATTGGTTGTTACTTTCAAACATGGTTTCTTTCTTCTACTCTAACTTTACCTTCATTGTTAGGGATTACATTTGTGTACTAAGGGTATGTCTGTATTCCAGCCAGATGGATTAAAGGTATGTCATTCTAACCAGATCACATAAACCTGGAAGGTTTTCTGATGTGATCCCTTGCTAGAATAGCCATGTTGCTGGGTTAAAATTCCTCTACAGGTATTAGCAGTGACTTTATGGAGAGAATCATCCAGGCAACCAAATTAAGAATAGGATTGTGTCAAAGGAAAAAGTTTGTGAACAGCAAAAGAAATAATTACCAGGAAGAAAAGGCATCTTACAGAATGGGAGGAAATATTTTCAGTCTATACACCTAATAACAATTAATCTCCTAGATATATAAGGAATGCCTATATAACTCAGTAGCAAAATTAAATCAATAAACTTAAAATATTCTAACACCTTGAATGAACATTTCCCCAAAAAGTGTATTCAAATACCCAGTAGGTATGGTTTTAAAATAATCAGAAAATTGCAAATTAAAACTGCACATGTGGGGTTGGGGATTTAGCTCAGTGGTAGAGTGCTTGCCTAGCAAGCTCAAGGCCCTGGGTTCGATCCCCAGCTCCGAAAAAAAAAAGAAAAGGAAAAAAAACTGCACATGTAGTATGTCATCATATCTGTTAGGATAATCTATAAAAAAATAACAACTAAAGACAAACGCTTGAAGAAAACCTATAAACACTGGAACTTTGGGAGGTAATCTTCTGTGGAAAAAGTTTTCAGAAAAATTAAAAGCATAGGTACTATACTTTCCAGTAATATCACTATCAGATATTAATTCAAGAATCAAACTGAGAACTTGAAAAGGTTTCTCTAACTGTGCCCACTGAAGATATATTTGCAATTCACCTGTGAAGTAACCCAAATATGTAATGTAGTGAGATGTGTAGTAAGAGATAAGTAGATGAATCTGGGGTAGACCTGAGTTATTCAAATATCAGTAAATACTTATACACACATTAAAGCAGACCTAACCTTGGATGATAGAGCAACAAATGCAATATGTCCTGGGCACCATGACTTTCAGTTGAAAATCAGACTGTCAGAACTGCAGCTTTTCAGTGGATCAGGGCTTACAGCAAAGAAATTGTTTTTATCTTGTATTCCAAAGGAATAATTTTGACTGGTGTGTAGAAGATGAATATTTGTGGTATGTAGGCAGGATTGTTAGCTAGGCAACTAACTAGAAGTCTGTGACAGTCATACATAGGTGTGTGTGTGTGTGTGTGTGTGTGTGTGTGTGTGTGTGTGTTGGGGGGAAAGAAGTGAAGATGGAAAGGGAGAGACAGATAAGAGAGACACATACAGAGGGAGCGAGAGAGAGAGAGAGAGAGAGAGAGAGAGAGAGAGAGAGAGACTCAAAGGTTAGAAATATGTTGACTATTACAAGAATATAATTGAAATAATTCATCAGAGATGTTTGAGCATATTTTTTCCAAACCAGATGGCAAAAATAAGTGGGTAAGAAATGCTTGTTTGTAACAGTTGATTAGTAGAACACATTAAGAAAAACAAGTTTAGGAAATGGCTTCATATGGTTTCTTGGAATACAACTGTCCTGAAAAAGAATCATAGCAATATAGTTAGAAAAAGGAGTCTTAGCAATTAAAGCTGTCAGAAGAAATAGAATATCTTACTCTTTTAAAACAGGTATAGGTATTACATGCAATTTTGTCTTGAGACAAAATAGTGTAATCATTTATTACACAAATAGAACTCCATTTTATTTATTCAAACTGGTATTTCATATCATGATCTAATTGGTAGCCTCATTCTATCTGTCTGTCTGTCTATCTATCTATCTATCTATTATCTATCTATTTATCTATCATCTATCTATTGTGCATGTATCTTTGTGTGTATGTGTGTATGCATGTGTACCAGTATAGTAAATATGTCTCTATACACAAAAGGGGATTTGCTTGTGGAGTTAGGATGTCAAGGTTATGTGTCTTCATCAATTGTTCTCTATCATAACTGAAAGTTTAATTAATTTAAGTAGCAAAGATTTTTAGGTGAAGAGTCAACATATATCATCATCATCATCGTTTTCACATTATAGTTTATTTAAACCATTTATACTGTTTTTCATTGATTTATTTTCATGGCTACCCATGACAAGTGTCATTGGTTGCTTCGTTTCTAAAGCAAGTAAGTCATATTGTTTAATTGATCAAAGAAACATATTCAGTTACTACTTCAATATATTATATAATTGGCCTGGAATATAACAAAAGTCACGAAATTCTCAGTCAAATGGTGGTTATGGGAATAATGTTCTTAAAAAGTACTTATATCTCCTGTGAGGCCTACCAGGGTAACTCCCGACTACTTTCACCTGTAGAGGACACATTTTCTGTGCCAGTGTGATGTTATTCTAGGAAGTACACAGACTGGGTAGGGAGGATAATATTCTTACCTTTCAGAAGTTCATAGTGCAGCTATATCTGAATTCTTGAAGGGAAAGAATGTAAAACATAATGAGAGTATCAAATAAATCAGACTTGGCCATGCTGAGATCCATACCCTGAATTGCGTGCAGACTTCCAATGTTCCAACTTTCACTCATGTGTAACACGTCTCCCCCCTACCACTGTTTGGAGCTCTGTTTTGAGCGCATCCCTCCATCGTGCACACTCAGTTAGGATGCAGGAATTCATTATCACTTTGTTACTATCTAATGATTAGGAGAAAAATGTTTCATCCTATTAATTTCTTCCCCAATAAGACATTTTGTATTGAGGTATAACTGATCACTCCCATGTACAATGGACAAACACCTCTGATCAAAGCATGAACTTATGGTGTTTATCAGTGAGTTCATAGCTCATTTCATGTTATGGTGACTGCACAATTATAGTTCAGATAAAAGCAGTGCCTTGTCCCCATTCTTTCTTTTTCCTACAGTCTCAGTTCCCCTTTCCATGTACGACATGCGGGGGTTTCATGGTGTTATCCACAATGTGCTTTGTTTGCCTACCCCTTTTCTATCACCTGTTCTTACCCACACTCCTCCTCGCCTCTCTTCCCTAGGAGTTCTCCTTTGTATGTATTCCTGTTATAACCTTGTTAGTTATTACCTAGAACTTCACAAGTAAGACAAATGTCCAGAAACCAAGCTGATATCAAACTTCTAGAGCTTGTTGTTTGCTCACTTTAGCACATGATATCGCCAGCCAAATTCTGTATCACTCAGGAGCTACTCAGAACACAGGGTCAGAGAAGAGAAGGGCGTATCATGAGAGCAGCTCAAATACTAGGCAAAGAGCCCTATTCTAAATTCTGGTCATGGCCTTTGCCAGGAAAATGTACCCCCTTAAACATTACTGCTGTATTAAGTAATGACACTTGACTGTAAGAAAATTTTAAAATAATGAGATACAAACTTATAAACTAGACTCATCTTTCATTTGTTAATGTCAAAAGGCACATTTTACCAGGATTTTTCAAAATCCAGGCAAGGTCTTTGAAATTTCAAAAGCCACAGTGAGTTCATGGCTCATTTGCCTTTCTGCACACATTAACTCTGAAATCTTAGCCTCTAATCCTGTTTATATTTGCCATTGATGTTTGCAGCTTTAATGATTTCCCACTCAGTAGAGAATCCGATTGAAGTTCCCTCCCCTCTTCAGCAATTGAAGAACAACAAATATTCTGAAAACAATGGATGCAGCCTAGTGGCTCTCAGCGTCCTAAGTGTTCCCATAGACAGACCTGCTCAAATGAAATTAGGGCTTGCAAAACTTTACCCTAATAATTTAAGGGATAGAGATTAAAGCAAAATCATTTTTAATAAAAAGAGCTTTTAGAAAGCTTGCTTCTCATTAAGGCTTATCTCCGGAGGTGGTGGGTTGGCTCAATGGCATTTCCAGACAGCCGGTGTCCATGATTCCAAACAAAATGTTTTGTAGCTTTTCTTGTTAGCTTTCTATTTCAATTCATTATAAGGTGTTGGGATAGAAATTGTGGCTCGAATCTGGACAAACCACACCAGACCAACATGGTCCCACATGGTAGACGTTTACTGGAATAAAGGAGACAAGGGGTAGGGGTGGGGCAAGAAAGGGAGAAGAGAGAGAAAAGGAGGGGCAGAAAGGGTCTGCCTTTTATTTGAACTGTGATGTAACTGCTCCCAAGTGAAGGTGGGAGCCAATGTATGCTGGGAATGTATGACTATTGCCATGGCAACAGATGTGCAGGTGACCAGGTGTGTCACTGTTGGAGTCCAGATCGATTCTTGATACCAATATGTCTACCTTTTTCTTATCATAAAATGAGGAAGGGAAAGGGGAGGGGAAAGCCGATAATAAAATGGGAGTAGGGGTCCCTGTCTTTTAGGCTACTTCCTGCTGTCTTGGGGCATCATCAATTTTGGGGTATAGCTGTTTAATACCATCAGGGTCCACTTGGTAAACATTCACATCAGGCTTCTCTGTGGACAGTGGCTGGTAATCCTGTAACAGGAACTGATTCATAGTTTGGTTAAAATATTTTTGTATCTATTGTTGAAAGAATGTAGAGACAAGATTAATGAAACAGGGAGTGAATAGTAATGCCAGGAAAATGACTAGGAAAGGCATTATGAAAGGGAATATCCACTTTCATATAAGGTTTTCAAAAATCTAGGAATTGGAGGCCTCATGTTCCTTGAAATTCTGCATGTCTGATTGTAGCTCATAGATTTTATATCTACGCCAGATTGGTTGATGTAGAAACAGCACTCTTCTTGAAGGAACAGGGGAAGACCACCTTCCTTGGCTATCAGGATGTCCTGCCCCCATAAGTTCTGAAGCACCACAGCTGACAAAGAATTGATCTGTTTCTAGATAGTGAGCATGGTTTCAGACATTTTATTATTATTACTATTTTTTTAACTTGAGTATTTCTTATTTACATTTCGAATGTTATTCCCTTTCCCGGTTTACAGGCCAACATCCCCCTAATCCCTCCCCCTCCCCTTCTTTATGGGTGCTCCCCTCCCTATCCTCCCCCCATTGCCGCCCTCCCCCCAACAATCACGTTCAGTCTTAGTAGGACCCAGGGCTTCCCCTTCCACTGGTGCTCTTACTAGGATATTCAATGCTACCTATGAGGTCAGAGTCCAGGGTCAGTCCATGTATAGTCTTTAGGTAGTGGCTTAGTCCCTGATAGCTCTGGTTGCTTGGCATTGTTGTACACATTGTTGTTGAGCCCCTTCAAGCTCTTCCAGTTCTTTCTCTGATTCCTTTAACGGGGGTCCTGGTCTCAGTTCAGTGGTTTGCTGCTGGCATTCGCCTCTGTATTTGCTGTATTCTGGCTGTGTCTCTCAGGAGAGATCTACATCCGGCTCCTGTCGGCCTGCACTTCTTTGCTTCATCCATCTTGTCTAATTGGGTGGCTGTATATATATGGGCCACATGTAGGGCAGGCTCTGAATGGGTGTTCCTTCAGTCTCTGTTTTAATCTTTGCCTCTCTATTCCCTGCCAAGGGTATTCTTGTTCCCTTTTTAAAGAAGGAGTGAAGCATTCACATTTTGATCATCCGTCTTGAGTTTCATGTATTCTAGGCATCTAGGGTAATTCAAGCATTTGGGCTAATAGCCACTTATCAATGAGTGCATACCATGTGTGTTTCTCTGTGATTGGGTTACCTCACTCAGGATGATATTTTCCAGTTCCCTCCATTTGCCTATGAATTTCATAAAGTCATTGTTTTTGATAGCTGAGTAATATTCCATTGTGTAGATGTACCACACTTTCTGTATCCATTACTCTGTTGAAGGGCATCTGGGTTCTTTCCAGCTTCTGGCTATTATAAATAAGGCTGCGATGAACATAGTGGAGCATGTGTCTTTTTTATTTGTTGGGGCATCCTGTGGGTATATGCCCAAGAGAGGTATAGCTGGATCCTCAGGCAGTTCAATGTCCAATTTTCTGAGGAATCTCCAGACTGATTACCAGAATGGTTGTACCAGTCTGCAATCCCACCAACAATGGAGGAGTGTTCCTCTTTCTCCACATTCTCGCCAGCATTTACTGTCACCTGAGTTTTTGATCTTAGCCATTCTCACTGGTGTGAGGTGAAATCTCAGGGTTGTTTTGATTTGCATTTCCCTTATGACTAAAGATGTTGAACATTTCTTTAGGTGTTTCTCAGCCATTCGGCATTCCTCAGCTGTGAATTCTTTGTTTAGCTCTGAACCCCATTTTTTAATAGGGTTATTTGTCTCCCTGCGGTCTAACTTCTTGAGTTCTTTGTATATTTTGGATATAAGGCCTCTATCTGTTGTAGGATTGGTAAAGATCTTTTCCCAATCTGTTGGTTGCCGTTTTGTCCTAACCTCAGTGTCCTTTGCCTTATAGAAGCTTTGCTGTTTTATGAGATCCCATTTGTTGATTCTTGATCTTAGAGCATAAGCCATTGGTGTTTTGTTCAGGAAATGTTTTCCAGTGGCCATATGTTCGAGATGCTGCCCTAGTTTTTCTTCTATTACTTTGAGTGTATCTGGTTTGATGTGGAGGTCCTTGATCCAGTTGGACTTAAGCTTTGTACAGGGTGATAAGCATGGATTGATCTGCATTCTTCTACATGTTGACCTCCAGTTGAACCAGCACCATTTGCTAAAAATGCTATCTTTTTTCCATTTGATGGTTTTGGTTCCTTTGTCAAAAATCAAGTGACCATAGGTGTGTGGGTTCATTTCTGGGTCTTCAATTCTGTTCCATTGGTCTATTTGTCTGTCTCTGTACCAATACCATGCAGTTTTTATCACTATTGCTCTGTAATACTGCTTGAGTTCAGGGATAGTGATTCCCCCTGAAGTCCTTTTATTGTTGAGGATAGTTTTAGCTATCCTGGGTTTTTTTATTCCATATGAATTTGCAAATTGTTCTGTCTAACTCTTTGAAGAAATGGATTGGTATTTTGATAGGGATTGCATTGAATCTGTTGATCGCTTTTGGTAAAATGGCCATTTTTACTATATTATTCCTGCCAATCCATGAGCATGGGAGATATTTCCATCTTCTGAGGTCTTCTTCAGTTTCTTTCTTCAGTGTCTTGAAGTTCTCATTGTACAGATCTTTTACTTGCTTGGTTAAAGTCACACCAAGGTACTTTATATTATTTGGGTTTATTATGAAGGGTGTCGTTTCCCTAATTTCTTCCTCGGCTTGTTTCTCTTTTGTGTAGAGGAAGGCTACTGATTTATTTGAGTTAATTTTATACCCAGCCGCTTTGCTGAAGTTGTTTATCAACTTTAGTAGTTCTCTGGTGGAACTTTTGGGATCACTTAAATACACTATCATATCGTCTGCAAAAAGTGATATTTTGACTTCTTCTTTTCCGATCTGTATCCCCTTGACCTCCTTTTGTTGTCTGATTGCTCTGGCTAGAACTTCAAGAACTATATTGAATAAGTAGGGAGAGAGTGGGCAACCTTGTCTAGTCCCTGATTTTAGTGGGATTGCTTCAAGTTTCTCTCCATTTAGTTTAATGTTAGCAACTGGTTTGCTGTATATGGCTTTTACTATGTTTAGGTATGGGCCCTGAATTCCTATTCTTTCCAGGACTTTTATCATGAAGGGGTGTTGAATTTTGTCAAATGCTTTCTCAGCATCTAATGAAATGATCATGTGGTTTTGTTCTTTTAGTTTGTTTATATAATGGATCACGTTGATGGTTTTCCGTATATTAAACCATCCCTGCATGCCTGGGATGAAGCTTACTTGATCATGGTGGATGATTGTTTTGATGTGCTGTTGGATTCGGTTTGCCAGAATTTTATTGAGTATTTTTGCGTCGATATTTATAAGGGAAATTGGTCTGAAGTTCTCTTTCTTTGTTGGGTCTTTGTGTGATTTAGGTATAAGTGTAATTGTGGTTTCATAGAAGGAATTCGGTAGTGCTCCATCTGTTTCAATTTTGTGCAATAGTTTGGATAATATTGGTATGAGGTCTTCTATGAAGGTCTGATAGAATTCTGCACTAAAACCTGTTGTTGAGTTTGAAGTGAACTCATTATATTGTGTCATGGAGGTAGTTATTCCTACAATTCCCGTGCCATCACCTATGGCTATTCCTGCAGCAACCAAGGATAGCATGACCTGAACTGCCTTCTTATGTTGGGTAGCTATCATATCGACAACTGGGATTGGTAGGGGCTCGTTTCCCTGGATTGCCCTTAGTTCAGGAAAAAGAAGTACCAACTTACAAACTCCTGAGCAGCTGGCAGGTAATCGATGATATGCCTGAGTGTCACAAAAGATTGAGGTGTTTTGGAGTGCAGGGCATTGTGGGAGAGATGAGGTATCAAGGGTTGTGGTTCCATTGCAGCCTAGGGAGCCTAGCATTCCTACAGAATGTGACCTGCATGTCTTAAAACAGCTTGCTATGCCAAAAACAGAGATAAAGAAAAGGTATGGAGTCATGGTGACATCAGAGTTGGGGCAGCTGACAAAAGATGAGGTAAGTTTCCTTGGCAGTATCACCAAAGAGCCTGTAAGAGGCAGTTGTGATCTAGTTCAGGGGGTACACATTGCCAGCAATCTTTAAAGCAACCAGGTTGGGCGACATTAGGGAGTTGGTATGGCAAGGTCAGGATCTGAAGCAAAAGGTGGAATGACAAATTAGTGCCATTTATGAGAGGGGATGTCCAAGAGGTAAGGACCTTGACGGGTGTTTGATTACTTCCTCTACATTTCTGCTATCTAGAGGTTGGGCAATTGAGACATATTTTCTCTGAATACAGACAGAACATATTGAGGACCCTGCTTTACTTTTATGGTAGAGCTTACCAACAACTCCCACCTGAGAGTCCATGGACGTTGTATGTAGAAAAAGAATATGTTGAGTTGTTGGATAGAAGAAGAGATTGGTCCATGATCCTAGCATATGTATTTGACAAGACCAATATGGGCAGCCCCCATATTTGTCTGGCCATTTTTTACAATCATTTTTTGTCTGGTCAAAGAGAAAGCAAGTAAAGAGATCATAATATTTAGATGGGATAACCAATACAGGGATGACAACAATTTGGATTGTTTCCTGGCATCCGGCCATGGAGCAGTTTCTGGACCCTTTTTAAAAAGACTGTCTAGCAGCAGAGGGGTTCTGGGCCTCCCAGACTCAGGGGTCTACCTGAGAAGCTGGTAAAGGAAACAACATGTTAGTGTTAGTAGGTTGACTGGCTAGAAGAAGGAGCAGAAAGACTGATGGCGAGCTTGGATTTAGGTGAATGGGCGGAGCAAAGGGAATAGAGGCTCCCAACTTAGCTAGAAGATCCCTTCCCAATAAGGGGATAGGACATGTTAACACTACCACAAAGGAATGGGTGAGAGGTACACCCCTAGAAATGCAACTAAGTGGTGGGGTCTGGTGAGGATGTTAAGGTTGTCCTCCTACCCCAACAATAGGAAAATGGGAGGAGGAAGTGGGTCCCCAAAACTCTGTCAAGACTGAGTAAGTGGTCCCAGTATCCAAGAGAAGAAGATGGGTTGCCCACATACCAGGATGGTTACCCGTAGCTCCCTGCTGGTGATGGTGGTAGTTGGGTCAAGGGAGCTTGGGACCCTTCAATTGTCCATAACCAAGCCTAGGAGATCAGCTGGAGGGTTATCTGGGAGTGATGTCCCTCCGTCCTGCACAACATGAAGGCAATCAACAGCCTAATGTCTCTCCTGATGGCACCTAGGACATAACCCCTTTGACTTGCAGAAGTTAGGGCAAGTTGTCATCCAATGACCTTGTTGACCACATTTGTGGCAGGAACCTGGTGGTCTCTAAGCCTTAGGAAACCAGGAGTCCAGGAAACTGGCTGGGGCTGGTCAGACAGCCTTTGCCAGCATATGGTATTTTTTTCTGGGTGCGTTCTCATCTCTCTCATGGTACACTTTGAAGGCCAGTGCCAAAACTTCTGCCTATGGAGTTAGGGGCCTCCTCTTTAGCTTTCTAAGTTTGCCTTTTGTGTCGGGAAAAGAAGTAGGTCATCAGAAGTAGCCTACCTTCTGGATTTTTAAGGTCCAGTTTAGTGTATTGTAGTAAAACCTTTGTGAGGTGTTCTAAAACTTGAGATGGGTTGTCCTATTTTTCTTGGATAACCCCTTGGAGTTTTTCAAAATTTCCTGTTTTTATGGCTACCCTGCGAAGAATGGTCACGAGGCAGATTATGAATCTGTATCACCTGTGGAAATATGATTCTATCATGACTCTGGTCAGATACTGCCTCAGATCCAAATGGGTATGATCCATCTGTTTGATGGATCTCATCTACATGTATTTTCACCTGCTCCCAAACACACTGGTGTTCCTCAGGAAGTAAATTATTAAAAAGGATAATATGTACAAAGTGGAAAGTAAAGCTATAAAATTGGGTAATGTATTGAATGTACTCTTTAATAAGGGTGGAGGAGTTAGAGGTATAAGGAACCCAATTTGCTTTAGAGAAGGGTTGGAGTGATGATAGCTAAATGTTTGGGCATAGAGGACCTCTTTCTATTTACCAGACCGCTGTTAGTATGAATGAAGATCCCATAAAATATTTGGATCTACTGTGTTATTGAGTGGCCATTTGGAACCATTGTCTAATGGATACTGAGTCCAGACCTTATTGCAAAGGTGTATCAATTTTGATGCCTTGAAGTGAGGAGTTAATTTCAGAGATTTGAAAATTTCCAGGAGGCATCCAGTGGAGACAGTGAAGGTATGTTCAGAGACTGGAGGAAAAAAAAAACCTACTAGTGTTTGTGTTTGAGAGTTTAGCCTTCTCGTAGCAGGAAATGTGAAACCATGTGGTTGGTGAGGGCTTGTCCTACTAAGTAACCCACGTGGCAAGAACTAGCACCATGTGGTGGACCATGGTGGGCAGCAGCTCACATAGAAGTCTGTGTGTTCTTCACAGCTGCAGCAGTAACTCACGTGGTGGAAATCTGTGAGTCTCAAAGTAGCCAGCAGGTAGTGGTGGTTGAACAATGTGCCCATGGGGGCAGAGATAGAATTCAGGCTGCAGGTGCCAGGAAGACCTGGTGACAGCAGTCGAATTCAGGTGGTACACAGCTGGAGGTGTGCAGCAGCTGTGACCCAAAGGGAAGCTGGTGGCAGTCAAGCTCATCACACACGGTGCAAGGACAGTTGTGGGCACAGTCTCAAGGAGGTCTATCCTCTCATGGGCTACCAATGTTGGGACAGAAATGACGGCTCAAATCTGGACAAACCACAGGCCAACAAGGTCCTACACCCAAGAGGTTGATTGGGACAACAGAGGCAGGGAGTGAAGGTGGGGTGGAGGGGAGGATGGAAGAAAGAGGTGAAAGAGAAGAAGAATGGGGCAGAAAGGGTCTGCCTTTTATTTGAACTGTGACATAACTGTTCCCAGGTAAAGGTGGGAGCTTAACAAAATGCTGGTAAAGTATGGCCATTGCCATGGCAACAGATGTGCAGATGACCAGGTGTCATCACTGCTGGAGGTGAGAGCTGTTCCTGATGCCAGCATAAGGGAAATGCTCACATTGAGTCATTTCCCTTTAAACAAGCAAGCAAACAAACAAACCTCAAATTGATTTAATGAGACAAATTTATAAGAATGAAATCATCACAGAAAACTTTATGTCCTGAGTGAAGGAGTACAGAATGTTTGGTTCTCTCAAAATGTAATGAATATTTACTCCGAAGTTTTTCTTTATAAATATTTTCATTGAAGATATAGATTAAAAATGATGGGTCTAGATGTGGGGTTTGCTGTCTTAATTAGACTAAATTAGAGAAAAATCTTCAATAAGAATACTGATGGTTGGTAGCTCCAACTGTGCCTAGAGCTGGGGGGCTGTCCACAGCCCTCAGACCCAAAACATGCCTGAAGAAAGCTGGTCCTCTAGGAGTGCTCTCCCTCCTAAGCCCATAGTACACAAAGGTAGGACCCCACATTCTCTCCACTGACTATCCAAAGAGAGACCCACCGAGAGCTCACAGGTAGTAGGAGCCTCAGGGCAACTTGGACCTATCCATACTCCATCTATACCCAGAGCTGTCCAACAGTCCTCCTTACCCAAAACCTGCTTGCAGAGAGCTGGTCTGCCAGGAGTGCTTGCACTCCTAAGCCCACAGGTAAGACCCCACTTTCACTCCACTGACTTTCCAAGGAGACATCCACTGGGAGCTCACTGGACACTGGAGCCACAGGACAGTCTGCCACAGGACTCTTCCAGTCTCCATCTGTGCCTAGAGCTAACACTGTCCCACAGTGCTCCAGACCTAAAACCTGCCCTGAGAGAGCTGGTGTCCCAGAAGCACTCTCACTCCTAAGATGACAGGCTCACAGTCTCACAAGCTCAGAGGAAGGACAAGCTCCAGTCAGAGACAGCAAGACTATCTAACATCTGAGATAACTAGATGGCGAGAGGCAAGTACAAGAACCTAAGCAAGAGAAACCAAGACTACTTGGCATCATCAGAACCCAGTTCTCCCACCACAACAAATAATGGATATCCCAACACAATGAAAAAGCAAGATTTGGATTTAAAATCACATCTCATGATGATGACAGAGGACTTTAAGAAGGACATAAATAACTTCTTTAAAGAAATACAGCACAACACAGGTAAACAATCCCTTAAAGAATTTCAGGAGAACACAACCAAACCAGTGAAGGAATTGAACAAAGCCATCCAGGATCTAAAAATGGAAATAAAAACAATAAAAAAATCACAAAGGGAGACAACACTGGAGATAGAAAACCTAGGAAAGAGATCAGGAGTCATAGATACAAGAATCATCAATAGAATGCCAGAGATTGAAGAGAGAATATCAGGGGCAGAAGATACCATAGAAAACAATGACACAATAGTAAAAGAAAATGCAAAAAGCAAAAAATTCCTAACCCAAAACATCCACAAAGCACAGGATACAATGAGAAGACCAAATCTAAGGATAATAGGTATAGAAGAGAGTGAAGATGATTACCAACTTAAAGGCAAGTAAATACCTTCAAAAAAATTAGAGAAGAAAACTTCTCTAACCTAAAGAAAGAGATGCCCATGGACATACAAAAAGCCTACAGGACTCCAAACAGATTGGACCAGAAAAGAAATTTCTCATGACAGGTAACAGTCAAAACACCAAATACAAAAATGAAAGAAAGAATATTAGAAGCAGTAAAGGAAAGAGGTCAAGTAACATATAAAGGCAGACCTAAGAAAATTACATGAGACTTCTCAACAGAGACTATCAAAGCTAGATGATCTTGGACAGATGCCATACAAACCCTAAGAGAACACAAATGTCATCCCAGGCTACTGTATCCAGCAAAATTCTCAATTAACATAGAGAAGCCAAGATATTCCATGACAAAACCAAATTTACATAATATCTTTCCATAAATCCAGCCCTACAAAGAAAAATAGGTAGAAAACTCCAACACACGGAAGGTTATTACCCTCTAGAAAAAGCAAGAAAGTAATCTTCTTGCAACAACCCCGACAGAAGATAGCCAAACAAACATAATTTCACCTCTAACAATAAAAATAACAGGAAACAACAACTGCTATTCCTTAATATCGCTTAACACAAATGGACTCAATTCCCCAATAAAAAGACATAGACTAACAGACTGGATACATAAGCAGAACCCAGCATTCTGCTACATACAGAAAACATACCTCAGTGATAAAGACAAATACTACCTTGGAGTAAAAGGCTGGAAAAAATTCCAAGCAAATGGTCCAAAGAAGCAAGCTGGAGGAGGCATTTCATATCAAATAAAATTGACTTTCAACCAAAAGTTATAAAAAAAGATAAGGAAGGACACTTCATACTCAACCAAGGAAATATCTACTGAATGACTCTCAATTCTGAACATCTATGCTCCAAATGTAAGGACACCTCCATTCGTAAAAGCAATTTTACTAAAGCTCAAAGCATACAAGGCACCATACACAATAATAGTAAGAGACATCAACATACCACTTTCACCAATGGACAGATTATGCATACAGAATCTAAACAGATACACAGTAAAACTAACAGAAGTTATGAACCAAACGGATTTAACAGACATCTATAGAACATTTCATCCTAAAACAGAAGAATATACCTTTTTCTCAGTACCTCATGGTACCTTCACCAAAATTGACCATATAATCAGTGACAAAACAGGCCTCAATAGATATAAGGAGATAGAAATAATCCCATGCTTCTATCAGATCACCATGGACTAAGGCTGGTTTTCAATAACAACAAAAATAACAGAAAGCCCACATACACATGTAAGCAGAACAATGCTCTACTCAATGACAACTTGGTCCAGGAAAAAAGAAAGAAAGACATTAAAGACTTTTTAAAATTTAATGAAAATGAAGGCACAACATACCCAAACTTATAGGATACAATGAAAGCAGTGCTAAGAGGAAAAGTCATAGCTCTGAGTGCCTCCGAAAAAAAATTGGAGAATGCATAAACTAGCAGCTTGAGAGCAAACCTGAAAGTTCTAGAACAAAAAGAAGCAAATACACCCAAGAGCAGTAGACAGCAGGAAATAATCAAACTCAGAGCTGAAATCAACCAAGTGGAAATAAAAAGAACTAAACAAATAATCAACAAAACTTAGAGCTGGTTCTTTGAGAAAGTCAACAGGATGGATAAATTCTTAGCCAGACTAACCAGAGGGAAGAGAAACAGTATCCAAATTAACAAAATAACAAATGAAAAGGGAAACATAACAACAGAAACTGAGGAAATTAAAAAAAAATCAGATCCTACTACAAAAGCATATACTCAACAAAACTGGAAAATCTGGATGGAATGGACAATTTTTAGACAAATACCAGGTACCAAAGTCAAATCAGGATCAGATAAACCATCTAAACAGTCCCATAACACATAAAGAAATAGAAAGAGTCATAAAAGTCTCCCAACCAAAAAGAGCTCAAGACCAGATGGGTTTAGTGCAGAATTCTATCAGACCTTCAAAGAAGACCTATTACCAAGGGTCTTCAAACTATTCCACAAAATTGAAACAGAAGGAACAACTACCCAATTAGTTCTTTGAAGCCACATTTATGCTTATACCTAAGCCACACAAAGACCCTACAAAGAAAGAAAACTTTAGAACAATTTCCCTCATAAATATCGATGTAAAAATATGCAAGAAAATTCTCACAAACCAAATCCAAGAACACCATCAAAACAATCATCCATCGTGATCAAGTAGATTTCATCTCAGTAATGCAAGAATGGCACAATATAAGGAAATCCATCAATGTAATCCACTATATAAACAAACTCAAAGGGGAAAAAAAACACATGATCATCCCATTAAATGCTGAGAAAGCATTTGACAAAATTAATACGCCTTCATGATAAAAGTCTTGGAAAGATCAGGAATTCAAGGCCCATACCTAAGCATAGTAAGAGCAATATACAGTAAACCAGTAGCCAACATCAAACTAAATGAGGGGAAACTTGAAGGAATCCCATTAAAATCAGAGACTAAACATGGCTGCCCACTCTCTCCCTACTTATTCAATATAGTACTTGAAGTCCTAGCCAGAGCAATTAGAAAACCAAAGACGTCAAAGGGATACAAATTGGAAAGGAGGAAGTCAAAATACCACTATTTGCAAGTGATATGATGTATACTTAAGTGACCCCCAAAATTCCACCAGAGAACTACTTAACCTGATAAAAACTTCAGCAAAGTGGCTGGATATAAGATTAACTCAAACAAATCAGTAGCCTTCCTCTACTCAAAGGGTAAACTGGCTGAGGAAGAAATAGGAAAATCACACCCTTCACAATAGCTGCAAATAAAATAAAATACCTCAGTGTGACTCTAACACAGCAAGTGAAAGATCTGTAATGACAAGAACTTCAAGTCTCTGAAGAAAAAAAATCAAAGAAGAACTTAGAAGATGGAAAGTTCTCCCATTCTCATGGATCGCCAGGGTTAATATAGGAAAAATGGCCATCTTACTGAAAGCAATCTATATTTTCAATGCAATTCCTCATTAAAATTCCAACTCATTTCTTCATAGAGTTAGAAAGAGCAGTTTTTAAATTATTTTGGAGTAACAAAAGACTCAGGGTAGCAAAAACTATTCTCCGCAATAAAAGAACTTCTGGGGAAAAAACTGTATAAGGCCTCTGGGCTCCCGTGGGGGAGGGCCCAGGAGCGGCAGGACTTCTGCGCCTGAGACACCGCCGGAACCTGAAAGAAACAGACCGGATAAACAGTTCTCTGCACCCAAATCCCGTGGGAGGGAGAGCTAAACCTTCAGAGAGGCAGACAAGCCTGGGAAACCAGAAGAGACTGCTCCCTGCACACACATCTCGGACGCCAGAGGAAAAAGCCAAAGACCATCTGGAACCCTGGTGCACTGAAGCTCCCGGAAGGGGCGGCACAGGTCTTCCTGGTTGCTGCCGCTGCAGAGAGCCCCTGGGCAGCACCCCACGAGCGAACCTGAGCCTCGGGACCACAGGTAAGACCAAATTTTCTGCTGCAAGAAAGCTGCCTGGTGAACTCAAGACACAGGCCCACAGGAACAGCTGAAGACCTGTAGAGAGGAAAAACTACACGCCGGAAAGCAGAACACACTGTCCCCATAACTGACTGAAAGAGAGGAAAACAGGTCTACAGCACTCCTGACACACAGGCTTATAGGTCAGTCTAGCCACTGTCAGAAATAGCAGAACAAAGTAACACTAGAGATAATCTGATGGCGAGAGGCAAGCGCAGGAACCCAAGCAACAGAAACCAAGACCGCATGCCATCATCGGAGCCCAATTCTCCCGCCAAAACAAACATGGAATATCCAAACACACCAGAAAAGCAAGATCTAGTTTCAAAATCATATTTGATCATGATGCTGGAGGACTTCAAGAAAGACATGAACACACTTAGGGAAACACAGGAAATCATTAATAAACAAGTAGAGGCCTACAGAGAGGAATGGCAAAAATCCCTGAAAGAATTCCAGGAAAACACAATCAAACAGATGAAGGAATTAAAAATGGAAATAGAAGCAATCAAGAAAGAACACATGGAAACAACCCTGGATATAGAAAACCAAAAGAAGAGACAAGGAGCTGTAGATACAAGCTTCACCAACAGAATACAAGAGATGGAAGAGAGAATCTCAGGAGCAGAAGATTCCATAGAAATCATTGACTCAACTGTCAAAGATAATGTAAAGCGGAAAAAGCTACTGGTCCAAAACATACAGGAAATCCAGGACTCAATGAGAAGATCAAACCTAAGGATAATAGGTATAGAAGAGAGTGAAGACTCCCAGCTCAAAGGACCAGTAAATATCTTCAACAAAATCATAGAAGAAAACTTCCCTAACCTAAAAAAAGAGATACCCATAGGCATACAAGAAGCCTACAGAACTCCAAATAGATTGGACCAGAAAAGAAACACCTCCCGTCACATAATTGTCAAAACACCAAACGCACAAAATAAAGAAAGAATATTAAAAGCAGTAAGGGAAAAAGGTCAAGTAACATATAAAGGGAGACCTATCAGAATCACACCAGACTTCTCGCCAGAAACTATGAAGGCCAGAAGATCCTGGACTGATGTCATACAGACCCTAAGAGAACACAAATGCCAGCCCAGGTTACTGTATCCAGCAAAACTCTCAATTAACATTGATGGAGAAACCAAGATATTCCATGACAAAACCAAATTTACACAATATCTTTCTACAAATCCAGCACTACAAAGGATAATAAATGGTAAAGCCCAACATAAGGAGGCAAGCTATACCCTAGAAGAAGCAAGAAACTAATCGTCTTGGCAACAAAACAAAGAGAATGAAAGCACACAAACATAACCTCACATCCAAATATGAATATAAAGGGAAACAATAATCACTATTCCTTAATATCTCTCAATATCAATGGCCTCAACTCCCCAATAAAAAGACATAGATTAACAAACTGGATACGCAACGAGGACCCTGCATTCTGCTGCCTACAGGAAACACACCTCAGAGACAAAGACAGACACTACCTCAGAGTGAAAGGCTGGAAAACAACTTTCCAAGCAAATGGTCAGAAGAAGCAAGCTGGAGTAGCCATTCTAATATCAAATAAAATCAATTTCCAACTAAAAGTCATCAAAAAAGATAAGGAAGGACACTTCATATTCATCAAAGGAAAAATCCACCAAGATGAACTCTCAATCCTAAATATCTATGCCCCAAATACAAGGGCACCTACATACGTAAAAGAAACCTTACTAAAGCTCAAAACACACATTACACCTCACACAATAGTAGTGGGAGATTTCAACACCCCACTCTCATCAATGGACAGATCATGGAAACAGAAATTAAACAGTGATGTCGACAGACTAAGAGAAGTCATGAGCCAAATGGACTTAACGGATATTTATAGAACATTCTATCCTAAAGCAAAAGGATATACCTTCTTCTCAGCTCCTCATGGTACTTTCTCCAAAATTGACCATATAATTGGTCAAAAAACGGGCCTCAACAGGTACAGAAAGATAGAAATAATCCCATGCGTGCTATCGGACCACCACGGCCTAAAACTGGTCTTCAATAACAATAAGGGAAGAATGCCCACATATACGTGGAAATTGAACAATGCTCTACTCAATGATAACCTGGTCAAGGAAGAAATAAAGAAAGAAATTAAAAACTTTTTAGAATTTAATGAAAATGAAGATACAACATACTCAAACTTATGGGACACAATGAAAGCTGTGCTAAGAGGAAAACTCATAGCGCTGAGTGCCTGCAGAAAGAAACAGGAAAGAGCATATGTCAGCAGCTTGACAGCACACCTAAAAGCTCTAGAACAAAAAGAAGCAAATACACCCAGGAGGAGTAGAAGGCAGGAAATAATCAAACTCAGAGCTGAAATCAACCAAGTAGAAACAAAAAGGACCATAGAAAGAATCAACAGGACCAAAAGTTGGTTCTTTGAGAAAATCAACAAGATAGATAAACCCTTAGCCAGACTAACGAGAGGACACAGAGAGTGCGTCCAAATTAACAAAATCAGAAATGAAAAGGGAGACATAACTACAGATTCAGAGGAAATTCAAAAAATCATCAGATCTTACTATAAAAACCTATATTCAACAAAATTTGAAAATCTTCAGGAAATGGACAATTTCCTAGACAGATACCAGGTATCGAAGTTAAATCAGGAACAGATAAACCAGTTAAACAACCCCATAACTCCTAAGGAAATAGAAGCAGTCATTAAAGGTCTCCCAACCAAAAAGAGCCCAGGTCCAGATGGGTTTAGTGCAGAATTCTATCAAACCTTCATAGAAGACCTCATACCAATATTATCCAAACTATTCCACAAAATTGAAACAGATGGAGCCCTACCGAATTCCTTCTACGAATCTACAATTACTCTTATACCTAAACCACACAAAGACACAACAAAGAAAGAGAACTTCAGACCAATTTCCCTTATGAATATCGACGCAAAAATACTCAATAAAATTCTGGCAAACCGAATTCAAGAGCACATCAAAACAATCATCCACCATGATCAAGTAGGCTTCATCCCAGGCATGCAGGGATGGTTTAATATACGGAAAACCATCAACGTGATCCATCATATAAACAAACTGAAAGAACAGAACCACATGATCATTTCATTAGATGCTGAGAAAGCATTTGACAAAATTCAACACCCCTTCATGATAAAAGTCCTGGAAAGAATAGGAATTCAAGGCCCATACCTAAACATAGTAAAAGCCATATACAGCAAACCAGTTGCTAACATTAAACTAAATGGAGAGAAACTTGAAGCAATCCCACTAAAATCAGGGACTAGACAAGGCTGCCCACTCTCTCCCTACTTATTCAATATAGTTCTTGAAGTTCTAGCCAGAGCAATCAGACAACAAAAGGAGATCAAAGGGATACAGATCGGAAAAGAAGAGGTCAAAATATCACTATTTGCAGATGACATGATAGTATATTTAAGTGATCCCAAAAGTTCCACCAGAGAACTACTAAAGCTGATAAACAACTTCAGCAAAGTGGCTGGGTATAAAATTAACTCAAATAAATCAGTTGCCTTCCTCTATACAAAAGAGAAACAAGCCGAGAAAGAAATTAGGGAAACGACACCCTTCATAATAGACCCAAATAATATAAAGTACCTCGGTGTGACTTTAACCAAGCAAGTAAAAGATCTGTACAATAAGAACTTCAAGACACTGAAGAAAGAAATTGAAGAAGACCTCAGAAGATGGAAAGATCTCCCATGCTCATGGATTGGCAGGATTAATATAGTAAAAATGGCCATTTTACCAAAAGCAATCTACAGATTCAATGCAATCCCCATCAAAATACCAATCCAATTCTTCAAAGAGTTAGACAGAACAATTTGCAAATTCATCTGGAATAACAAAAAACCCAGGATAGCTAAAGCTATCCTCAACAATAAAAGGACTTCAGGGGGAATCACTATCCCTGAACTCAAGCAGTATTACAGAGCAATAGTGATAAAAACTGCATGGTATTGGTACAGAGACAGACAGATAGACCAATGGAATAGAATTGAAGACCCAGAAATGAACCCACACACCTATGGTCACTTGATTTTTGACAAAGGAGCCAAAACCATCCAATGGAAAAAAGATAGCATTTTCAGCAAATGGTGCTGGTTCAACTGGAGGGCAACATGTAGAAGAATGCAGATCGATCCATGCTTATCACCCTGTACAAAGCTTAAGTCCAAGTGGATCAAGGACCTCCACATCAAACCAGACACACTCAAACTAATAGAAGAAAAACTAGGGAAGCATCTGGAACACATGGGCACTGGAAAAAATTTCCTGAACAAAACACCAATGGCTTATGCTCTAAGATCAAGAATTGACAAATGGGATCTCATAAAACTGCAAAGCTTCTGTAAGGCAAAGGACACTGTGGTTAGGACAAAACGGCAACCAACAGATTGGGAAAAGATCTTTACCAACCCTACAACAGATAGAGGCCTTATATCCAAAATATACAAAGAACTCAAGAAGTTAGACCGCAGGGAAACAAATAACCCTATTAAAAAATGGGGTTCAGAGCTAAACAAAGAATTCACAGCTGAGGAATGCCGAATGGCTGAGAAACACCTAAAGAAATGTTCAACATCTTTAGTCATAAGGGAAATGCAAATCAAAACAACCCTGAGATTTCACCTCACACCAGTGCGATTGGCTAAGATCAAAAACTCAGGTGACAGCAGATGCTGGCGAGGTTGTGGAGAAAGAGGAACACTCCTCCATTGTTGGTGGGATTGCAGACTGGTAAAACCATTCTGGAAATCAGTCTGGAGGTTCCTCAGAAAATTGGACATTGAACTGCCTGAGGATCCAGCTATACCTCTCTTGGGCATATACCCAAAAGATGCCTCAACGTATAAAAGAGACATGTGCTCCACTATGTTCATCGCAGCCTTATTTATAATAGCCAGAAAATGGAAAGAACCCAGATGCCCTTCAACAGAGGAATGGATACAGAAAATGTGGTACATCTACACAATGGAATACTACTCAGCTATCAAAAACAACGAGTTTATGAAATTCGTAGGCAAATGGTTGGAACTGGAAAATATCATCCTGAGTGAACTAACCCAATCACAGAAAGACATACATGGTATGCACTCATTGATAAGTGGCTATTAGCCCAAATGCTTGAATTACCCTAGATCCCTAGAACAAACGAAACTCAAGACGGATGATCAAAATGTGAATGCTTCACTCCTTCTTTAAATGAGGAAAAAGAATACCCTTGGCAGGGAAGGGAGAGGCAAAGATTAAAACAGAGACTGAAGGAACACCCATTCAGAGCCTGTCCCACATTTGGCCCATACATATACAGCCACCCAATTGGACTAGATGGATGAAGCAAAGAAGTGCAGACCGACAGGAGCCGGATGTAGATCGCTCCTGAGAGACACAGCCAGAATACAGCAAATACAGAGGCGAATGCCAGCAGCAAACCACTGAACTGAGAATAGGTCCCCTATTGAAGGAATCAGAGAAAGAACTGGAAGAGCTTGAAGGGGCTCGAGACCCCAAAAGTACAACAATGCCAAGCAACCAGAGCTTCCAGGGACTAAGCCACTACCTAAAGACTATACATGGACTGACCCTGGACTCTGACCCCATAGGCAGCAATGAATATCCTAGTAAGAGCACCAGTGGAAGGGGAAGCCCTGGGTCCTGCTAAGACTGAACCCCCAGTGAACTAGTCTATGGGGGGAGGGCGGCAATGGTGGGAGGGTTGGGAGGGGAACACCCATAAGGAAGGGGAGGGGGGAGGGGGATGTTTGCCCGGAAACCGGGAAAGGGAATAACACTCGAAATGTATATAAGAAATACTCAAGTTAATAAAAAAAAAAAAAAAAGAACTTCTGGGGCAATCACCATCCCTGACCTCAGGCTGTATTACAGAGCAATCGTGCTCTGCATGGTATTGGTACAGAGACAGGCAGGTAGATCAACGGAATAGAATTGAAGACCCAGAAATGAACCCACACAACTATAGTCACTTGGTCTTTGACAAAGAAGCTAAAATTATCCAATAGAAAAAGGACAGCATTTTCAACAAATAGTGCTAGTTGAACTGGTGATCACTATGTAGAAGAATGCAAATTGACCCATTCTTATCTCCTTGTACAAAGTTCAAATTCAAGTGGATCAAAGACCTCTGTATAAACCAGATACACTGAAACTAATAGAAGAGAAATTGTGGAAGAGTTTTGAACACATAGGCACAGGGGAAATTTTCCTGAACGGAACACCAATGGTTTATGTTCTAAGATCAAGAATCAACAAATGGGACCTCATAAAATTGCAAAGCTTCTGTAAGGCAAAAATGGCATTGTCATTAGGATAAAAGGGCAGCCAACAGATGGGGAAAAGGACTTTACCTATCCTACAACCAACAGAGGGCTAATATTTAATATATACAAGAACTCAAGAAGTTTGTCTCCAGACCATCAAATAACACTATCAAAAAATGGGGTATAGAACTGAACAAAGAATTCTCAACTGAGGAATACCAAATGGCTGAGAAGCAACTAAAGAAGTGTTGAACATCCTTCGTCATCAGGAAATGCAAATCAAAACAACCCTGTGATTCCACCGATACCAGTCACAATGGCTAAGATCAAAAACTCAGGTGTCAGTAGATGCTGGTGAGGATGTTGAGAAAGAGGAACACTCCTCCATTGTTTGTGGGATTCCAAGCTGGTACAACCATTCTGGAAATCAGTCTGGTGGTTCCTCAGACAATTGGACATTGAACTACCTGAGGACCCAGCTATACCTCTCTTGGGCATATACCCAAAAGATTCTCCAACATATAACAAAGACACATGCTCCACTATGTTCATAGCAGCCTTATTTATAATAGCCAGAAGCTGGAAAGAACCCAGATGTCCTTCAACAGAGGAATGGATTCAGAAAATGTGGTACATCTACACAATGGAATATTACTCAGTTTTAAAAACAATGAGTACATAAAATTCTTTGACAAAATTATGAAACTAGAAAATATCATCCTGGCCGAGGTACCCCAGTCACAAAAAAACACCCATATTATATACTCACTGATATGTAAATATTAACCCAAAAACTTAGAATATCTAAGAAAAAATTCACAGACAATATTAAGCTCAAAAAGATGGAAGACCAAATATGGATGCTGCATTTCATCTTAGAAGGGAGAACAAAATACTCATGGGAGGAAATACAGGGACAAAGAGTGAGCAGGCATCTAAAAGAGGTCATCCAGAGACTGCCCCACCTGGGATCCACTCCATATGCAGCCACCAAACCCAGTAACTATTGCTGATGCCAAGAAGTACTTGCTGACAGGAGCCAGATATGGGTGTCTCCTGAGAGGCTCTGCCAGAGCCATACTGATACAGATGAGGATGCTTGCAGCTAACCACTGGACTGAGCAAGGGGACCCCAATAGAGGAGTTAGAGAAAAGACTAAAGGAACTGAAGGAGGTTGCATCCCCATAGGAAGAACAACAATATTAACAAACCAGATCCCACCAGAGCTCCTAGGGACTAAACCACCAAGTAATGAGTACACATGCAAGGACCCATGACTCCAACCACATATGTAGCAGAGGATGGCATTGTCCAGCATCAATAGGAGGAAAAACCCTTGGTTCTGTGAAGGCTGTTTTCCCATTGATGTGGGAGTTGGTGAGTAAGAGTGGGAGTATCTTGATAGAAGCAGAGTAGGGGAAGGGGTTATGGGAGAGGGGATAAAGGGGATGACATTTGTAACATAAATACATAAAATATCCAAGAAAAATAAAATTGAAAGAATACCACTAGTTGTGATAAAGGTTTACAACAACAAACTGTCTACCCCTCAAAGAAATTTTTTTTAAAAAAACGATGAAGTAGGTTCAAGTATCTTTCTGTTTACATTTATTTATATTTTGGGAGGGCAGTCATGTGTCATAGTATGGGTGTGTGTGTGTGTGTGTGTGTGTGTGTGTGTGTGTGTGTGTGTGTGTGTGTGTGCGCGCGCACTCATAGGGTATTTGCAAGAGTCAATTCTCTTCTACCATGTGGATTTCTGGGATCAAACATAGGTTATCAGATTTGACAGCAGGTACCTTTGCGCACTGAATCATATCTCTTCTAGAAGAAGTTCAAGAATGCATTTAAAATCAACATGAGTAACTACGGGTAGCTTGTTTTTATGAGTATACACCAAGTACTCGTGTCTATCACAGCCATAAATGTCTTTGATCAGTAACAAGCCGTGAGCACTAAAGAGTATGCACTGTACCTGTACCTTTGGGTACACAAACCGTGATAAAAGCTGTTAAGGAGTGAACACATGAATGAGTCACTGCTCTGATGGCTCAAAGGAAGGATGGAATAGATTGAATATTATCAAATTTATATTTCATAGTGTCCGTTCTTATGTGAAGGTTCCTGTCCCTGGGAAGTACTTGTTATACATACCAGAATCTGGCCCTACTCAATATGTAATGAATAAAAATATTCTGGGATTCATACTAAGATTGGGAATATTTTGAATATAATATTGTATTAACTATTTGAGAATTTTGTACAATATACCTAGAACATATTTACCCCCAAGTCGTCTCAGATCCAGTGTCATCACCCTTACGTCCTACCCACCCATCATCTTCCAGTTTTCTTTTTCATTTTGGGGATTTTATCCAATCATATTTGTAATATCTAACTATTCTGGGCAGTAGGGCCTACACTGGGGTGTGGTTGACCACTAGGGATCACATCATTAAAACAAAACAAAAACAAAAACAAACTACAACAGCAAAACAACTCCTTTTCCCAGCAGCTGTCAAATGCCAGTAACGGCTCAGCTACAGAGTGGGATTTTATGACTTCCCCCTCACTCCATGCTGAGACTTTGTCCGGACTGAGCTTGTATATGTCTTGTGCATGCTACCATAACCACTGTGAGTTCTTATCTACAACTGCCCTATTATCTCCAGTAAACACATTTTCCATGAAGTTATCCACCTCTTTTGGCTCATACAGTCTTACCATCCCATATTATACAAAGATCGCCGAGTCTTGGATGGAAATGTGTGAGGTACGTGTTCTTTTTAAGTTGAGCATACCACAATCCCTTATTCTCTGTGCGATAACCAGTTTTGGCTCTGTCAATTGTCATCTCTAGCAAGAAAAGCTTCTCTGATGAGGGCTGAGATATCCAGTGATATTTATACGCGATTAAGAGTCATTTCAATACTATGCCCATTTAGCAGAATAATAGTTTTAGGTCCCCCAACTAGGTCCTAAGACCTATGCAGCCACGGGTTATTAACCCCATTAACCATGATAAGTATGGGTTTCATCTCATAGAGGGTGCCACAGAGCCAATTAGAAAGTGGTCGACTGCTTCCATAACATTTGTGACACATACCAGTGGGCACATCAGGTCAGTAGTTGTTATTCACAGCTGGGTGAAATTAATAATTACTTTTCTCCTCCATTTGTTGCACAGGACCTTCCAACACTATAAAAGCGAGCCAACAGGAATGGAAATTCCAGATCAGGACTGTATTGATTTCCTCATGTTGTACGATAAAACCTGTGTGGTGTTTTCACTAATAGGGCCTGACAACCAATTTCTAGAGAGTCAACCTAAAAACACTGGTAACCGATTGTAAGGCTTGGGGGTTCCATGGACCACGTTGACTAGCTATTCAGCAACAGCCATTCCAAAACTTTCTTTTTGCTACCATGTAGCATCTAGTCAGCTTATTGTTCTCTTATTATAGAATAATGCCATTCAAATTGTGTGTGGTGTGTGCTTGTGTGTGTGTGTGTGTGAGAGAGAGAGAGAGAGAGAGAGAGAGAGAGAGAGAGAGAGAGAGAGAGAGAGAGAGAGAAGCAGGCAGGCAGGCACACAGACAGAGAAACAGAGAGAGAGAGAGAGATTAGGAAGTTTCTACAGTACTAGGTTTCCATGTGGCTTTTTAAAAATGGTATTTAATATCAGCTATCTCTCCCTATATTTGTTCTACCCTGTCCTTCCATCTCCCACATCATGTAATTGCTCTTTACTGTTCCATTTATTACTCTTTACTCTTTTATATCTATGTATCTGTACATCTGTATTCTATTTCCCCTGCCTTGGATGATCATTTAGTAGAATTGCAGCTGAAATACACATATGTAAAGACGCAAAGCTAACATCTGCACATGAGAGAAAATCATGAGGAATCTCTACACTGATTTTCAGAGTGGTTACACCAGTTGGTGCTCTCCCTAGCAACAAAGGAGTACATAGGCTAACAAATTGAATCAGAAACTAGGATCCATCTCTTTGCTTTCTCCAAGAAACAGACTTCAATAATACCATCAGTACCATCGATTATAGACATCATCTTAGTGGAAAAAGCATAAGAGCTATTCCAAGCAAGTGTGAGAAATGAACTATCAGGCATAGCTATTTTAATATCTCACACACAGTCCAAAACTAAACTAACCATATAAAATGGATGAGAGGGGTTCTTATTAATTTAAAAAAATCCACAAAGAGAACATTATAATTCTAAACATTTACATATCAAACACAGAACGCTAAAATTCATAAAAGAAACACTAATAGATCTAAAGTACCAGATTGACAGAGTGACCACATCACAAGAATAGTGTATCATTTCAACACCCTGTTCTTACCACTAGATATGTCATCCAAACAAAAACTAACTATAAAACCTCTAGTGCTAAATAATATCAGAAATCAAATGGCTCTAACAGACATATGGAAAATATTCCACCCAAGCTCTAAAAAGCATACCATTTTGCAGGAGATCATGGACCTTTTACGATATCGACCACATATTAGGGCACAAAGCAAATTTCAACAAATTTAAGAAAATTGAAGTAATACCTCGCATTCTGATCACAAAGAATAAATGTAGAGGAGCTGGAGAGAGAGAGAGAGAGAGAGAGAGAGAGAGAGAGAGAGAGAGAGAGAGGGCTCAGTGGTTAAGAGAACTGACTGCTCTTCCAGAGGTCCCGATACCCTCTTCTGATATGTCTGAAGAGAGCAATAGTATACTCATATACAATAAATAAATAAATAAATAAATAAATAAATAAATAAATAAATCTTTAAAAATAAAAAAGAATTAATATAGATATCAACAACATAAATGACAGAAAGTATAGAAACTTCTGAAAGTTAAACAACTCACTACCGAATGAAAATTGGTCAGATGAGAAATAAAGAAAATTTAAAAATATCTTGAAATGATTGAGAATGAAAACACACTCTGCCCCTATATATGAAGCACAGTGAGAAAGCAGTCCTAAGATGAACGTTTGGAGTCCTAAGTTCCTCCGTAAAGAAACTACACAGATCTCATGTTAATAACTTACTGCTGCACCCAAGGCTTGAGGGAAAAAAACATAGAAGTTGGCAATACAAGAGTAGACCAGGAGAGATAATCAATATTAATAATCCTACCTTATCTTCTTACCCAAATTCATGTTCTCTAGCTGTCCATCTGTCTCTGTTCCAGTGGGTGTAAGCCAACTACTCCTGAGTGTGCTGACACATCAGGTGCTACACTGTTAATGAAAACGCATTTTCCCTTTTCTGAAGGCGACTAGGAGTGGAACTTCTTGCCAACTTTTCTTCTGCCATCTGGGATTCTTTTGGGGCTTGAGCCTGCATAGGCCCTGTACATACTGTCATAAGATACCACATTCTTGAAACACAGAGCATGTTCTGCTCTGGAGGTTTCTCCCCCATGGGCTGACTCTCATAATGATAGAGGACTATATATCTAGCAATGGGTGAGAAAACCTATCATCAATCTCACTCAGATGTGAGCTATGCGACAATCACTGCACACCTGGCAAGATGTGTCCACGGTGCGATAACTCCATAAATGTTACTGGAGTAACCAACCACATGTCTGGATGTAAGGCATATTCCATGAAGTGGAACCCATACCTTACACTGTGGTAAATCTATGACGCAGAGCATATCAAAATCACAGACAAGTCATCTCTATACATCTTTAAAATGACATTGTCTGTAAGCTTCCACATCAGGGCCTTTGGGGGTAGGGATTAGGGTGGGATCAAAAGGATGACTCTAACTAGGAAGTAATTTGAAAAAAAGTATTTGGTGTGATCAGAACTTACCAAAGGTCAGTGTAATAAGAGGTCGCTAAAACAGAAACATTGATTTATTTCTTTAAAACATTACTTGTCTTTTAGAGCCAGATTCTCCATAAGTAGCTCATAAAACAGACAAATCTGAGATTTGATAATATAAACACCTCCTTAAATAAAAACCGAGCAGCGAGGCCCTGCACTCAAAAGTGTAGAAAGCTGAGAGATGACAGTGAAGTCTTATCAGCAAATCCCAAGTGAACGAAGCAAAGTAGGTCCTGGGGTGCAAGATAGTAAGTAATTAGAAGATAACTGAAAGACCTGGGTGTGTGTTAGCTAGGAAAGTCCTTACTGTTAAAAAATTAAACCGTTTTTCCTTCTCAGTCCTGCTTCTGAATTTTCTCAGATACTAATCAAACATAAACATCCTTTTAAAAATATAATTTACAATCTTGATAATAAATTTACCTATCAAAAGCTTTTGGAGGCAAAAACAGTTCTCTGAGAAGCTATTAAAATTTTGATTCATGGCTCCATATATTGCCAATTTTATTACTTTATGAAATTCATAGGCAAATGGATGGAACTAGAAAATATCATCCTGAGTGTGGTAACCCAATCACAGAAAAACACACATGGTATGCACTCACCGATAAGTGGATAATAGCCCAAATGCTCGAATTACCCTAGATGCACAGAACACATGAAACTCAAGAAGGATGACCAAAATGCAAATGCTTCACTCCTTCTTTAAAAGGGGGACAAGAATACCCTTGAGAGGGAATAGGGAGGCAAAGTTTAGAACAGAGGCAGAAGGAACACCCATTCAGAGCCTGCCCCACATGTGGCCTATACATATACAGCCACCAAACTAGACAAGATGGATGAAGCAAAGAAATGCAGGCTGACAGGAACCAGATGTAGACCGCTCCTGAGAGACAGAGCCAGAATACAGCAAATACATAGGCAAATGTCATCATTAAACCACAGAACTGAGAATGGGACCCTAATTGAAGGAATCTTAGAAAGGACTGGAAGAGCTTGAAGGGGCTCGAGACCCCATATGTACAACAATGCCAAGCAACCAGAGCTTCCAGGGACTAAGCCACTACCTAAAGACTATACATGGACTGACCCTGGACTCTGACCTCATAGGTAGCAATGAATAGCCTAGTAAGAGCACCAGTGTAAGGGGAAGCCCTTGGTCCTCCAAGACTGAATTCCCAGTGAATGGGATTGTTGGGGGGAGGGCGGTAATGGGAGGAGGATGGGGAGGGGAACACCCACATAGAAGGGGAGGGGGAAGGGTTAGGGTTTCAAGGGTTTCCCTTGAAACCGGGAAAGTTAATAACAATTGAAATGTAAATAAGAAATACCCAATTTAATAAAGATGGAGGAAAAAAGTGTTCCTCTTTTATTGACATTAGAAGTCATTCATCTACTGTGGGGCACAATCTTATGTTTATAAGTAGGCTAAGTCTTGAAGATACTCAGATCTTTGAATTCCATTATTAGTTCTTTTTCCTGTGTTCTGTTGTATAGTATTAGGAGAGATAAGGCAAATTCTTCGCATCTGTCTCTTTCTCTCATTAATTTTTTCAGTCTTTCTCTGTATGCTTTGAAGCTTAGGAGTTGTATCAAAGCTTAGAATTGCTTGACCCCATTGGACGACTGCCATAGTTTTATTAAACCCAGGACTTTCCGACGGATGGCAAGTCTTCCAACAATGAGCCACGAGCCAACTCTGGATGGCTGCTCTTACCACTTTAAGATCTGTCTACCTTCCTGCATTGCCTATGTCCTTGCTCCTGCTCTCATGTTTGCTCTCTGTTTCCTCCTGGGTTGGCAAAAATAAAGTGACACTTTGCTGTTTTGATTTATCCTGAAGGTTTTTCTTTTGACTGTTGTGTCATTTGCTCTTCAGAGATTACTTTGACAGTCTCATCCATAAGACAGCACGCACACAGACAATTCTTATGTCTAAAACGCCTGGTCTCCTTTTCTACTTTCATTTAGTTATCTCTAACTTTCTTATGGGACCTGACTTGGCCTACCGAGGTAAAAGAACCTTTTATGGTTATTTTTGTAGTATTTTGTTCTTTCTCTTATGACTATATATTTTAGCTGTATTTCGTACATATGTAAGACTAATGTTTCTTCCTATATGCCTTAGTTTGATGAAGGGAAAGACCAATTGTTTTTTTTCTAATCATTAAATATTTGCAGCATTAATCTGTTAAGTACATTATATTATTTTATCATTATTATATTGTATTATATTATATTATATTATTATATTAGTACAGTCAAATTTTAAGTAAAGTTATACAAATAAAACTTACTGGAAGGCCCAGTTTATCTCATTTATCTTCAAGCACACACCTCACTGAGGGATGAGGACCATATTAGGCCTAACCAGTCCTACCCCATCCAGCCCAGTCCCTTTGTCTGCAGTTTCCAGTAACTGTGGGCTTATTATACAGAACAGTTTACTGAGACAATGCTATCTTTTGCCCACCCACACCAGGGACAAACAGAACTGACCAAGCCCTGATTTATTTCAAATATTTTCCAGATCATTTGATGCAAATTCCTTTTCTACAATATCCCATTGTCATGTTTAAGTGTATGAGGCGAAGAGAAGGGCTCTGACTCATGAATGTTCACTTTCTTCCTGGACTAAGTAGGCAGTTACAGGCAAAAATGTCCAATGATTCAAAGTCCCTGTGAGTGTATTCGAGTTTGTTTTCCCTTTTAGAAACTGTTCTGTATACAACCAGGAAAAATAATGACCTGCAGTGTGTTCTCCTGTCTCTCCAGCCCAGCACCAAAACGTCTAGGACTCCTATGTTTTCAAAATATTCAGACTTTTCAAGATTGCCTCATCTGTTCCTTTATTACATGAAAACAATCCAGTCTTTCGACTCACATACTCTTAGAAATGTTTACAGCAAGCAAATAAGACCAAGCAGAATAAATACCATGGAGTGTAAAGAAAACTTGGTGAAAAAAATGACCACAAGCTGTCATGAGGCTTGAACTGTCCTTGGATCGAATTGAGCAGCACTGTGATTCAGTCCCTGTGATGGGCAGCACATAGCTATAATCTACATAAGCACAGACCAATAGCATATTCTGTCCACTTATGTGAAGACTGGATCTTAGTTTATTTTCAATGCATCAAAGTTTAAAGTCTGTCAAAATAAATGTTTAAGAGAAGAATTCTGATATCAAATTCCTTTAAAACAAACACTTCTGGCTGTTATTCCCTTAAAAATGGTGACTGCCTCTGAATCCTATAGCCGTCCAATATATATATATATATATATATATATATATATATATATATATATATATATTGCTTACTGTTCTTGGCTGGATAATGATTTTCCCCCAACCCTCATATACAGAAACTTATCTTCTACTGTGGTAGTTTTTAAGGAAAGGATGGATTCCTCATGTATAGAATTAATGTTCTTATTTTGAAAGAATACCTAAAGAGCTTCACTACTTCTCAGGTACATGCTGAAAATGGATGTGGATGAACCAGAAGGGACACCCTTATGACAGCATTTGACTTTACATTATATATATGTATGTATATTCCTACATATATATATGTATATTCCTACATATATATGTATATTCCTACATATATATTCCTGTATTATGACACATGTATGCCATATGTACATACATATATATAACCATACACACAAGTGCAAACTTCATATATATCAAGCTAAAGAATGGTTATAGCACAGGTATTGAACTATCATATTGTTAAATGATTCTGGATCAGTTTTCACATGAAAACATGGCAAAGTGGACCAGAAACAGTAATAATGGCAATAAAATAAAAAGCAGACAGCTAGCACAAAAGTGCATTGAAAGAAATGACAATTCTCCAAAACAAGCAAATCAATAAATCTCCACTAGATAACATAAACAAAAGACAAAAGACTGAAGCCACCTATGTCACAAATCAAGAATGGGATGCCACAGATTGTAGGGACACTAAGGGATCTAAGATAACTCAGAAAAAGTCTTTCGGCAACTTCACCAACATATATGAAATCAAAGGTATCTGTGAAGTAAAAAATGATGAAAACTGATGAGATCAAATAAAATATATATTCAACTTTATAGTAATTAAATAATTTAAATTCATAGTTTAAAATTTTTCTACCAAGAAGGGCCCCAGTGGTCTAAGTGGTAAATAAGTTCCATTATTTAATAACAAATAAATAGAAAAGGTTTGATTATTTCCAACTCAATTTTCAAGGTCAAAAGTCATTATAAGTAGAGGAAGCATAATAAAGATTAATATCTACAAACTCATGTGTATGCAACATCCTAGAGGATTTTCTTATTGAATATAAAAATAGATTATTTCATGACCAAGTAGAGGTCTCTTAAAATTATGATTGTTTCCATTCTAAGTTCAATTTCAAATTTCACTAAATTACTAAATGAATACAACTTCAATTATCTTTTTAAAATCTATTTACTTTTGCTCATTAAACACATGACCTATGGTTAGTTTTACATATCTGTATATTTTTGGTTTTGGACTTTGAAAAACTTTGAATATTTGTATATTTAATTATTATTGTATGTGTATGAATGTTTTGCCTGCCTTTATGTATGTGCACCACGTGTGTGTCAGATGTCTGAAAAGGTCAGAAGAGGGCTTCAGATCCTATAGGACTGGAGTTACACACACACACACACACACACACACACACACACACACACACACATACACGTATATGTAAAACGCTCTGAGTCTACTTGTGTTGTTTGTGTCTATGACTTCAAGAATGACCATGCTGCAATTGATAGCCAATAAGGAGGCTCATCTCCTTCCCCCAGAAGGTATTTGCTGGCTGCAGTTCTTTCTATAAGGATAGGACCCCATGAAATTTTCACTCTTCCAAGTTAACATTTTGATTATCTTAATAAATGAAGAAAAGGGATATTTAAAACTTGAAATATAGTTATGATATTTCTGTAAGTACATGTATGAAATAACCACTGTTAACATAATTCCTTGTGAAAGATCACTTCAGATTAGGCAGACATGAAAACTCAGCCTTCACCACTTCTAGCTTAACATTTTCTTGCAGATCTTGGCCCCAGCATCATTTTAGGCAATTCAAAATTCACACAGAGTATTTATGTTATCTATATAAAACTTCAAGTTACTTATCGTGACTACAGGCCAATAAACTGGAGTTCTAGATACAACAAAAACTATTTAAATATGAAAGAATAAGAATGTGAAACCCTAAATTATTAATAATTTTCTATTATATTTTTCAAATATTTATTTTCCTAAAAAAATCATGAAATGTTTAGGAAAAATTTTTAGAAACAACAAAAATGGCTTGTACAATGAAAACTACAATTTGTCAGAGAAGAAAATTAAAAACCAAGAAACTGTTGGTGGGTTGAAATATCAGTCTTGCTAACATTCCAGCTGAAATGACTCCATAAATAAAGGGTTTTGCTATGCAAACCTGGTGACCTGAGTTTTATCCTCAGAACCTAAATGGGTAAAAGGAGAAAGCCAATTTCTACATGCTGGCTACTGTTCTCCACATGTGCACCGTGGCGTGCACACACACACACACACACACACACACACACAATCTGAGTGCACACACACACAATCTGAATGCACACACACACACACAATCTGAGTGCACACACACACAATCTGAGTGCACATGCACACACACAATCTGAATGACACACACACATACACACACATACATCAAATTAGTATAAACAGTTTTTAAAAACTTTCCAGTTAATCTTAGGCTTTAGATTCCTAAAGCATCACAATTAAAAAATCTGTAATTTCTCTGTAGAATTTGTCATGATTATTTAGAAAAACTTATATAGAAACACAAAGAGCCTTGAGTGTAAGCAGAAGTTCTAGTGGCCTTTGATTACAGCTATGGACTGGAGATCATTATGTTGAGTGGAATGAGCCAGTCCAACGAAGACTCACCTCATCTGCTTGTCACATTTGTGGTATTTAGGGGATAAAATAACAAAAGAGCATGGAGGTAAAACAGGAACTACCAAGAAAGTTGAAAGACATGGGGAGAGAGGAAAGGGGTAACCTGGGAACAAAGGGAGAGTTGATGGAGTGGATGTTATCCAAAGTATGTCATATACACCTGCAGTGATGCTATGTGAAACACCTTCTATTTTATTAAGTATATTATATTATATGAAGTATATTATAAGAAAAGCTGCATACAAGAGTGCAAACGCTTTCTGGATTGCAGTTCAGAATAGACCCTGATACGTACAAAGGACAAGTCATTCTGTCATTTACATCCATGATACCAATAATTGTAATGCACTGTAGGAGTCTGGGCCTGCAGTGTTTCTGCAATTTGCTCTCAGGAAAGAAGGTGTAAATCATGAGACTTCTTTTTCAGCCTTGGAATGATGAAAATAAAGAAGCAAGTTTGAAGTTTATCTGTCAGTATCTCAGCAACTGAAATTTTGGGCAGAAAAGGATTTGACCTAGCGAATGTGCCTTGTGCAGTTCTGGGGGTGTTCCTCAAAAGCTACTATAGGCTCGCAGGAAGTGGTCAAAAGGAAGAATGGAGGTGTATACTCTTGAGGATGACAAACTGGAGGATGTTCCTTGGGGTTTTCACAATCTTTCACAACTGTCCTGGAAGCCACAGATCCCTTGGTGTCTTTTATTGGTGGAGTTCCTGGAGGGGCGGACTGACGGAAGTCGGCATTCTCAGAGCTGGCTCTAAGCAAGAACACTACTGAAGAGCTTCCAGATGCTGTGACAGAGGAAAGAGTAGTCACCCTGCCACTGAGCGATGCAAACTGTAAGACATTTTGTTCAACAAATAAATCATTGAGCACATACACTATGCAAGGCATGACCCTGGGTTGTGAGAGAGGTGTGAATGAATTGGCATCTGTCATCAAGAAAGCGGCAAAGGATAAAATTTGTACCCAAATAATGGGGTTTAGTGAGCAGAAAGCAAGCATTAGAAAGTAAGTAGAGTGTAAAGAAAATAGAAAGGGCGTCTATGACACCTTAAAATTTACATTGGTTAATTAGTTGCCTAGTATTTTAAATGTGTGATCCTTTTTGTTCCTGTATTTGCAAGAGGCATTTGCCCTAAAGTTTAAAAAACAAACCAAACCAAACCAACAAGAACCTGGTCAGTTCAGCAAAGCCCATTGCAAGCTAAATGTTTTCCTTGAGAGTTCAGGCATTGCTGGATATTGAGTTTGCAGACACAGGGTAACATGCTGGAGCTCTCAAATGTCAGAATCTAGATCTTCCTTATGCATACTGAGAAACTTACCTTTGTTATTTCACCCAAAGATAAACATGTCCCAGGGACCTGGACCCAATTGAGCGACAGCTGACATGATAGTTGTTTTAGTGAGCCCTGTCTTCATCAAATAGATAGGAGTATAACAGCTTCAACTCTGAAGAAGTGTGTTATATAGATCCTGAAAATCTTTACTTAGAAATAGATTTTGTCTGCATACACCTTATGTAGAATTGAAGTTTTCAACTGCTGTGTATATAGAATATTTATTGGTTCCTTTCCTTTGCTGTGTTAAAACCCCATCACCATGACAATACATAGATGGAAGGGTTTTGGGGGGAGGGTGTGGAGTGTAGAGTTATAGAAGAATAAGAATTCATCATGGCACCAAGTGCAGGCATAGTGGCAAACACAGAAACTGAGAGCTCAAATATTCAAGGGCAAGCATAGAACATAGAAAGTAGACTCAAAGTTGGGCAGGACTTAAAGTACATAAAGCCCACCCTAGTGACATACTTCTTACAACAGGGCCAGGCCTCCTAAACCTCTTCAACCAGTGCCACTACCTGGTGTTCAAATACAAATACCCGAGCCCATATGGAACAGTCTCAAGAAGACACTACAGAGCAGTCTAAAGGATTGGGGTTTTCTGCACTTTAGTCTTTTTTCATTCATTAATTAATTTATTCACTTCACGTGTTGATGAAGGCTTCCCCTCCCACCTATCCTACCTTTTCCCTCTCCCTCCCTTCACATTTATTTTTGCTGTCATCCATCTGAAGTTTTTGAAACCTTGATTTGTAGACAGATTCTCTTCTATTATAGGTTAGCTTAGTAGATAGCTTACCGTATTCTGATGGTTCTCCCTAGTCACTATTCTAGCTACTGGAATCCGGATGTTAGACATTTGCCTTCTCCATCATTTGGACAAATGGATATAGTAATTGCAGTTAATACCAGCAGTTAGTAGTAATAATAAGAATATATTTTGGGATTATTTGTAATAAAGATCATGAAATGTTTCAATGCTACTCTATATTACTTTACAGAGAGAACACACATTGTTTTGTATTAGTCATACAGATGTGGAAATTTACACTCATTACTCAGAACTGACACCATATTGCAAAATGTTATTTTTATCTCAGCAAAGATTTAAAAACAGTTTCATTCTGATTCTCAGCCTCTTATTCTACTTAGGCTCGTCTTTCATATGCAATGAGGTAGATTGCTATTTTAAGTTACTAACAGTTTGTGATTTTTGTCCTGTTCCCTATTTGCAATGATAATTGGCTAATTAGTGAGTTGATCATTCACAAAAAACACAGCCCTGTAGAGAAGCAGGCTTTGGATATGCAAATGTTCTCATATATCAAAAGAAATTATTTTGAATATTTCCCCCAAACTCAAGTGCCACTGCCTACTTCACTGCTTTCTTCAATACCAAAAGGTCATCAGTGACATTTTTAAAAACACACCATACAATAAACTGTGATTAATCTGTTTTAGGAACCTTGTGCTTTAATGTTTATACACAGTCTCACATTGTGCTACTATCATTTATGCATAGAATCCCATCTCAAGCAAGCATGGAGACTGTTTCATGTTTATATGTGGTCAGGACCACATTAGGTTTAAGAAGACTATACAAGGATATCCTTTAGAAACGTTTATGGTAAAGGCAGCCACTCAAGGAGCACAGATTCAAATTAAACAGGATCCTGTTTTCGTTACCTTTCTATTCCTAGAATGAAATAATTGGAATGCCTAACTTACAAAGAAAAACATTTATTTCAGCTCTCGGCTTTGCAGATTCCTGCCCAGGACTGGTTTTGTTGTTGCTGGCCAGTGGTGAGGTAACCTATCCTGACAGGAGCTTTGGATGAAGCTATTCACTTAGCTCATTGCCAGGAAGCAAAAGAAGAAAGCACAGGAGTGAGGCTCACACAACCCACTTTGTGGACTCCCCAGTTCAACATAGTCCTAAGCATGTGCTTAGTGCTAAGTCCTTTAACTCTTCGGCTTGGCAGGGAAAGTCAACATAAAAAGTATGTTAGACTTTAAATAACACCATTCCTTCCTCTTAGTTCATGATTCAATCACTGGATAAAAATAATAAAGACACCTTGTTCAATTATTTTCTTATAAAGAAATATCTACAGCAAACTGAAAGTTTTTAAATATAGTTATTTTACATATAATTCCTCTGGTTTAATTCCCTTGCATTAACTTTTATACATGGGCGTCTATTCATCTTAACGTATTATCAAATTATTTTAAGACCAATATATCATTTATTATATGATTACATTTTTGCAAACATTATTTAATTTGATCTTTACATAAATCTCATTAAATATTGACAGCAATTCTACAGATGAAGAAAAGGAAGCATAGAATATTTGAATAATTTATTAAAGTCATATAGATAACTAGTGACCGAGGTAGGAATTGAGCCTGTGTTTGCTCAATTTGTAAGTTTATGTTTTTAATCACTGTTATAATGAAACACTGGCGTGCATACCTCCTGGATTGGAAAACAAAAATAATATATGTAACAGTACTGCTTTTGACAATGTACTTTCCTTTCATAAGCTAAAACATTTTTCAGGTTTTATTTCAGTGAGTCAAGATCAATGTATCATTGATTTTTAGAGCCCAAGTCTATAATGTCTTTTAGCTTTTTCATCTTCTGTGGAAATGGAGTCTCTATTCAGATATTAAAGAATCATTACACAAATGACAACCCAATCATCTACACACAACAGCATTTTGAACATTTCCAATCAAAGTGGGCAGTCTCACCCAACATTTCCTTCATAGTCATGACGATGATGGGCCAATCTCTCTCTCTCTCTCTCTCTCTCTCTCTCTCTCTCTCTCTCTCTCTCTCTCTCAGAGCTTGCACAGAGATAAAAAATAAACAACAACAACAACAACAACAACAACAAGAACAACAAAATCCCCAACATGCATTTAATATCCTGATCAGGGACACCTAACTATACATCAGAGACTACATGGTGACTAGGGAGTAGCAGAGAGGCCATGTAACTAACCAATACTTACTGGTGAACCTACTGAAAACATTCACAAATCCCTGCTCTAGAACGTATCTTAATCATGATACGTGCCCTAGTGTGCCTGCTGTTGCTGTGAAATATGCCATGCCCACAATAGTTTGCAAGGGAAGGAAAGGATTCATTTCATCTTATAGTTCATCATCAAGAGAAAACCAAGGTAGGGACCTGGAACAAAAACTGAGGAAGAATGTGGCTTACTGGCTTGCTTCCCCTTTTCCACAGGGAGCAGACCTGGCTGCCTAGGGATGGCATTTCTCACAGTGGACTGGGACCCCTTACATCAGTTAGGAGTTAAGAAGATGCTTCACGGACATAGCCTCAGGCCAGCTTGATGGAAGCAATTCCCTAAGGGATGCTCACACTTCATTGGTGACTCTGGTTTGCTACGAGTTGACAAAAACTACTGAGCATAGTAACTATCTGTTGTTGGGAGTTCAGACTATGCAGAAAACAGAGTAAGGAGAGCAAAGCTAACAAGAACGGAAGTCCACACGCACTCTCCCCGTCACATAAAATTCTCTTGCTGAAATTTTCTTGTCTTTCTAGTCAGCACAGCCAGTTTATTCCCTTGCCATGCTGGTCACTAGAACTATCAACTTGAACAAATCTACTCCCTGAGGACAACCTACTCGTGCATGAAATGTAAAGGACAGTGTTATGTGGCAGTCTCTGGGAAGTGGTAGCCCCTTTAGAAATGATGCTAGAATGTTGATGGAGAATGAAGTCCTCTTCCCTACTGTTGTCCTTCTTCCCTACGAGACTGTTTCTGTTTCTTCTGCCATCCTTCCTTCTCCATCATCTCTTTCCCCATGTCTCTGTTACAGTGAGCATAGAGATCTTGGCCCAACCGCCTTCTAAGCTTCCCTGATGAACTTTCATATTTTCATCCCAGATTATCCTTTCTAACCAAGTCTACAGAAAACACCAGTGAATCTGGTTTGTCCCACATCCTTGTATCACACCCAATTCCTCTTTTAAATTCATTTGCAAGTAGCATTTTCTGGCTACTGCCATCCACCAGTTTATCAGCTATAGAATGCAAGGTCCTATCTACCACAATTATAGGTGAGACACTTTTGTCACTTCACCAAGGTGACACTCTTTTTGTTTTTGACAGCCGAGACAACATATTACATATTTTGCTTCATGCGCAGCACCTGGTACATGGAAGCTATTCACCGAACACTTGAATTGAAACTCGACGTGCTGAGCCATGAGGAAAGCTGCTCCAACAGAAGTACTTACTAATTCAAAAGGTCAGGGAAGCACTTGAGCTGGTTTTGCTGATACCAGGCCTCCTGTCCTTTCTGCATGTGGGAAATTCGCACTTATTGTGCATGTGTGGCTGCCTTGCCACCACCCAGAAGTACAGGTGCAGACATTAGCATCGAGCAGATTTGCACAGGCAAGAACTCTTCCATTTGTCATGAAAGCCAGGATTCCAAGGAAGGAGGTGATAAGTTGAAAAATTAGGGGGAAATATGTTTTAAGAAGAATCTGGCACACCCCTTCCCCACCTCCACATTAATGAAAGGAAAGGGGGTGGGGGAAGGAAATGTTACGCTGTACATTGGCAGGAAAATTGTGCATGTCCTGTGAGCAGATGAACATGGGACTGTGAACAGGAAGCTGATTATTCCAACACATTATATTTCTCACTGGAAATATCATCCTGGAGGAAAAGTCCAACATCTCTGCTTTTGGAGCACCTACTCCTCCAGCTGTCTATACAGTCTTGGCTGGAAGAGAAGAACGAAGGTCATTTAAAAGGACGATCGACAGGATTTGCTACATGAGGATATTCAGTCCAGCTCTGACCCTTCCACCAATTTCTAGAAAATGCCTCTTTTTTTTCCCCTTTACCTTTTCTTCGATGCTAGTTGGAGCAGTGGATTTTTATTCGCATCTATGGCCGAACATCCCTTCTTCCTGTAACAACCTGCCCTCCACTTCTAGCCATATTGATTGTCCCAAAGTTACAAAGAAGTAGGAGCAGAAGCAGCTTAGGCTAAGAAAAGCATTTTTTTTCTTTTTTTGGGGGGGGTGAACTTGGAGAGAGAGAGGACTCTGTGTGTAACACAAAAATTGAGGGTTATCTGCATCAAAATTTCCATGTATTAGACTGTAGAAAATGAAGCTGGAATTTGAAGGATCAATGATTAAGAAAAGAATTACATAAGAAGGAGATGAAGGCAAAGGGAGATGTGATTTTACAACTCATGTTTACAAAATGATTTCTGAGGGATATTTGTTCCCACTATTTCCCTCAGGAGAGGGCACCATAACAGCTCTTTTCTGTCTCTCAAAGAGACTGCGATTTTTTTTTCTATTAAACACAATCAGATGTAAGCATTTCAGTATCAGATTATACCAGCATTAGCTGCCTGCGTTAGCATCAGTCTGAGAATGACTCAGGTAGCCCTCACCTCTCTACATGAAGCAGTTTCCTATTGGCCAGAGCCTAAAAACACAATCCCCATTAGCATTAGATGCAACCCTGAAAGGATTATTGGCTCTGAGCCACTAAGAAGTAAAAAGTCAAAGGTAATAGGTGCAAAGGTTTTTCAAGCAACAACATTTAATAAATCACAGAGGCAAAAAATAATAATAATCCAAACCCCCCCCCCAAAAAAACAAAAAAGCAAAAACACCCCCAAACCCAAACCAAAACCAAAAATCATGCAGTAACAACAGCCACCTTCATCAATCAGGACAACAATTTTATTTTTTAAATTCCACTACAGTAGCTCAAAAAAATATAAGGTTTGTGTTTAAGGCTCTGCTGTGCTGAAGTCTGCCCAGTTCCCACATGGAGGGTGATATTTTTGAAACAGGAAGGACACAGGTGTGCTTCATTTGAAACAGAATTCATTAACAGGCTCTATGATTTTTATTCTGCTCCCACCATGTCGAGATGGACTGATAAGCTCCCACACTTCAGGCAGAGAGGGAGGCACTTCCACAAGCGTTTTAAAATGAAAAGGCTGCAGAGGTAGGACCACACACAATACACTCCTTGCCTGCTGGTTTATTCAGGAGGACAAGGGTAACAATGATCTTGTCTTAATTTCAGTGCATTTTCAATGTGACAGAGCACTGAATCCAGTCGCTAACCCCATTAAACTTCTTGCCAAGGGCTGGACCCTATTTTTCTTTGGAAAATACGTGCCAGAGCAATAAGATAATTTGTAGTGCTGGGTTTCTAATATACAATAATTCTGACCATTTAAAACAGTTTTTGTAGGAAATATTTTATAGTTAGAGAAATAGTTTTTGACATTTTGTGGGGGGGGGCGAAGAACAATGGGCCGTTTACAGGTCTACACAGCAGATTAATGAATCTAATTGAGTCTGTAGGGAAATGTTTCAGTTTAACTACTGGAACTAATTTATACATTCACTACATCGTAATAAGTCAATTTAAGTTTCTGGAAATAAAACTGGATATCCTGGGTATAGATTTGAACTATAAATTTCTGCAAGAAAGGAGTCTGTGTGTTCATTATACATTGTAAAATTACCATATGGACCTGTCAACACTTCTTAGCACAGCTTTGTAATAATGTCATTTAGTTTAACATTGTAATGTGCCAACTGAATTAATGTGTATGACACAAAGTATGCCTCCCTCCCAACCTCTGCTTCTGGGGAACTGTGCAACTTTTAAAGATTTTTTTTCTCAAGGCAAGAGCCTCCTGCATTTGCATAGGAACTTCAAGAGGAAGACTGAGTGTAACCACATTTACCAAGAGCCTCTGAGAACCAAGCTCTGGGGCTTTGATGCCGAGACCTTGCAGACAGATGAGCTCTGTAGAAACAGAAATAAATCTTTACCTGAGAAACCTCACTTCGCACCCAGCACGAATCAGCGTGGAATGAAAAATAAGGTTCTCTAATGATTTTTAACCATGCGAAACTCTGAAGATGAAGAGGTAAGAGCGCATTCTGTACATATCAACACTTACTGTTCCTATAGAGCTCAAGAGACTTCCTTCAGTCTGAGGATTTGTTTTAGTACAGAAGGTAGCATATTCTACCTATATGTCCTTCAACTGTAACTTAACATAGTCAGATTAAATCGTCTAGCAAAATGGGAACCGAGGGGGGGGGGAATCACTAACGTTTACCTAGGTAAAGTCATTAACATGTACAATTTTATTCTCATAACACATTTTATAAATGAGGAAACTGAGTTGTATACTGAATTACATACATGGCCAAACATGGACTTGAACATAAATGTCTAATGCCAAGGCCAAGTTCTTCATCTATATATTGCACGATCTACCTAAAATAATGCTAACAGATAAAGCTCTCATGTTCCCAGATATGCAAATGATTTGACTCAGTCTAGCCTCACAGCAACCATGGAGGATAGTTGTTATTATTATACTAATCCTATGGATATAGACACTGAGAGTTATAATGTATAGCAGCTGAAAATGGCTCTGGTAAGTGGGAGACCCTGGCTTTCAATGAAGTCAAACCAATGAGTATGGACCAAGACCATGGAGTAATCAAGTCTCCTCAAGGTGTATCCTAGTAACAGAACAGGTGTTAGCTACCTCAAGAGTCTTGCATCTATGAAACTCTATCCCTGGGAAATGACTTTTACAAATTCATGTTCCCTTAGAAGCAATGCACTATGATACAGGTATTTATAAACAGACTAGCAGAGAAGAGCTTCTATGGTGACCATCTGTGAAGAGCTAGCTGTTGTCAGGCAGAGTTAAATGTCACAGGAGGAACTTGTTATTAAGTCTTTAAGAGATAAGAATTTCAGGAAAGACTGGAGCACTCTACAGAAAGTTACAGGTATGGAGTAAATGTGGGAAGTCACAAATACATAAGAAGTACTGTGTACGAGGACAAAGGGTTTTCCTGAAGAGAAGGGAACCTCTGGTTCACACATGGCATCTATGCTAGCATGACCCACATAAACACCAGACATGATACCTTTAACTATATGTAGGCACTCACATGCCAAAACTAGTGTATGGCAATCAGGAGACCAGTTCATGGCATTGGTTCTCCTTCCGCCTTTATCGTTTATATGGGCTAGAGGTTTGAACTCAGTCAAGCAAACCCACTACCACTGAGCTACTGTCCCACCTTAGCCTCCTCATGTAAAGCTTGGGTATTGCCTGGTTTGACTTATGACTCAGCTCAGACAACTTGACCTTGCTCTCACTTTGATAATCAGTGGTTTGAGACTACTTTCCTCATTTCTCTCTCTCTCTCTCTCTCTCTCTCTCATCTCTCTCTCATCTATCTCTATCTGTGTGCAGGGGAAGTAGGGAGGAGGATGGAGAGAGAGAGAGTGGGAGGAAGAGAGAAGGAGAGAGGGATTCAGTCTATGTCATGGCGCATGTGTGTAACTTAGAGACCAAGTTTGGGTGTTGATCCTTTCTACCTTGTCTGAGACAGAATCTGTTGTTTACTACAGTCTACGGTAGACTAGCTTGCTGGTGAACTTCGGGTGTTCTTCTGTTTATACCTCCTATCTCAGAGTCGGAAGGCTGAGGTTACAGATACATGTGACTGCTCCAGTTCCATGTGGCTTCCGGCCATACAAACTCAGGTCCTCACTCTTGCACAGCAAGCACATTGGCCACTGAGTCACTTTTCCCAGGCTCTCACTAGTTCTGTCGCCTAACGTCGTATGTGTAGCCTCTACAACCTAAATCATACTATGAAAACCAATGCCGTGAAAGGAATCATCTCAGGCCTTGAGAAGCTAGTCCAGAGGCCTCCAAGTCTTATGTGTGTGGTACTAATTTAAAGTCTTTGATCAGCACCCTTAAATATGACTGTTGGGAAAACTGAAAGAAAAATAAATAAATCAGCTATGCTCCCAGTCCCACCTCTATCCAAGCCCTTTAGATCAGCCCAGCTTCCTTGTCAGATTTTATAACACACTCGTTTAGCACTGGTAGACGTCTGTTTCCTTATGATATAAAGAGATGGAGCATACACATTATAACTACTAGTGTCCAAAATTGGGGAGTGTTTCACAGGACAAAACTTCTCATTACAAAAACCCTGTAATTAGGCAACCATTTTGGTCAAAAGCTTTAATTGATACCTTCCGTTCATGGTAGAGACTATAAAGAAATTCCACTGACTGTGTGGCGTAGGAATATTGGACAATGACATTTAATGTGTCTCAAGTGACAGAGAGAGAAATATGATTGTTTGGGAAGCCATCTTTTATGCCCCAAGCAAAGGAAGGACACATAGCACTCTACACTTGTAAGTAGTCACATGGCAAAGCCCGTCAGTCAAATGAGTTCAGTATATTATCTCACAGCATCCTCCTATACTCACACAGAAACTGCACCCAAAGTTACCTGAACACAGAAAACAATAGCTGAGTGAACACTGTGTAATTCTCTTTGCTTGGCTACTGGTCCATCTTCTGGTGGGTATCTTACTGGCTGTGAAAGTAAGAAAAGCAAGAAAAGGTTAGAACCTAACCTTTGAAACAAAAGTAAGTATAAACCCCAACAAAAATAAGGTATCCCCAACATTTATGCTGAAAAATCACATAAGTGTTAATAAGTTCTGAGTAACTGAAAGTCAGTAGATCAAAACACTCACCTAGGGGATGCATGTTAAGGTTTGGTTTTCTATTTTGTAAGGACTCTGACCAGCTCCAGTGTGGCAAAAATGTCTCTGACAGGCCTTCCCCTTCTCACCCATTCCTCTTGCCTCACCAAAAACCCTTAGATTAGATTCTTAAAGCTAGTCCCCAAGGTCTATTTCCTTATTTAGCCAATTCTTCCTCCTGAAGCTGACTACCAAGGTCCAGCTATCAAAGTATTAAATTCCAGTCATCAAAAGCTCCCTTAGGCTCAGACAATTAACATGCCCAATTAAAGTTAAACACCTCATCCTTTTACCTTCATAAACCCCATTTACCTATGGGCTATGTCTGTCTCCACTCTATCCAGAGGCAGTTCTTTGTGTCTCTCCTCTCCCCAGGACAAATACTCCATTTCCTTCTCTCTTGTTCAGTCCCATTTTCCCTCATCTTTACCTCCTGTCCTTGCCTCTTATTCTTTGCCCTTTGTCTCTCTGGGGCAAGTACATTAGAAAACTTATCTAGGACATACATGTTAAGGTTTGGGTTTTTTGTTTGTTTGTTTTTGTTTTTGATTTTTTTTTAGCTGTGTTCATTTTTTTTCTTTTCTTGTAGTAGATATTTTCTTTATTTGTATTTCAAATGTTATCCCCTTTCTTGGTTTCCCCTCTGGCCCAATTTCCACTCCGGGAAATGCCCCATCCCATCCCCCCACACCCTGCCTCCACAAGGGTACTTCCCCATCTACCAACCCACTCTCTCCCGCCTCCCCACTCTGGGCATTCCCCTACACTGGGCCATCAAGCCTGCACAGGACCAAGGTCCTCTCCTCCCATTGATGCCAGACAAGGTCCATCCTCTGCTACATAAGGGGCTGGAGCCATGGGTCACACCATGTGTACTCTTTGGTTGCTGGATTAGTCCCTGGGAGCTCTGGGGGTTCTGGTTGGTGGATATTGTTGTTCTTCCTATGGTGTTCCAAACCCCCTCAGCTACCTCAGTCCTTTCTCTAATTCCTCCATTGGGTACTCCGTTCTCAGCCCAATGGTTGGCTATGAGCATCTGCCTCTGTATACATCTTGCTCTGGCAGAGCCTCTCAGGAGACAGCTATATCGGGCTCCTGTCAGCATGCACTTCTTGGCATCCCCAATAGTGACTGGGTTTGGTCACTACATGTGGAATAAATGCCCATGTGTGGCAATTTCTGGATGGCATTTTCTCCAGTCTCTGCTCCACACTTTGTCTCTGTATTTCCTCCTGTGAGTATTTTGTTGCCCCTTCTAAGAAGTACTGAAGCATCCACACTTTTGTATTTCTTTTTGAGCTTCATATGATCTGTAAATTGTAGCTTTGGTATTCTGAGCTTTGGAGCTAATATGCACTTGTCAGTAAGTACATATCATGTTTGTTTGTTTACAATTGGATTACATCACTCAGGATGATATTTTCTAGTTCCATCCATTTGCCTATGAATTTCATGAAGTCATTGTTTTTAATAGCTGAGTAGTACTCCATTGTGTAGATGTACCACATTTTCAGGAACATTTGACTTCTTTCCACCTTCTGGTTATTATAAATAAGGCTGCTATGAACATAGTGGAGCATGTTATATATTGGAGCATCTTTTGGGTATGCCCAGGAATGGTATAGCTGGGTCCTCAGGTTGTACTATGTCTAATTTCCTGAGGGAGTTCCAGACTGATTTCCAGAGTGGTTATAGCAGCTTGCAATCCCACCAACAATGGAGGAGTGTTCCTCTTTCTCCACATCCTCACCAGCATCTGCTGTCACTTTGATCTTAGCCATTCTGACTGCTGTGAGGTGGGATCTCACTGTTACGTTGATCAGTGCAGGATATTGGCCCTAATGTCTCTCCCTTCAAGGCACTGGCACAGTGTTGGACCTTGAATACCTTGGGAAATGGAGTAGAGAATAATTATCTTACAAATTTAGGCAGAGCAGAGGTAGAGAATCATACCATGATGTTTTGACCTTGAACTTCTTGAGAGCACTATAAAATATATGAATGTTTTGGGATATTGTAACTTAATTATTTTATTAGTTTCATAAGTGAGAAATTATAGTATTACACTACTCTTATAAATTTGTATTCAGATTTCAGCAGTTATGCAAAAGTGCGCATATGCACTCTGTCTTCTGATGATGGTAACATGTGTACAGAAGGACTGTTCTCCTTTGGTTATAATTTTACACTTTCCCATTGAATTTCTGTTTCTGCACCCCCCTACCTCCAACATGTGTCTAGCTTTTTCATTGAGATGAAATGCAATGTTAAACCGTCCTTTCCAAACCCTAAAAAGAAAAGCATGCATGTTAAATTTGGTTTTCTATGTAAACACGGCTCTGACAGGCCTCGCTCTTCTTCCCATTCCCTATGCCTTGCTAAAAACCACCAGATTACATTCGTTCTCCAGAAGATGAGGCAAAACATGGCTTTAAAATACTTAGCATTTTATGCTGTTGCTCTTCTTCAATGTCCTTTACATATATTAGCTAATTAATTAATTAGTTCCTGATTACAAGGGGGTAGAAGTTCAAAGCAAAATTTGCAAATGTCTCTATATCATTATAAAGAAAAGCTTGCTTATATCAGAGAAGATTATTTTTCTTCTTGAGTAATATGTACTATCATAAAAATGTTATAAATGCCCTTTTCTGGAACTAGGTATAATAATCATTAAAAATGAAGAATAGTTGTAATAATACTTGTACAAATACAATAATATAAGGTGAGTACGTATTTGTTAGATTCTGTTGTTTGATACCAGAAGCTGTGTATATTTGCGTTATAAGACCTAACACAATTCCCGAAATGGAAATGGAAAGCACAATTTTATAGGTAGTGCTACCTAATTTGTAAACTCTCTTTCCCACAATGGTAAATAAACTGTGTGGAAGTGCATGAGAGAATCCATAAAAAAAGAAGCAAGGTTTCCAACAGTGTGGTTAATTTTCTGATCACAAAGTTACAACTGTGCGTCATTGAACAGAAAAAAGAGAGAGAGAGAGAAGAAAAAATATTAAATAGGAGCAGAAAATAGATTTAGTCTTTGATGCTATCTCATTCTAAGAAAAATGTAATTCACTGGAAGATTCTCTTAAATTTATTTTCTAGCACACTTACCCTGGAATTATGACAGTCAAATTGACTAAGAGTTTAATTCCTCCTTATCCATTTAATGTCAAACTGCTACATGTTTCAAACTGACCTTTTAATCTTACACATGAGTTCCCAGTTTGAGATAGGCACAAAGCTAGCCTGTCCATGCATATAAAATGATAATTTTGATAGTCAAATTACAGAGTTGGCAATAGATACAAATGGATTGGCATATTTTTGTTAACTTTAGAGATAACATCATGTAGTTGCACACTAGGTGATGATCTTGGAACATACTTCCCATCTGGGCAGGAAACTTTTGCTTATTTTTTTTATGACTGAGGAAAAAAAAATCATACAAAACTCACATAAGCTCACAAAGAAATAAAATAAGATGATTGTAAAATCAACTCAACACTTTGGATTTTTATACTTACTGTAAACTGTGTATATTTTAATTTCTGTCAAAATGCACAACGGAATTCCAATGGTCCTATGTGTCTGTGGATCCTGAGTCCCCAAATAGTTGATGGTGCAAAGAAGTGGAGACATCAAAGGAAAACTGTTCTGGGAGAGGAGATTGGTTCATATTTGGAAATCAGAGTAAGTAGGGACTAAAGGTATTTTTCCCACATATACGAAAATGATGGCCAAAGCCATGATAGTCAATGTAGTAAACCAGGAAGGAGGAAATGTAGGAATCGGGACGAAAATGATGAAGGAAAAGATGGTGTGTTGCTTGGTTGTAAGGACTGTGAGAAAGGTAATAGTGGAAAGTGAATTTGGAAGACCAAACCCTCCAACTCTGATGGGGAAAAGGCCATTGAAAGAGAACTTGAGCTACAAGAAAAACAAGGGAAGTGGTGGGGATGTCTGGGGAAAGGTGAGAGAGCTTGGATTTTTCTGACAGCATTGTACGATTGTTTCTAACAACCTAGTAGTAGTCGAGGATTAGAAAAGGCATGAACAAGAGCGTTTCAGTAATGTCATACCCAAGGCCGTAAGAACTTAAACCTAAGAAAACTGGGACCTACATTCTGACTCATATCACTATGTTGTCCTGGGTTCATCATGTCCCTCATGTTTGTCCTTTCCTATAAACTGAGTTGTTGGGCTGCATGATTTCAAGTATGGCTTCCAATAGGCAATATACACTATTTTCAAGGTGATGTACAGTAGCAGAGAAAGCAACATGGAGCTCTGCGTGCAATCCTACTCTTTTCTGTCACTTTCCTGCTTGTGATCATGAGAAAGTTTTGTATCTTAATCGTAAGCTTGTTTGACTCCAAGGGTAGTATATAGTCCTATAAACTGCTGTGATCTTGGAGAAGAGAAAACGTAATGCGTTTAACTCATTAAGTTATAGTGAATAGGCATTTAATGAACTGAGAGACAGAGAATGCATAGTTAGTTCCATTTAGAAGAAACATTGTCTTATGAATTCTGAGCTGAGGCCTACCACGTAGGACACTGCATAATTGAGGACCCATAAAAAGTGATAAACATCTGCCTCAAGCATAAATCCTGTAAGCATGCTGGGAGAGTATGCCGAAACCATGAGGAAGAGAGCTCACTAGCTCTAACACTCTGAATCTCATTGATGACTTCCGAAGACTTTCACTCTATTTTGAATGATGAGTAACTGTGCAAAACAGGTGTGACAATGGAGTCGAAGACGGGAATGGTTTAATTTTGTACAAATGGTTTTTGGTTCATGTCCTTAGTCGATGATTGACTCTGAGGATAATTTGATTTAGAAATAATTTTTGACTTAGTTCCTGAAAAAGTAAGGTAAGGAAAAGCTTAAAGAACTGATTCTGCTAGTCATTTCAGAACCAAATTCAGAGAGCCTTGCCGGTTAATAACAGGCAGCAAGTGGGCTGTATTTCTTTCTGTCCTCCCTTGTCCTATTGTATGGTTGTCCCTCGCCTATTCTCAAGCTGAGGGAGGTTTCAAATGCTAAGCTACATAGCAAAGAAGGTTTAGACAGCTAATTGTTTCTTTTAGAAGGGAAGATACAAGTCTGTTCTGTTTATCTCATTAGGATTATGATGAATTGCTTAAAAAAATCCTCAACAATAGAAAAAGGAATCTTTCTAAGAGAACACTCGGCATCAGGAAGTCTTCAGTTGCCGAACTGAATGTGGATGACGGGTACTGACTTCTGCTGTTTATGGGCTGCTGAGATGCTGTGAGCGAGTGTCCCTGAAGATACAATCTTGAGTCAAGTGACATTACTACACCCCTGCCTCTCTGAATTACGGAGTAGGCTAATCCTCACAAATGGATGGGATTTTAAAATATGATTTTGGGATTTTTACCAATTGCATAAATCTATGTATATAGAGATGTAGGTTCAGATTTATAGACCCTGAATAAAACAGGAAAGCTGGGGACATTTTCAGCTAGCAATTTTTATGAACATTTTAAATCATTGTTTAGTATGGATTTCTCTCAATAAAAGTAGCCAAAATGAGGGAGTTTGTTGTGCTAAAATATAAAACCAGTCCATTATATTACTAGCTTAATAGCATAGTGCCTTAAATATTTAAATTTGTGCCATGAGTTAAATATGAAATTCCTTGGCTCATGGCACAGAATATGCAGTTCGGACACCAACTGAGTATGTGCAAAAACAAAAACAAAACTTGGACATTACTTAAAATCTTTTTAACAAAATATGCATACGAGAATTACAAAAGTTTTAGCTATTTTATTGTTATAGTAATATCAAAGGTATTATGTGACAAACATTGAAACACTTAGTCTCTTTTGGTTTTATTTTTATTGTCTTAATCTCTGAGAAAGTCTTGCTATATGGTTCAGGATAGCCCCAAATTCATGCCAATTCTCCTGCCTCAGGATCTTGAATGCTGGGATCATAAACATGCAATACTCCACCTGGCATGAAATATTTAATGTTTTAGATCATTTTCATAACTCTTTAATTACTCAGTATAACTGTAATACTTGCTATTCCCTTAGAGTCAAAGAGAATTGCTGTAGAATACACATGCTTAGATTAAAGCCGCAGAACATTTAAGAGCTATATGGAGATTTTATGGGTTGTTAGTATAATTCCAAGCTCAAGTCAGCAGATGAACTTGAGTCAGACTCATAGAAGGCAAGATCTTGTCTCCATTCTACAGTGTGCAAAGGCAGCTTGAACTTTCCCCTTTTGGTTCATGGTCAAACAGCTTACTCTCACAGCACCCTCTATACTTCATAACAGAACAGCTTTTTAAAAAATATGTAGCTTTTTGGGCTTGGTACTATGCTAATATGAATTTCTTTCTCTGTAGAGGGTCATGGTGATTTCTCATATTCCCTCCAACTCAACAAATATGCTAAACACATGAGTGCAGTTCACAGTGCCAGTAGAAGCCTTATCCTTTGAGATGATTCTCTTCACAAATGGAGATAACTTAATTGATTTCAGAATTCTGTAGCTTTATAAATGACCAAAAGACCGCCCCCCTTCACAATTCTTTGTAGTCTGTCTGTGTCTGTTATATTTCCAATGGATGCACAGAATGATTCAAAATGACATTCAAGGCTCTAATTTTGAGGTTTGGACAAAGGTTCTCACCTGAGACATTATTGATCGCACCATCACTGGCGTTCAGAACACCTGGTAGACTATGCCCCCAGACTTGCTTTCAATGCCTGGTGTGTCTTCTGCACGTTTTGGCAGCCCACTCAAATTGCTTTTGCAAAGCAGAGGTGAGAAGTACTGTGTCTCATCACATACACTCAGCCTAGGGCGGTGGGGGAGATCTGAACAAGGTATCATTCATGAAACCCCAATGGAAATATTGAAACAAACCACTCAATTTCATACTCCTAATTTGTTTTTGCTAAAGCAATAACATGACGCTGAGAGACTAAGGATCTCTTCTGAGGTAACACAAACTCTGTTAGCATAGTCATGTCCTTTATACTTCCAAAGGACTTCCAATGGGTGACTGTATTTAAAATAAATGAATTATGTGGTACCCATCTTCATGTCTAAGAAGTGTAGAAACTGAGGCCTGGATAGATTTTTCCAAGTTATGAATGCTCTTTTAAAAGACTGCTATCTTATTCTTGGCTCCTATTTGCAGTCTTAAATCACAAAGTATTATGCCTCACTGACAATTTCTAACCTACCTGGAAGTATTCACAACTAGACACTATTATTGCCTAAAGGAAATGACATTTTTCTTTAAACTCTGGAGTGGCCAACAGCTGATGAAAGTGCTTAGTCATGGCCTCTCTCCTGCATCAGAAACCTCTCTCCTAGTTATCCACGGGAACTTTAGGTGCTCAAATGTCTTCTAGAGTTACCTTATCTCAAGACCCCATTTACTGAATGACATAGAGGTGTGAGTGGTACCATTTTATGTCACTAAGTCCTGAAGAAAAATTGTGTTTACCTGTGTTAAGTGGAACTCTCCCTTCCCTAATGCCTTCCAGAATAACTCAAACTAAAGACTTGATAGGTCTGTCTGGGCCCATACTTACCCACAAACACAGGTAAGTGCCTGTTACCTCGCAATCACCAATGCTTGTGATTCATTTCTGTCCCGGTTATTTTGCTCTCCTACAGCCACAGAGGATATTAATACCCTTCTTCCTCCAAGAAAAGGGCGAGATATGGCTTCTATGCTAGCTTGTGCTTCTAAGAGAGATGTGAAGGAGTGGCATATGTCGTTGTGCTGTGAGGTACATGAAGTCTACAAGTTCTCTAGCAGGATTCTCACATTTGAGCGAACATGTTGCCTAACTTCCTGACCTGGAACTTATACCATTTCAGTTTAAGTAATGGCTCGTCAAGTATTCAACACATTTCTCACTAGGTCCTTGCTTCCCCCCCCCCTTGTCAAAGCAAGAAATGCTACAAATCTGGGTACGCTTTTTAGATTCACTTCTGTTTTACTGCCTCTGTTACATAATGCGATTCATTAATGCTACCAAGAGCTGAGTGTTTGTGTTAGTCCATTTTTTTTTGTGGACTCGGAGACAAATCATTCACAATTTCTATAAAATAACACTGGATGACATTAAGTTAGAGAAGGTGCAGATAAGAAAATTAACATTATGAAGCAACACCCTATTTTTCCTTCTTTATCCTATTCCTGGGGCATTTCCGTATGAAACTCTAATAGCAACTAATGATCCTAAAAATACCATTATGATTCAAACAATTCTGGAACTCTGACAAGAATTCGTAGTAGCTGTCAAAGCCCAGAATAAAACAAATCTGCTGGTGATTTCATTAAAAAAAATAATGTGAGTTTTTTTTAAATCATTTCTTCTCTTAAAAGTCATATTATATCAAACCACTGTACACACTCAGGCTCGGGGGATGAGTTTCCAGGCCTCTCGCATGTTCTAAAGATCTTTTAACGTCTCTCCCAGCGATATTACACAACTTGGAGAGTATGCAAAGAATCAGTTAACTGTCTCTTCACCATCGCCTCTGGGGCAGTACATTATCAGAGCTAATAACACCGAGACTAAAGAGGCATGAAATACTAGATGCAAAAGTTGTTTTACCTATGCAGAAATCTTGCTTGTGTTTTCAAAATCTGGAGTTTTTCTTTAGAACGTAATTTCATGCTCTGGTTTTTCTTTCTTGATGTTCAATAATAATAATAATAATAATAATAATAATAATAATAAAAGATCATTTAAAGGATTTAAAACCTCTGAATACCTGAACCTACAGTCAATTTAGTGGTTATAACGAATGCAAAGTTCAAGTGAAAATTACTACGTAAAGAAGCTGCAGAGTTCCTGGTTTTGCCATTCGTCCATTAGGGTAGCTGATCTTCAGGTTATAATAAAGGTTTGTTAAATGAGATAAGCCTCCAGTTAATAGGTTAGAACTCATATTATTGTCATGGTTATTGATTTTCTTCTTCATTTCGTGTTAGAAACAAATTATACGTGCTCAAAATCCCCATTTTTTAAAATTTCAGGGTGACGCGTATATAACTAAACATATTTCTGTGTAAATGCAACAGCACCCTCTGGAGGTCTGGAACATGAGGAACTTTCATAAATCAATGTCCTCTTTTGTTAACACCACAGATTTTTGTTGACTTGGACATTTAATATTTTGTATCCTGATAATTACATTTGTTTCTTAAAATGATTAAGCGTGTTTAATGCGTATCGGACATTTATTATGATTTGTGTGTGGTGTCTCTGATAATGCTTAGTGTTACCACTCAACCCACAGCTCAGCTGATCTTGGTGATGTTTCTAACTTTCCAATTTTCTATCCTGTCAAAATATTTTTCAGAAAAAGAAACGACAACTTTCATTTCCAAAAAGTCATTAATATGTGGTTATATGTAGGCAACGGAGAACTATTTTTGCCTCCTTTGAAGACTAGATGGAAACAGTGACTTTCATTCTTCCTTCCTGGTCAACAGACGCAGCTGTGGTTTTGAAGCTAAGTTAACGGAGATGAGAGAATATGGAAAGGATCAGAGGTCAAACACATCGGGAAAAATACCCATGAGTCACGGGAACACATTCAAGAACCAAAGTGACTCCTATTATGCTGTAGTAACGTAAATAAATGCTCCCACAGTCCATGGACTCCCTGTTACAGTTCCTCAAAACAAAGGTCTTTTTGAAGTTCAGAGAGATGCAAACAAAGTTGTCCACCCACTATAAAGAAGGGAACGAACATATGACTAATGCTGGGACCGTGGAAATATGCCATTCTTCTTTGAGTAAAGTCCAGAGGATCTTCTCCCAGATGAATTTTCAAGGGGTTGCATCTCAGATTAGTTACGGGCCTAGGAAATAACGCCTAGTGAAGCCCGAGCCTCAGACAAGATGGCCTCTCGGAGGACTAGCTACCATTGGCTGTTGTCAGCAAAGACTGACAACCACATTGCCAGTTTTACACTGAAGTTCTAAATTTGTCAAACAACTCCGTGCAGAGATTAAAGGTAAGAACATGAAACCTACAAAACCAAATGGGATTACAGTCCTGCTTTCCAACTACTTGAATGTGAGCACGTATGTTATTATATACACAGCCATATTAAAACTTGTAGGAGAATACTGAGGCCCAAATGACTAATAGGCAAATGAAGAGAGATGAGCGAAAACGATTTTGTTCTCTGCTTGCCGTCTTGCACTTTCTTCGATTTCTGATTCCTCACTTTAGCCATAAAATAATCTAGAGAAAGGAGCCCAGAACTCTGCCTGCAAACAAAACCGGAAGCTTTAGCTACATTCATTGTTATAGGAACTGAGGATTTTTCAGGCAAAGCATTTGGTTTTAAATCACTTTAGGTAATTTAATTTCCATAAACGGCTAAGAAGGTTTAATTCTGAGGTCTCTGTAAAACATTTGGAGGTATCTAGCACCCAGAAACAAAGACTAATGTCAACGTAATTTTAATTGCTTAACAGATCTTGCCTAGCATCTGTGAGGACTAAGTACTGGTTACCAGGTAAACATTGAGTGAGTCACTTCCTCTTCTAAGATGCTTATAAAGCAGAAATCTGCTCCTCCCTCTCCTCATCTCCCTCTTTATCACACTCTTCCTCGCCCTTTATCTCCATCTCCCCCCCTCCTCCTCCTCCTCCTCCTCCTCCTCCTCCTCCTCCTCCTCCTCCTCCTCCTCCTCCTCCGCAGCACCACCACCACCACCACCGCCGCCATGCCTCTGCTGCCACCATTTTGCAGAAACACGAGACAGATAAAATAGCTTTCTCAGCGTCACACAGCTAGTGAGTGCTGGAGTGATAATGCAAACCCAAGCAATCTAGATTAAAAACTTTGTAGTTAGCCACCGAACAGCTCTGTCACTGTGGGCTTACTTCTGTTACCACTGTCATTGGACAAACTTCACTTCATATTGAATTTCGAAATTTGTCAAATAAACCTATATACCATTAAAATGGTTGTGACAATTTTGCCTATGTAAGTGCAAAAAAGCATGATTTGAAAATTTCCATAAAAACCAAAAGTTGTCAAAAATGATGACTTTGACCACCATATGAATATATGTCTTGGAGTTTCTCAGATTGTTGTTAATATGTGTCTATTTGTATTCACTCTCCCTTCCCTTGGTGGCCATAGCTTCTGGAATAATCATCCTCTCAGTTTCTTGATTTACAGTAGAACGGGAAATTAAGTGAGACACACACACACACACACACATACACACACACACATTCACATACATTCACATGCACACATGCACCCATACACACAAACACACACACACACACACACACACACACATTCACACGCACACATGCGTACACAGACAGGTCACTGACCATTCCAGGATCCTTCACACTAGCTTTTCTATTTTGGATAAGCTCCACACAGCACATAAATCTTAGTGCTAAGATTTTCCCATCACAATCCTTCTCCAGAAAGTCTAGAGAAAGCTTGCAAATGCAGAACATCCCATCTTTTAAAATACTGGGCTCATGGCTAGTAACATGTATGTTCTCAGCTTACAGAAGAAAATCAGGAAATATTGAGTGGTCTTGATGGGTCACAGTAGTTCTCTATGGAAAATCTAGCTGCTCAGCTGAGTGCTAATGCTCAGAGGAGATATCTCGCTACATTTCTCTGACTTAAAGCTTCTCAGGCCTCAGTGTGCACCAAAATTACCTGGAGACTCATCCCACACATCTAGATTGGAACACAGGAACTGGAGTGCCAGATGATTCTGATGCAGTTACCCAAGGATGTACTTTGAAAACCACTTACAGGGAAGTTGTAAGGGATGAACCAGAGTTTCTTAGGATTTGCTTTAAACCTACATTCCTGATGTCTCTCCAGATACACAGAACCCATATATCTATGGAAATGGCTGAGCTTGCCCCTCTGATGCTAGTGAAGGTTTCTGCATATTTCTCACCTTGCTCTGTTCTGTAATTGTGGTTTAAGGCTCTGTGGATGAAACCATAGGAATCCAGGAAATACTTCAAGGCCCTTTTGATGTTTTAAATTCCCTTAAAGCCTCTTCCTAAAGCTCCTTGTGTTATCTGTTCACACATTTATTTAGGTACTTATTTATGCATCTGTGTATTTACTGTTGGGCTGTCTCTGAGTGTTCTCTTACCATCTTTTTAACATTGAAGACAATGGTGTGTGTCAGGAAGGAGGGGTGATTTGTGGGGGTTGGTATTTCATTCTGGAGAATCAATACTAGGGCTTCTCTAAGCCTTGTAGGCAGTTCTCTTTATTTTGACACCACCTTCTACCCAGTTCCGTGCTTCCTTGCTCTGACAAATGGAGGGCTATTGAGAAATATCTCTGCACCTATGTGCAGCCACAAGTGATTTTAAGGAAATTTACTCTTTAGACCAGAGGACAAAAGAGGAATGAGGCATCCTGGCCTTTCATTATTACCTAGCGAGAGCTCCATAGAGATGGTCCTGAAAACAATAAATTGACAGGTAGAGCCGTCAGTTACTCATAACTGATTTTCTGCCAGCCTTCCCTTTCTGCTCAACCATGAGCATGAAGCAAAGGGTTGATTTATTCTCTTTGGGGTTCATAATGAGCACGTGGGCTGAATTGAATGTTCTATTTACTCCCAGTTACACTCTGATGTCAGGGTTGCCGTTGGACCAAGAAAAATGTTTCTAGTGTTATTATTAATATCTGTTAAGAAACTAGGGTCTGGACCGTGACCACAAAATTCATAATATTAAATTTATAGTCTGTCAAACAACTGAAAGTCAAAAACTAGAAACAAGAAAGTACCTGTGAAAACAAAGATAGAGCAAAGAAACAGAGCGTGCTGTTCTGACAGGTGCCACTGCATGCTTTGTAAAGATATATTGGTTGTACTAAACCACCTTTAGGCTGAAGATCAGTTAATGATAAAAAATATTAATGACTCAAAATGCTAGCACTCGCCATCTCTCCTGATCAAAAGTGATGATTAGATAGGGATAGAGTTGAACTTGACTGCTCATTGGCTATCCCCTTTTAAAATTAGTGACTATTAATACAAGATGGGCAGCCTTGAAACCATAAATACTCAACAGCAAAAATGGACCCAGCCGGTTGTGTTTATAAATTCATGCACAGATACATGTAACAATAATAGGAAAATGATCTCATTAATTTGAGAGTAGGGATACATGGTGAGACTGGAGGAGAAAGAGAAGGAAGTAATATGATTCTATTTAAATTAAAAATGTAAAAAAAATATAAAAGCGAACATGTTTAAAACACTCCTCATCTTTATCTTTCTAAACAGACAAAAATAGAGATATTTGAAAGGTAAGCCAATATACACAAGAACAACACTGCACTATCCCATGCAAAATATTTTATAATTCTCAAAAGTATCACCTATTAGTGGTTATCAGTTTATGCAACGTTTATTGAATACTTTCTATGAGCTAGGCATTGGGGATGCAAAATGGTGGGGTGGGTTGTTAGACAGACAGGAGAGAATCGTTTCAAGATTTGTTTATTTTCATTCTGTGTCTATGAGCTTTCCGTCTATGTGTATGTCTGGGCTCCCTGTGTGTGTAGTGCCTGCCGAGACCAAAAGAGACCTAGGTCCTCTGGGTCTCTGCAGCTCCTAGAAGAGAAATTTTCACACTGGCAATAGCACTTTCACTGATATTGGCAATCAATTGAATCAGCTAGATTGCTTTCGTAAAGAAGAGGGATGGGATGAAACACAGTAAAGCACACTGAAGATAGTAAGTGAACTTCTGGTGTCACGTGGGTTACAGTGCAGTTTGTTTTGATGTGAACATGAGTACATGGATGTGGCTTCTGCATCACCCCTTAAAGACACATTTCACTCTAATGATTATTGTCTCAGGACAGCTTAAAAAGAATCCACCGGAGATGTGCAATCAAATGGAGACCCAGGACAATTCCGGACAAGCACCCTTACAGGCGATGAAAAGTCCCCAATATTAACACCAACTCGAGAATTTGAATGTCTACTTTTGGGGCTCTTAAATTAGTTAGAAAATGATGGATAGAAAGGTCAAGGGGAGGGGCCTGAAGAGGATGTAGGAGACAGAAGGAATCGTTTGTGTAGCATTGTGAACATTGTGTATAGGGCAGTGAGAAATCCTCTGCAGGTGAAGCAGGGGCTTATGAGACAATTAGAGTGAATGGCACATGAGAAGCTTTGGGAGTGATGTGTGCAACAGGCTGGCTCTTGACAGGAATGACAGCCACAATCCGGTTTTTGCTGCTGTGCTCCTCTCTTTTCATCTGAATGGTATTTATATCCTGGAAAGCAGTGCCTGTGAGGACCGAGGTTCTACATGGCATGGGCTATTTATTTTTTAAAGGGAAGAACTAGCATATTGGTCATATTGTCAAAATAGTAAGAAAGTTTCGCTCCTTAATTTTGTCACACCAAGACAAATGTGCTTATAACCCTCGTCTCCTTATCTTCCTGTAATGAGAAAGTGTCTTTAGGACACATTCTAGACCTTCATCTAAATGCCAGAGTCATTTTCTCCTCCAGGGGAGTGCATCTAGTTATTTGAATATTAAAAATGCAAACACCAGCAAGTGAACTTGGATTTCCAGGCTTGTGGCCTGAACACCTGTCTAGCTGCTTAGGATTGACTTCCAATGTATTTTTTCCACATACCAGTATTGATAACTGGAATGGTTTTAATGAAAATGACCCATTTATAGAAAGTGGCACTATTAGAAGGTATGGCCTTGTTGGAATAGGTGTGGTATTGTTGGAGGAAGTTTGTCACTGGGGGCTGGTGGGCCTTGAGGTTTCAGAATCTCGACCCAGGCCCAATGGCACACTTTCTTTTTCTGCTACCTGCCGATACAGATGTAGATCTCCCAGGTCCTTTCTAGCATCATGTCTGCCTGCATGACACCTTGCCAATGGAATTTTACCAACATCTGAATTTTAAGCCTGCTCCAGTTAAATGTTTTCTCTTATAAGAGTCTCTGTGATCATGGTGTCTCTTCACAGCAATAAAACCCTAAGACAATCACCATACTTGGGGGTGGGGGTGGTTCTGCTCTCTTAAAACCTTGAATGTACTATGGCTAAATAGTGCCCCATGTGCTATGATATGAAAAACTCCATAATTCAGCAATGCGGGATTCTTTGCTTCTTGGCAGAAAGAGCTTTACGATAACTCCATTCTGTGTGGATTCAGGGATGCAGTGCTGAGAAAGCAAACGGCCTTGACCGAGAGCATGGAGGCTGAGTGTAGGTTTTACTCCTTCTCCGGGTGACAGGTGGATGGCGATTCTTCCTTCTTATCTGGAATTTACTCACCCATAAAAAACAAAACAGAACAAAAACCACTTCGCTAATAAATAGTTAATAAAATAAATAAGTGCTCTAATAAACCCTTTCAGTCCCCGTAGCCTTTAAATTTATGCAAAGTTAATAAAATGAGGCAGAAGGTAGAGAGAAGTTTAAAAGCCCCGCCATTCTGAAAATTGAGTGCATCTGAACAGAAGAGAAAGAAGAAGGTCTCAAGCAAGACAATTCACACGCTATCCTCAGCCTCCCGGGTGGACTGGACAAGCAAAGGCAGTTACTAGGCTCTCTGTTCTAAAACAGTTGCTTGTACTTGGTGCTGAGAACAGCGGAAGGCTTTCTTTGGCCCACTTAAGGTGCAGGTTTTCATTTCACACAAGTGTCCTAAGAATGTCTCCGAACACTTAAGTGTGTACTCTACTGCACATAGATGGGAAACGCGGACCATGCAAAGACTTCTCTCTATTTTCCATATGTAGAATTTCTTAACTTTTGAAAATCACTAGGTTCTGTAAATAAACATGGTCTTTCTGACAGTTCATAGCGTTTTTTTCCATAACGAAAGTCTATACTCCACATGTGATAATACACTGCAATCGTATTTGTCAAGAGTCTCCTAAGGAGTATATCTACTCTGATTGAAATATAAAACTAAGTTCCCTATTGAAACATTATGAATCTTGAAGTGTTTATTCCTTTTATAACTTTTAAGTTGTGGAAAAATCTATGTAAAATAGAAGTTAGCAAGTAAATCAAGAAACCATCAGGGAACTGTGTGTATGGAAGAATTCTTGGTGAGCTCTGTAGGAGTCCTCCCATCTGAGGAGAGCTGTAGCTGGAGGGGCACTAAATCGTCCTGTGCCAATTATTTTTCAGGAATTTAGTGACAGAATCCAAAAACTGGTTGTTTGGAGGGGGGGTCTCCTCATCCTTTATTAATTCACGTGACTAATACCACTGCGAATTTAAAGCAACTGGGATCATTTTATCAGTTAACCTTCCTTGCTTTGCTCCAGGGAGAAGAACATTCTCTTGTTTGATAGATGAGGCTGTCTGTCTCAAGTAACCTGACAGAGGACACCCAAATGGGAGGAACTGACTTTAAATGGCCTTCTGTGGTTATATTTATATCAATGTGCTACTTATTATTATTGGCTTCCTAATCAAATAGTAGATGTTATAAGCAGTGCATACAAATTCAACATGTGCTATTCTTGTTTATATGTTGAGAATATATGTTTATATATTATTTATGTGTGTACTATTCTGTGGTTATTTGGTATAAGTTTCATATGTAGAATCCTAAGTATAGTTGTTTAAAGGTTTTTTTTTTAACTGATAATCATTACTTTACCAATGCTGTACAGTAGTTTGATTATTTGAATAACACCCATTGCTAGTTGGTATAGCTTTAGACAAAGACTTCCAAAGTATTCTCAGACCTGGGCCTATGGCCACCCAGACCCAGAATTGTTCCTAACTATCTACCACTCTCTGGCCTCTGAAAAGTGCTCTTTCTGTCTTGTGAAGTATAATTCAATGTCAAAGTGGCTTATGTAATATTTAGAATGGTATTACATGAAATTAATCTTAACATGAAAAATCTTTTGATTACAGAGTACACCCTGTCAGTGATTGATTGACTAACTCATTTATTCATGCACTAATGCTGCCGTTTACTTCCATTTATATTCTCGAGCTTTAACAGAAAGTTTCTATTTGTGCCATGTTAATAGGTGGATTGTGTGGTTATCATTGCTTTTCAACCTTTTTTTTTAATCAGACTCTCTGTAAACAACAACTTCCTTTCTTTCTTAACGCCTCTCTTTCAAAAAGCACTTTCTTCACAGAGAGTCTAACTTTAGGCATAACAAAGGCCATGGTTGACCATCCATAAGGAATTCTACTCTTTCCCCATTCTCCATCTCTGCTCTCATCTCATTGTCATGTAAAGGCAAAAGTCCATCTTTTCCTTAAGCCTTCTTAAGATTTCTTAAGCTGAGGACTGAACCCAGGGCATTGTGCTTCTTAGGCAAGTGCCCTCCCACTGAGCTAAATACCCAACCCATCTTAAGCCTTTTCCATGAACCTTTATGATGGGAAGAGAAGGAGAGTTCTCACAGATCTGATTAAGAAATGGGTGGGCAATGAGGAAAGACAGCAAGATGTACCAATAGAATCGTTTTCCAGAGATGCATTCTGGGTATTTGGGATTTCCTTACACATTGGCTTATGGATTTCACCAGTGTTGGGGGCTGTTTTTGTGTACTGTACATTCGAATGCTGACTTTCGTCCACAGAGATGGTCGCAGTTCAGATTTCAGTATTGTCATTATTATAAAGCATTTCCCTGCAGTACTTTGTAAACAGTGCTCTTCATCATCTTCTATTGGTTAAATAAAAAGCCGAGCAGACTACAGCTGGGCAGGAGAAGGAAACACAGGACTTTCAAGACCAGAGAGAGAGAGAGAGAGAGAGAGAGAGAGAGAGAGAGAGAGAGAGAGACTGACACAGGTGGGGCCTGGGTAGTCAACCATCTCTGGGGACAATGAAGAAGGAGGTAACACAGTGAGAGTGAGAAGTAGAGTAGGCCAGCACAGTTGGGTTAGAATAGGTCAGAATCTATAGTGGTATATTATGCCTGAAGCTTTTAATAAATATAAAGGTCTCTGTGCTATTATTTAGAGCAAAGGCAGGCATAGAAATCTGTACTTACACACAACAGAATGAACAAAACACGGCCTCAAAAGGCCTAATAGTAAATAATATCCAAGTTATTTTTAATTCCTATTTATACTTCCCCTATCCCTGTTATGTAATTAGCACAATCAGTCATCATTAATATGTGAAATTAAGTTACTTTGGTCATGAATGCAGAAACCAAGAATCCCAAAAAGAAGTACTGTAAATGTTGAGCAGGTTTTTAATCTTGCTTCTTACATGCGGGACCCACTTGTTCAACCATTAATACATAATCAACTGATATTTTGTTATTATTTGCTAAGTTTTTTAAAACACAAAACTTAAGGGCCCTACCACAAATATAATATTCACATACTAAACTATGTCAGACACATGCACCGTATACGATAAGTACGTGCCCAGAAGCCAACAATATGCAGATGACTGTGAATTGCCTACTGCTGTCACCACTTGTCAGTATGTCACCAAAACAGTGACTGTCTGAGAACATCAATCTCTCTGATGAATAAATTGGAGGATTGTGGAATTAGAAGAAGGTATATTTCTAATAGTAATAGTCATAACCAACTTATAAAATATACAATAACATGACAGAGTCTCTGCCTCCTGCTTCAAGAGAAAGCAAAGGGAATTCAAGAAAGTATGGCTGATAGGGAGGTAAAGTTTAGAACAGAGGCTGAAGGAACACCCATTCAGAGCCTGCCCCACATGTAGCCCATATATATACAGCCACCCAATTAGACAAGATGGATGAAGCAAAGAAGTGCAGGCTGACAGGAACCGGATGTAGATCTCTCCTGAGAGACACATCCAGAATACAGCAAATACATAGGCTAATGCCAGCAGCAAACCACTGAACTGAGAACAGGACCCCCGTTGAAGGATTCAGAGAAAGAACTGGAAGAGCTTGAAGGGGCTCGAGACCCCATATGAACAACAATGCCAAGCAACCAGAGCTTCCAGAGACTAAGCCACTACCTAAAGACTATACATGGACTGACCGTGGACTCTAACCTCATAGGTATCAATGAATAGCCTAGTAAGGGCATCAGTGGAAGGGGAAGCCCTTGGTCCTGCCAAGACTGGACCCGCAGTGAATGGGATTGTTGGGGGGAGGGCGGTAATGGAAGGAGGTTGGGGAGGGGAACACCCACATAGAAGGGAAGGGGGAGGGGTTTAGGGGGATGTTGGCCCAGAAACTGGGAAAGGGAATAACAATTGAAATGTAAATAAGAAATACCCAAGTTAAGATGGAGGAAATAAAAAAGAAAGTATGGCTGAGGCTCCAATTACGATTACTGTTAAGAATCACTTAATGTAAAGCTAAAACTTTAAAGAAGTCTCATTTATCTTCTCTACCACATTTTTATTCACCAGGCTTGAAAACTGAGAGGAAAGTCTGGGTGAAGCTCACTTGTGGAAAGTTTTTAGTTAGTTTTAGCTTCTAGCCTATCATTGTTTTTTACTTCTTCATTAACTTTTACTTAACTTTGGACATTTTTTTCTCTGTTTATGCTTATTATACGATTTGCTTGGGCCAGTTCTTTCCCTCATCTATACAAGAATTTATGACAGACTCTAAATAGAAAGCCTCAAATCTCAAGAGCTATGTGTAAGTGTAGACAACTGGAGTATGTGGCATCACACGTATGTTATGGGTATAAAAGCATGTAACTGTCTTCCTTTGTTACCATAAAGCCCATGAAGATTTATCCTTTCTACTGGGTCTTTTACAAGTTTACCGTCGGTCCTAAGTGAGCCTTCAGCTCTAGGAAAGAAAATGGGGTGTATGCCAATTTAGTAAATAATTTCCAGCCCTACATTCATTTGAGAGACATTTGTTTTTCAAATTTTAAGATTGCTGCTTTCTCAATAAACAAAATGCTTGATCTGGTTTCTTTGTTAATCAGCCACATTTTAGAGGATGTGTCTGGGCCAACATTGTGGATTGTGGTAGCAGTACAAAAATATCATTTTGCTTAAATTGAAAAATCCTGAGAAAATATTAGTCTTGTAATGCTGCAGTGGGCTTCCTTGGTGGAATTCGATATTAGGATTATTCTGTCATAAAACAGTTAGAAATATGTCAATAAAGTACCCTGGAGAAGACAGGGAATAAAGCAAAAGAAAATAGTTATTGTACTAATATTAATGATTTGGCCTTGACTTTTGAAATTGTTCATGGATTATGAATGCATTGGTGATGTTATAGCTTCACATGCTCTTTGGGTAATAATTAGATTATCTTGGGAATGAGTTTGCTTTGTATCACCTTCATCCTGTGAGGGCTCAGAAATACCCCACCAACCATGCTTTGGGATCTTCTGTATTCCTGAACCTTTGCTTGTACACCAGCTTCGGATATTCTTGAATTATGACAGTTTTGAGTTAAGAGTAAAATTACTGCAGGAGTGGTTTTACAACCTTTGCTCATTTTTTAAAAGTTTCTCATCATTTTATTTGGTAGAAGATGTGGACTAATCTAGTCAGCTTGAGGATTTCATTGTAAGGAATAACAGATTTAGATACAATTTATTTGCACAATACTGTATATCTTGTTAGGCTAGTGTTTCATAGCTATTTTGGAAGTCTATCTTTTGTTCCATTAATTTTCAGCCAGTGTTATGTAGTGGTTGTGTTTTAGGGTGTATAAAAAAGAAAAGTTCAGAGTTTCTCTTTGACATAACCAAGATGTAAGTGTGTGACAGGGTGCCTTGAGGAACCAAATGTTTTAGTCTTCTTTGTTGGCCTTGGGCATTGTTTTTACTTCCTTATGCTTACATCTGTATAAGATGCTAACTTCTCCCAAACCATTAAACATTGTAACAGTAGGACACACACACACACACACCGAGAGAGAGAGACAGAGACAGAGACATGGAAAGAGACAGAGACAGAGAGAAAGCACCTTTCCTACTTTCCCAGTCTCTCACTGCTGCCTCCTATTGGTCAAGCCCAACATGACATCTACAAGATAAGTAGTTTAACTGTAATATCTTAACTTCACGTGCACTGTGAGCCAAGCATTGAAAAGTGATAGATGGACTGTCGAGCAGGAGCCTCGGGGAACCTATGTCAGCACCTCTGAAAAGACAAAGACTGCCCGGATGCACTGCTGGGTTTCATCAGAATTAGCAAGCACAAAGGAACAACTTAGTCCTAGAAAACCAAACGAACGAACGAAACCATACTTTCTAGGTAGCAAGGAAGGTTTCTTACTGTAATGCAACTGTGCTGTGAAATAAAGCAAATGTGTGGTTCCATGGTGACGGAACAGAGCTCTGGAAGTTTCTAACCTCATCAGCTGAGCAGTAGTCCACAGTCGAGGAATAGTGAGTTCATGTCATCCGAGGTTAATAACATTTCCAGTGACATTCAAGGACACTATAAAGGAGCTGCCATTCATATTCCAAGCTAGAAGATTCCAACTGTGTAGATCCTCTCTCTTTATGCATGTGTGTGTGTGTGTGTGTGTGTGTGTGTGTGTGTGTGTGTTTGTGTGTGCAACATAAGGTTTTTAATTTTGGGAGTGTCCCTGTTGGTTGTCATATTGGGGTCCACTTCTGTCTTAGTTTAAGCTTCCATTGCTGTGAAGAGACACTATGACCAAGGCAACACTTATAAAGGACAACATTTAATTGGGGCTGGCTTACAGGTTGAAAGGTTTAGCCCATTATCATCAAGATAGGAAACATGGCAGTGTCCAGGCAGACTTGGTGCTGGAGTGGAAGCTGAAAGTTAGACATCTTGATTAGTAGGCTTCCAGGAGAAGACTGGCATCCTCAAACAGCTAGGAGGAAGCTCTCAAAGCCCACCCCAACAGTGACACACTTTCTTCAACAAGGCAAGCCTCTCTTTCCTGTGCTGTTCTCCTAAGAGTTGGGTGTATCCTATCTCTGACTCATTCTGCCAAATCTTTCTCTGATTCAACATTTTGTCTGCACCTCAATTAGAAGACATGTTCAAAGATAGCTGCTCCCTTCTACAAACTAATTTTGCCTTGAAGGTGTGTACTAAACGTATATTCTAGCCAGAGAGATTTAAGGTGTGTGGCCTGTCTCTCTTCCAGCCTGATCACACAGACACAGATCTTTGGATGTGATCCCTTGCCAGAGCAGCCATATTGCTGGATTAAAATTCCTCTCATAAAGTGCCTTAAGTTTTAATTTTTGGGTATCTTGGGATGTGAGGTCTCTACCCACAGCCAGAAGATTACAGTCTTTACCCCAATCATGTCTCAGCAGAATGTGTATTAAGTCCACTGTAGCATAGCAAATGTACTTGAATACAGCAATAATTTTAAAATTTGTCGTCTTTTATCCTAGACTACTTACTAGGTATATTTTTATAAAAATAATACTCAAAACAGGGCTGCTCTTAAAGGCAGTTTCAACCAAAATCACTAAAACAGAAAACCTTGAATAAGAGCGAAATGAAGTTCTATACATGTAGGCAGCTTGGGGGCCTATAGGCTAAAGGAAGCATTGTTCTTCATTAGAAAGGACTCACTAGGGTGACTTCAGGACAGATATTAAGCATTGCTTATGTTTAAAACAAATTAGCTGACATTTTAATTTATTTATCTCTGTATCATGGGGATTTATTTGGTGTGGGAAACTCCTGTCCAGGTCAGTTGATGAAGATGGAGAAATTCCAACTGTTGAAAGAAAATTAATAATGCTATAAAGATTTCCTATTCAGCACAGACATCCTCACTTTGGAAGTGTCTCCTGTCTCTAAGAAAATGTCCTGTTCCCCAAACCTCACTCCTTCATGTAACCAAAGGATGAAAGATTAAAGATTGCTGCCTGTTGCACTTAAGGCCCTCACCGACCTAGTAACTGACCGACTGCTATATTGCGGCGTTTGCCTCAGAGGGTAAATGTGGTAAGAGAGCAACCGTTACACTACGCTTCCTCGCACATTTCTGAACACGCAGAAGGTGTGCCAAAAGTTATGTAAGGCTTCCTCTGGCTCCGTAAAAATAAAGCCTGCATCCTTAGCTCTCAACACATAGAGATGATCCTGTTAATCAACACCTTCCGCCGGCGTGTACACCATTCCTTCATTTTTATGCGAACCCTTTCTGCACCCAGGCAGGCGCACTGTCTGCTTTGTATTCATCATCAAGAAATCCAATAACTTGGCTGTGTACCTACACGTGGTTAGGGTTTGACCCACTGTGTACTTGAATGCAAATTTCAAATATGTGAGGGTTGAGTCTATCAGTCCTACCAGCGACTGGAATGTCATGCACCCCTGCAAAGGCATGTGATTTGGGGGGAGGGGGGAGAAGTCAAAAAATATAAAATAAAATAAAGAGCAATTCAGTGTGGGGTGCCCACATTTGTCTGCAGGGGTGGGGGTGGGGGGTAGGGGCAGAGATTTGTGTACTGATGCCCAGTAAAATGGATCTGGAAACAATTCAGGACTTAAACAATGAAAAAGTTGAGTTTAATGTCAGAATCAAAGAAACGCACAGCCTGTGTTTACCGGCCTATTTTTCACAGTGTTTGCCTACAGAAGTGGCCTTCGCAGTTGAGCACGGAAGTCAGGAAACAGCTAGACTCTGGGGACGAAACAAGAAGTCATCCATAAAAAATGGCAGTGCTGCAGCTCTTCCCTCGCCACCCCTACCCCCACCCCTGCCTGCCCTGTGGACAGTGATGGCCGTCTGCAGAGACAGCTCTTAATCAAAGAGCCCCTTTTGGATCCTCACATGTTGAGAAGATTAGGCCTATTTTTAGTTTTCAGGGAACAGAACTGCTAACACAGAAGGTCACGACCAGCCGCTCTATGGCAATGATGGTTTACATTCCCTTAAGAGGGAGAAAGCGGAACATAAGAAAGGCCGGGGTAGGTTTAAAACTGCCTGCTGCCTCACGGTCATACGAACAGAAGAAAGACTTGGAGAAAATATTATAATTACTCAGATACTGCTGGCCAATTTATGCTCCTGTCTATGTGTCTTTGATTCCTAGGGCATTTATTAATTTACTTATTTATATAAGAATAGGGATTTAGAAGAAAATGAAAACTACATCGTACACAAAGGAAGAAGGGCCACTGGTGGAGTGCGATGACGCAAAGACTCGAAAATGACGTCATGAGCTCATTCTGAACACTAGGAAGGGGGAACGTTAGAAAAATACCAAGCAAAGAGAAACTGATTTGACATGTATTTCATAAATGGAGGAGAAGGTGGGTAAAGGAAAAGAAAGGAAGAAGAGAAGAAGGGGGAGAGAGGAAAAGGGAAGGGGAGGGAGATGAAATATAATTTGTCATTTCACAGAAAATGGGAAGTAGGCTGGGTGGGACATGGGTATTTTGTGTTTGGAAGTGACGTGGAAACTGCACTGTGGCTGAATAATACACGATCACCCTGAGATCAAAGGGATATGCAGCCCTTTCCACATTCAGGTAAGTCAAGAGTTTTCTTTCACGGGCAAAGCCTTCTAGGCTAAAACAAAGTCCCACCGAACAAGCATTCAAGCCAGAGTCTTGAATTAGAGTGGAGCCGACTTAGAGCGAATCTGGGAGAGCTGAGTGAATTTGTTCTCCAGTCAGCTCACTTCGTTTCACGCCTGAATTCCAAAGCTGTGGGAATGTACTACTGCAAACCTGGAAATCTGATTGCAAAAGATAGAGGTTAATTTGATTTCCAAGTTACTACCATAGGCATTTCAAGTCCGTGAATGCAGCCTAAGAGCTAAGCAGAGCAAATTCTACCCAAAGAGAAGTAGTTATAAATTAAGGCATCTGGACCATGAGCCTACAGGTATACTTGCTAAATTTTATTTTTTTATCAGCCGTAGTTTTACTCTATCACAAAGTCTATTTTTGCAAACGGCTCATACAGTTCTGATGTTTCTCGGCAACCTCGTGAACACAAAGTGTTAATGATGCTTTCAGTGCTGTCTAAATTGAACCTAGAGGGGATGCTGATTGGGTGGAGTAAAAGTCCTTTCAAATTATTGTCCTTATTGCTCTGTGGAGCCTCGCAGACATGCCCATGACATTATACGAGCATTTATGGGAAAGCGATTATGTCAACTATTTGCCCAAATGTGGGACTAAAGGGAATGTATGAAGTGATCCCCGTGAAGAGCTTGGAACAAGGCACAACTACAGAGAGCCCAATCCTAGTTTAATTAACCCATACTGTTTGAATTAAATAAAAACCACTCTCAGCATTATTTCCTGACTTATCCTAGGGGTGAGCTAAATGTTTACGTGTGTTGTAAAAGATCATATTCTCCTTGCTAGCTTTTTCTTTCACCTGAGAATTCCCATCAGCATTGAAATTAGAAACATATTTTGTGGTTTCTTAAAAATTTCACTGACTTCAGCATGTTAAAAAGAATACCCAGAAGGCAGGTTTGTTTTTCTTCTATACTACATCCCAACTCTTTCTTCCCCTCCTTCTTCATAGGAAAAACAAAATCTTCTAACTGTAAACTGGTCTCCTGCTTGGTTTAATTTTCTTTGCCAAAACAGTGACCATTGTCAAAAGCCTGCATCTCCATAGCAACTGTTTCCGTGGCCAGAGACAAAGGTCTGCCTATAACACAATGCCACGAGAGTGCCTGAGTTTGTAGATCCATGTTTAAAACCACAGTTCAAGGGTCTAATGTAGATTTTATATTATTTCTGCCTGTCTGCCGCAGCTGGTAGGCCTTCCTTCCAAAATGATATTTTTTCAAATGAAGGAGCAGAAAACAGCTTTACATTTTTGTTATCCCTTGGAGCACAAAATAAAAAATGTGTGTGCTGCCACTACCTGATTCAATCAAGTGGCGAGCATTGGATACCCACGGGCTAGCACCGCTGCACAGGCTGACTGGTATTTTAATTAATAATGTGCTACACCTTCTCAGAAGCTAGGCCGCTGGCAATCTGATTTGCTTTGTTCATTATTTGCTGTAAACAATTTTCAAACAACATGTGGGCAGCTCTATTTCTGAGTATCTCCTGCTAATTCATAACATTAGCAAAAATACAGGGTTTTTTTCCCCTCTCTCTTTGCTGAAAAAAGAGGACCTAATTAAACTTGAAGCCTCGTCAATGAAAATTTGCAGATGTGAATATTTCCTAAGAATAAGGACTAAAAGTAAACATAAAATTCCACATCTACATATGTGTATATATTTACATATGTAGCATAAATGTTTATATTGATGCACATGGATTCAGAAGGCTCAGTAAAGTACATATACACGGTGAGGCATGGCTGTCTGCTAGAAACTTGGTGGTATACCATGGGCTAATGCATGGCTGCTGCTTTGTGTGTTATCAAATACCGAATTCTTTCCTCCCCAGATGTATGTGTCTGAATATGGAAGAGTTAACCAAGATGAATGATGTTATCCAGGTACCACTCTGCCCCTAAAGAAACAGTGTCTCTCTAAGAGGAATCACACAGGGAAAGTTCATTTGCTTGCTCCCTCCTTGCTTCCTGACAGGAAGTCAGCTGTCAGCCAGCCAGCCAGGAAGACAACCCTCCTCCCGACCTGGCTACACTTGTACCCTCACCTTGCTTTCCACTCTCCAAAACTGTGAGAAATTTCACGATGACATCCTAAACTGAAAATTACACAGAGAAGAAAGAAAGTGTATTTATACAGCCTTGTATGGTAACAAGCCACTTTGAAAAGTATTGGATGTGTCTTATCCTTACAAAATGGGCAAGAACTGCTGCCTCTGTGTTTAAAATGAGATGCTCATAAAGAACACACAGATTACCACGAGCAGTACCGTACCAGATAATAAACCACACATGACAGAAAGAACAGCCTAAATCTTTACCTTCCATATCATGAAACTAAATAGTAATAGTAATAGAGAACTGTTCTCTATAGATTGATGTGAAAAATTGAAGTTTTAAATAATTTTCTCCTCATTTGGACAAAAGTAAATCGGGCTCCCGTTCTATGGACAGCATCTATTCACCAAAGTGTGTTGTAGGAGTTCAATAAAATGTTTTAGTGTAAAAAAAGTTTCAGTCCTAGGACACAGGGACTATAGCCAAAGCTGAGAGGAATGTGAACTTTTAGTGGTTTAACAAATTTTAAGGAGCACATATTTTGTTTCAATTTTATTTTGTGTTGATCATACAGTGGCGAAATAATGACATGAATACCACCTTTAAGGAGCCTATATTTTCTTATATTAGTTCCACTAAGCCAGTGTCAATATGCACCAAGGACTTACCCATAGCAACTGCTGGGTATATAAGTATCTAGATACACAAAACAAACATGACCCAGTGGCAACCTATAAAGAAAAAAAATACATGGATAAAGTATTTAAATGGAATATGCCCATAGAACTATGCCCTAAATATAATGGTGACATAGTCCAGAGATGACAAACTCTTCTGTATCAATGTGTACAAGGTAAACTGAGGAATGAGGCCATAAAAATTCAGGTTTACACATTTTCAGCTTCGTGTTTGCTGGGGCAGAAGCATCATGCATAATAGTGAGTATAATATGATGCATATTACAATGAAGAACAGTGAGGCTGGACATACAATTGGAGACTAAATCCCAAAGAGTTTACAGTGCCACACAAAAGAAATTTACTTTGTTCTGTCAGGAACCACAGTGAATTAAGGAACTGGACCCAGAGGTGACATCTACATGGATGTAGAAGACACAGTAGAGAATAAGGCACTGGGAACCATGGATAATTAGAACAGTGATGGTAAAATAAGTAAGGACCTAAATGAAGGCAGTTAAGACGAAAGCTTTCACCAATGCGACCGTTCCGAACGTGCTCACAGCTTGACCTCTTTGGTTGATGAAGAAGACATCAAAGTCAGGGAATGAGTGGCTTTTCCAATGGCTCACAGTGCCGGGGCTACAGCTTGGATCTCTCCAGCCCACTTCCCATAAGACCAAAATGCCTCACTTTCATCTGTATCCCATTTCACACAACGACAGAACTATAAAGCACCCGCGTTCCCATAGAACCCCCTCTCTGTGTCTTTTTATGGACTCCCACTCAAGCCTGATGACTTGCCGATCATTTAATCAAGTCAAAACAACTTAGGTGGAGAATCAAAGGATGCCCACGCAGCTGAAAGCTGCTTATGATTTCCTGGCACTGTGGGTCTTAAAACAACCCTTCAGCTACTGAGCTCAGCTTTGTAAAGCTGCTCTGTATGCAGCCAATCATGTGATGCCATCCAGACGACCAAGGCCGGAGGAAGAATGCTTCCTAAGGGCATCAGTAGCCTAAGTAGTCTGTTCCTTATGTTGCAGTTGGTGGAAAACAAACTCTTTGGAGTCCAGGGGTGTACCTTCCTTTGAGGCAAATAGCAGTCTTGGAAAATGACATATTTTAAATAGTTGAAGCGGTTTCCTGACATGAGCTTAGTCTCTGTTACATGCGAGGTTCCTAACGAAGCTCTTAGCAAAGGTTTAGTCTTAGACCCTTCATCCTAATTCTCATGGGGTCTCCACAGAGCAAAGCAGTGCGTCAGATACTCCCGTATTAGTGCCATGAAAGATCCAAACAGTAACTTGCCTCGAGCAGTTGCTCAGTCTCTCTGCTGGAGTTAAGATGGTTGTGAGCTCCAATTTACTGTGAATAAGCTGGCATTTCCAATTCTTGACAAACACCAACCTTTGGCATATAGGAATCAAAAGTTAGGATTCCTCCAAAACTTCTGGAATACCACACTCAAAAAATATGTTTTATTCTCATTTTTTCATGATGCTTTATAGGGTAGTAGTAACCATAGTAACAAGTTACCTTCCCCACCCCCTGTCATTGAGTTATGTTGAACTATTTAGTACTTGGCCTTCTCCAAAAACCTGACAATTCGCAAACATTTTATTTTGATTTGAGACATGTTTGAACATATTTATGTTTCCTTAATATTTTCAGCACTCTTCATTTTCTTTGTTGGTGTGAGGAATACAATCCTTTCATAAAAAAAAAAAAAACCCATAGGTTGATCTCCATTTATAAATACCTCTAACTTATGTATTCAAAGCCAGGAAAATCCCAGTGAATAGAGTGCAGTATTTGAAAGAAATGTTGCCTCCTAGCAAGCGTTCATCCAGGGCATTGCATGTTACCCAGAACCAAATGTGGAAACTGTCAATTTAGAATTTTATTTTGCACCCAAATTTGTTTTATCTATCTATCTATCTATCTATCTATCTATCTATCTATCTATCTATCTACTTATCTATTTATCAATCACGGGATTCATTTTAAGCATTCCATGCACATGAACTTATCAATATTTATTTCATTGGCAAGAATGATGAACCAGTAGCCCAGACAGGAGCACAAGTGTGCATTCATAACCCGGCAACCCTGTTACTAAGCAAAGCTTACTCGTCAGATCCTTTTCAGTCCTCTCCCACTTGTTCCCACCTGTTTTCCAGTCTCAGGACACATGCCCCCTGGATCCTGGAGTCTGCACTGCCTGCAACTTAATGGAAATTGTCCCAGCAATGTTTTGTTCTGGTTGTTTACTTAGGAAGCTCTTAAAATTCTTAAAATTACAATATTTCAATATTTTCCCTGTTTTAATTTTTTTCAGGATTCAGGATAGAAAAACAATATGCAATTTTCCCCATAAAAAACTCTCTCTCTCTCTCTCTCTCTCTCTCTCTCATACACACACACACATACACACACACACACACACACACACACACACACACACACACACACACATACACCTGCCATCCCAGCCACCCCAGCTCAAATCCTGGGCTTGTGAAAGCTGGAGAACTGGGAGCCCTCAGATTTCATTCACATAACAAACTCCTAATTTCAATTAAAAAAATAACTTTATATCAAGAATGCCACAGACAACTGACTAGGTAAAAATTACTTCAAAACATGTTTGCTCTTCATTATTTACCCTGAGATCAAAAGAGTAAACAGATATTCATGACACTTATTTACTTTGAAGTCTGGGGGTATAAGATGAATTCTACAAGTCACTACTCTGGTGGCATTATAACCAATACCTATTGTATTCTCAACCTCTCAGAAAATATTCTTAACGTTCTTCAAAACATGGGGGGCAACAGAGTAATTGTAGAGGATTTTCACTGCTTTAAATAAAAAAAATGTTTAACCTTTAAAAAAATGGTATAAGCCCAGCATTGTATCTGTTCCCAGGCACTTATTTTTAGCACTGTTTCTTTTATTCTTGGGCTTTTCTCATGGATCTTGCTAGGATGTTGGAGACTGAAGGCCCAGAGTGAACCTTGACAATGTTGTGACATCTAGCTTATGGAGAAGCGGGAACACCCCTATAGGGATCCTTGCTCTCTGATTAATTACAAAGCATTCATTACAGGCTCAGAAACATTCAGCACCTCCACATGTGGAAACTTAATTTATTAGTCCGAGGGGCAGGGGTTAAGAAATATCAGAAAGAGAGGAGGGAGAGAAGAAGAGAAAAGACACATAAGATCTCATCTGTAGCAGAATAGAAACAAGTTGTGGTAAAGTCCAGCCAGCCTCACAGTGCTAATACTGACTGCTGTAAGTCCGCGCATCTTAGAAACGTGTGTGGCATCCCTCACACAATTAAAGAAATCAATATTAATGGCTCAGTACGGTGTATTCTTTTCAATGTGCCTGTACCAGCACCACTTGACTGTTGACTATTTAAATTCTCTTAAAAATTAAATTAAATGGAATCAGAGAATAAAATTCTGAAGAAAATATGTTTACAATACATACTTATTCCAACCTTTTGCTTAAGGAAATGGTACCTCAATTTCTGAGCTGTGGAAACATATTTGATGGGATCTCTTGCTTCTAGGCGTGGCCATATTTGAATCTGGATATAAACTAGACCTCTATGGGAAACAGAGGTTTCAACCTAAGGTATCGGTAGAGCAGATCCCTGCTCTCTCTTCTTCCCTTGGTTGCCAGACCCTCTGTGGCCTCCTAGGAGGTCCTGTGCGCTCCTTTTAATCCTGTCGTGTGGAACTTGTTTGGGAGTCAAGCTCAAGTAGGGGAGAACATAACGCCAGTCTGGCTCCTTGAATCATCACTTATAGTAAAACTGTACCGAAAAAACCAGCAAAACTTCCACGAGAAAACCTATTTGGAACTATGGGATCAAGGTGTAGATTCCCAGCATATAGGCACCACTACGCACTGGTTATTTTGTTATTAGAGGAGTTAATGACACTTTAATTATTTTGTTGGTTATTGTCGTGTAAACTGTATTTGAACCCAAGTGTTCAGAAACCACAAGCCACTTGAAAGGCCACTGTGAATTTTTTTTACTAAAACAAATGCACCACTCCTGTACTTTCGAATTGTCATTTCTAATGATTAACTTGGAGGGTCAAGATTAATCATTGCTCACTACTATGTCTCTAGGACCTTCTAAGTTTTATTTTCATAATTCTAAGTCACAGATGATTTTTTTTCTTTTATCAATGACAGCTGGGTAGAAGCAGTAGGGTGAAGACGATTAACACCAGGACTCTGACTTTTTGAGCTTTAATTATTTTACTCTGAATTTAGCTTGGATGCTTCTATACATGTAGAAGGAGTCCGATGCTCTTAGATGTGAACTCAGAAGCAGAGAAGAACCAATGAGATGCCTGCTCTCCAAAAGGATAAGAGAGAGGGTGAATGAGGTCAACCCCTACCATAAGCATGCATGGAAATATTATGCTGAAACTTGTGATCTTACATAATTAATACAGGATAATAAAGACACTCTAAAATTAAAAAAAGAAATGAACACAAAAACCTGGATTTTGAGTTCAAATACATGAGTAGGATGAAGATTTTTAAAATAAGAGCCGGTCACTTCGAAGTTTTAGCTAGCGTGTAGGAAGGACAACCAGGAATGTGTTGTCACTGTTGCTGACACCTAAGTTGAACACCGTTCTAGAGAGGGACATACTAAGTTACTGAACCTCGAAGTACGATGTACGAACCCATATTAAGTTTGCCATCTCCTGTCCTTATTAAGGGTTTTGTTTAGAAAGTTAGAGAAATGCAGTAAAAATTGTTTTTTTTTTCCCCTTCCCAAAAGAATATCAGGAAATCTCATGCACTATAATACATTTGCATTCCTAAACAAATGAAAGTCAGATAAACAATTTAAAAATGATTATTCATGCCCTAGGAAGCCATGTTACCCTGGAGTGCCATTAAAAGGTCAATCATTGCCTCAAACTCTGCGGTGTCCACCCTGACCTGGAGGTACCATTCATAATGACCCCGCAGCTGCAGGACTTGAAGACTTAATCATCTGACATACAAGCAGCCCGGGGCATCCATAGCTGGCATTTTCCTTTGTGAGATGTACACAAACAATATGCATTTTAAACAATTCAGAGCACCAGTGCTTAAAATAGACCTGGCACGGCGCACGTCCCCAGGCGCCGCTTCTCACCACCTCAGCTTTCACTCCAAGGCACATGCCAGGAATGTGGGGCTGGCTGCTGCAGCTGGAATCAGAAGCCACACAGATGACTGGCTTCTCTCCCACCCTGCAAGGCGAGCTCATCATGTGCATCATCAGAAACTTAATGGCAGGACGATATAACTCCAGCCCTGTTGGGAGGAAAATTTAGGCCTTGTTCAGTGAAATAAAATTCTGCCGCCATCTCATCTTTCCACTTTCTAATTGAAATTGGAATTGAAGACGTGTGCATAAAATATTTTAACATCATTATTGTTATCTGAAGTGCTGGAGATCGAAGGTGGGCTTCACACATGCTAGGTGACTGCTTTGAACCTTGAGCCACACCCCCAACCCCTGCATAAAATATCATGGTTGCTATTTCCTTTAAGATGTGTCAGTGTGCTTTTAGGGCTACTCTATCTGTGGCTGAGACTCACCCAAGACCTGTGGAGAAACTGAACAATGATAGAAGCAAGGTCTGGAAAGATCTAGAATATGCTGCCTTTCTGCCTTCCTCCCATTCCCCTTCCCTCCTTTTTCCCCTCCCCGTTCCTTTCCTTCCAAGGCAGGGTTTATTATATAGTCTAGTCTGGCTTGCAATTAGGAAATTAGGCTGACCTAAAACTTGGAATTGTCCTGCGGACTCTACATCCTGGATGCTGAGATTTTTAGGCAGAACTACCACACCCTGATACACACTGTGTTTCCAAGGTCAACATGGAGAACAGGGTGGAATGAATGAATATTCTTGGAGGAAGGAATCCTAAGAGCCAATAGAAGCAAATCCTGGCTTATCAGTTGAAAGTCCAACTAAATTTTATTTAGCCATTTATCATGTGTGTTTACGTGTGCATTCAGACATGCCAGAGCGTGCAGGTAGAAGTCACAGGGTGACTTACAAGAGTCCATGATCTACTTCCACTGTATGAGTCCCAGGGATCAAAGTAGATAATCAGGCTTCGTGGTAAGTGCCCTCACCTGCTGAGCCATCTCTCCAGCCCCTGAAGCCTATATTTTAAAATAGAGGACATATTTGGAATATGAAAAGAAACCTAAATTGACAGACCTCTTAGTGTGTTATATCTCAATTTTGGACAGAATGAATGGGGAAAACTAATTTTTCACATATGTCACAGCTGAATGACATGGGACCTATGGTGTCACTCTGCCATCTATGAAGTGAAGAACGGTTTGGTTTTGCATAACTACTATAACTCAAAACTCAGGCCCCATACCTGAGTTCAAAGTCAAGGCTATATATACAAATCAACATTAGCTATAAGGCCACTTGGAAAGAGTCTCTATTAATAGGCAATAATTCAACCATTTTTTATTCAAAAAGCCTTTACTACACTACACGCTGTGCTTGATATGAAGATAGTTTCAGGGTAAAGAATTTCCCAAATACACACACACACACACACACACACATGCACACAGGTTTGTAGAGAAGGCACTGCTACAAAGCATATGAAAACTTTCTCCCTGATGTTATTGGTCACATGTATTAGGGCTCTTTCCTAGCACTATATAATTATTTTCATAATTTATTTCATTCAATGAAGGGTTTAATCTTAATCAAAAGAGAGAAAGAGAAAATAAAACAAGGCTGAGAAAGCTCAGCTCACGAAACATGACATCTCTCTTCTATTTTTTTTTCTATTCGTTGACACCAAGAAAATGAAACCTTTTTCTTGCCGTGTGTTGTGTTTTAATAAACTGTACATTACTTTCATTCAACAGCCCCAGCCCCTGGCTATCCACTTTTCTGTCTATTAGTTTTAAATACACATTGCTTGCAATAACTCTGTAGCCGGGGCTTTGCCTCCAGTTAAGAAATGGTTAGGCCTGCCTTACATTTGCAGTCCCATTGGAAACATTTATTCAATCAAAGGGAAAAATAAATGTGGTCCCTCAGCTTTGTCAAGTATAAACTGTTATTGATCCCCTAAATGAAATTTGTTCATGCTGATCGATCAAACACATTATCTTTTTTTCCAGTCTATTACCAGCAATTGGAAACTCTCAGGCGTCGATAGTCGTTTGACCACACGCAGCTGTAAATTTAGACGATAGCTTTCAAACTGAAATGATCTCTCCTCCATCCATCTTTCTCAAAAGAAATGTTGACATTGAGATGATTTCTCTTTGAACTGATGCTTTAAAAATAATTGAGTAGCATGCTAGAAATATTTGGCATCTTCACCAATGAGCTGTGCAGCAGTGAAAAACTCAAGGCTCTAATGAAACATTAGTGTAGTGACTACAGACCTTTGAGTGCCCCTCCCTCCCTGATCTTCTTACACTAGGGTCACCCCAGTGTCTTCAGGCATCACTAAGACACCAAATAACTGGTTATCCAGCTTTACTCTGTACCTAGTTTTCTTAGCTTTGAGTAGCATCTTATTAACTCATTCAACTGGCTTGCACTTTATGTAGCAAACAAATCTACTGGGACTGTAACAGCTCAATAAACTATTTCTTTTAATTCTATTTCCAAGATGGACTTCGGAGATACTTACAGTTCTATAGGGTTTTCATACACAAGTGCATTATAAAGGCATGATCTAGTAAGTCAGTCTGTCTGTCAGTCAGTCACTCACTCACTCAGTCAGCAACTAACTACTCATTTGTTCTCTTCCTTTAGCCTCAAGACTTTTGTCTTCTATTTCTAACCAGCTCTCTTCAATGCTCTGTCATATCATGTGATCTATTATAGTAAAATCAGCTTCTATTTCCTTGTACACACAGTAAGACAAATCAATAAATTGATTGAATTATGTTGTATTTGCCCGAATACCAGCATCTGACTAGGACCCAGAGTCTAGCCTCATGAATCTGAAAAAATGTGACAAAAAATCTAAACAGTAAACATGTTCTCTGGGTGTAACCACAGATTATTCTAGACACATCCAAGAGTAGATCTAAGTGTTAACTAAAATTTGCCAAACATGATCAAAAAACAGAGGACATTTGTCTGAGGTAACTGTTTTCTTCCTATCTGAGCACTCAGAAAGAGTTCTCTTTTTGTATTGTTTCTTCATAATAAAATATTTATGATGAAACATCAATGATTGGTACATGTGCTGGGTTGGTTCAAACACTAAGGTTTAAGCGTTTCTTTCTAGTCCACAGTTCTACCCTCCACTAAAACAAATCCTCAACCTCTCTGCCCATCTTCTGCCCCTAAATCTGAGGACTCATGTTAGTCTTCAGGAGGAACTGGGTGGTTGGTTGAGTATGTTTTTTAACATAACTTTCACTATTAATAGTCATCATTAGGGACTCACTTTTCACTGCTGTCAATATCTCATATGTTTGCCTTCTGTCTTTGTGATAGGTAATAATTTTCCAACTAAGCTTAGGGAGCAGTGACTCTATTAAAACTAATAAGAGAGGGATTCACAGGTTTTTAAAGATTACTCTGGAAATTATTACTGACAAGTCCATCTCAAATTCCTAAGCAGAAAAGAAACAGTAAGAAGTAAACATGCTTGTCACAAAACAAGGTGGCTCTCTGCTTTGTTCTTCCACAGAATAAAAAGGACATTTTTGGTAGATGCTGTTCTTATCTCCTTATCTTTCATTTTTCATAGGGAAGCGATAAAAATGTCCTTTCAGGTGGGGCAAATATTAAATGCCTTAACTTGCAAAAGCAGACATCAATGATATCTGTTATTAATAACCGTAAGTCTTAATAACAGAGATAAAGAAGATAAACAGTGAGTGGTCAGTCACAGGGTTAAAGGCCAATTTGCAAAAAGGGATTGTTGACTGTAAAAGGCCAGAAGAGGGAGCATGTGAACAAAGTGGGAAGTTCGTGATGAGATTAGAAATAACAAGTCTTAAAGAGCCATGTTCTGCTCTCATTAATCTAATTAGGGTCCCCCGCCCCCTACTCCGTCTTGCATTTTACATAGTCTCAAATGGCACACCCATTGTGTGATTGCTAAAGAAAGATCTTCAAGACGAAAGTAGTCTCTTTCCTGTCTCATTATCTGTTACGACACCAAGATATTGTTCCTTCTACTTACCTGCGAATTCCTGGCAAAACAAACTTCTTGTTATTTCATTGAGATCAATTTCCAACTCAGAAATGCTTTAGAATGAATTCACACAGTATAATGAATTCCTATAATTTAATTATTCCAGCTAATTAGGATAGAAACAATGGATGAGATGTGTGGTTTCATTCTTGAAGTGATGTCATAACACACAATATGCTCGAAATAGAGAATTTTAAGATTAATATTGACAAATAATACTGAGGTTTCCTATAATGTTAAAAAAATACACACCTCAGAAAGTCAAACATAATTCTCATTTCCTCTTCATAGGAGAATCAATATGATTGAAAGAAAGCCCAAATTAGCCAGGGTTGATTTTAATACTGCATTGCTGGAAGTGAGAAGGAAAAAAAAAGAACGCTGGATCTCTCCGTTTATTCAATCTTCTTCTCCCTATATACTTAATATGACCATTTGATTCTGAGTTATGGTTATGTGGATGGGAATCCTTTAAAACAACAGAAAGACAAATGTCTAGAAATCAATCGTCTGCGAAAGCTTGGAGCTCTCTCCACTATACGAAAATGCTGGGGATTCATCGGTTTCACTGAAAACTTAGTTTGAATGATAAACTATTTTAATTTGAATTGTCACTGCACAGACTTTGACTGGTAACAATTTACTATCCAATTGCGCATAAGAAGCTGTGGTTGAGCCCTGTTATGTCTAAATGGTTTTGGCAGAGACACGAAATAGAACAAAGAGAGGACACACGAGTAAGCTGGGCTGTCTTTTCATATGGCTCCGAGAGCACAATTGGATTTTATTTTTGTACCAATAACAAACTGCTTACAAATTTACTTATGACTCGTACAAATCAGTACTGGAGTGGAAATCATTCCAAATGAGTTTCTTTCCAAACTGTTATTCGAGTGTCTACCATGAATTCATCATACTTTAAATTTTTAACAATACTCCTATCTAGTGTTTATTGAACCATGGCTCCGCATCCCCTTTCCACTACACTGTAATCCTACCAGGCATTTTAACTAAGACAGACGTCTCCTTGGTGGTAAAGCCAATGGTGAATCCACAAGTGCTAGGCTCAAACCATTTTCCTCATAACTTAAAACAAGAATAACAGAAACAAATCTTAGATACCCAGTGGCTCTCTGGATGGGAAAAAAAAAACTCGCATGACTGAAAACCCAATTGTGGCTCTTATTAGGTTATTTTGAGATGATAATTTACTGCTAGAATTGTCCATATCTGCTCAGCACTGTCATGGGACATTCAATCCTCTTTTCACATGTGAACTCTCTCACTTGTGTAGACAATGCCGTGGTACAAAGCAAACAAAAGAACCTTCCTTCTGGCCAAAGACACAATAGGTCCTCATAGCTACCTGTTGCTCAGACATCACCAATGATCCTCTGTGCCAGGATGGGCAATATCTTTGAGATTCTGACATGCTATCACGGTCATTTAATTCTGAAGTAGTAGCCTCTAATCCAGAAGCCAGGGCACTGGATGGATATCTTTGCTGCCATTTGGTAGATGTTGCCGTGGCTTGTAGGTTTACCTTCAAAGTAACACGATTGCAATGTTACCAACTCAGTGGCTCAAAAATTTACCAAATTCATTTTTTCACATTGCACATTCTTCACAAGGAAAAATAATAGTCAAATCATAGCAAGATAACTGTGGTCGGGTGAGACCTTAATAAGCTAAGGAAAAAGTAAATTAGAACTCCAACTTGTAGGCAAAAAGAAGTCTTCTTTTTTTTTTTTCCTTCCTTAAATCTAAGAGATGTGTGTTGTCAGGTTTCCCCAACAGGCACACATAGTGGCAAGCACTGTGGGGGAGGAACCAAAAAGGTAGGAACAAAGGAATGCTTCACTGTTTGTGGCAGTGACTTCATAGCTTTTTCTCCGTTTTCTAAAACTGGGGGTCCCATCCTTATATGTGGTCAGGTAACCAAGTGTGACATTTGCATAGCACTTGTCAAGAGGTCTGAGTATGCAGTGATCAAACGCTAATTCAAAATTAAACATAAAATCAATCAAAAGTATTCCTGGGAGCTCTGAAGCATTTTGTATTATGTAACTTCCCTGCAGACTTGGTTCTGAAAAGATAGCATGTGGGAATAGCGCTAGGCAGGCCATCACGCCATGCAATACCAACAAGTGGTGTCTAAAATGTCTTGCCTCAGATTTGAGACTACTGTTATGTGGTGAGCTGCGGGGATTTTAGTGAGCACAGGAAGTTTTCTGTTGTTACAGAAGTATAACGGTTTGATTATGGCCAGTTTCCTTCATCTTCAGCATGTAAAAATATCAAATTGGGGTACCTTTGGATTACATTGATAGAATGTTGGACTTTTAAAACTGCAGTGCAATTGTTGGCTCACGTATCATGAAAAATTGCAAAAATGCATGTGGGGGATTAAGGCAGATCGTCCAACCATTCATGAAATGGCCCTGTACTCGCTTCTGCTATTTTGTACTCTGTGTTTCTGTGAAAGCATATTGACAATGACAAAATGAAAATACCCAGCAGCTTTGAAGACTATTAAAGATGATGCCCTGTATCCCGAATTACCAAATATCCAGCAAGTCTTAATTTATGTAAAAACAAACAGGCACATATATTTCCTTAATGTGTGAATTTACTCTCAATCTTTAGTAAATAGTACAGTTAAATACATTCTAATGATTTCTTTTAAGGTGCTGCCCTCATGTAATAAGTGGTTACTGTCCTCATGACTTGTTTATTAAATGTTTTCTTTGTATGTCTGTTTTATATACCTACATCCTCAACATCCCTAAAACTTTCTCAGGCAAAAGGAGGTAATGAGAAGAATAGCCGAGGGTGTCTTGAATCAATGAACATGGTTCAGTAAATATTACAAACACCTGTAATAAATCAAGCACCCACTTATTCCAATGAGAAATGATTGCAGAAGTGATTGGCTAAGAGAACGTGGTAAGACCAATGGAATCAAGCCATGCCCTGTCCCAAGAGCTGAGTGGATATGTCAGGCCTGGTAGGCTATACTTGTGCTCTGTATGATTTTAGATGATGCTCTAAGGATAGCAGTGGACATCCTGAGCATGGTAGCATCCAGCTGGAGCCAATACCACAGTACTCCATGCAAAACATCAACAGCTTGAGTACATCTCTATTCATTTACTCAGGTCAACATTTAGCTATAATCATTTTATTTGTGCTTATTATTAATTGTAAATGTATTTTGTTTAAATGTTCTGTATGTAAAATTGGAGGAAATAATTTTGTGATGTTTTCCAGAAACTATCATTTCTCACTTCTGAAAATCTTTATTCCTTTTGGAAGACATACATTTTCAGCTCATGTCATTCCCTTTCATCCCACAGAGTTTGGTGTAACATAAAGAGAACAGAACTGCTGGCCAGGAATTCTCCAAATTTCTATTTTTTTCTTATGTTCTAATTGAAAATACTTTTTCATAAGATATATTCTGATCACAGTTTCCCCTCCTTTATTTCCTCCCACATCCTCAACTCCCCAACCTTCCAACACCATGCCCTCTCTGTCTGTCTCTGCCTGTCTCTGTCTCTGTCTCTGTCTCTGTCTCTGTCTCTGTCTCTGTCTCTGTCTGTCTGTCTTTCTCTCTACCTCTCCCGCCCTACCTAGGAAACAAACAGGTACATAAAAAACAGAATATAACAAAGCCAGCAAAAGGAAAAAAATATTCCAGAAACACACATACCCAGGGGAATTACCTTTGTCTATTGGTTTATTATGTAATTCAATTATTTTATCTATTCTGCCATTCAACCATCCTGTTATTGTAGTGCATACTATCAGCACCATCACCATCATCATTTGTTGTTGTTGTTGTTGTTGTTGTTGTTGTTGTTTGAGCTAGGGTTTCTCTGTATAGCCCTGGCTCTTCTGTAGACTAGGCTGGTCTCGAAGTTGGAGATCCACCTGTCTCTGCCTGCCAAGTGCTGGGACTAACGACATTACCACCACTGCCTGGCATGGACTGTATATTACTGAGTTTCTGTATGGCTCTCTTTACACTTTAGAGTGAGGTTTCTCCTGCTTCATGTGAAAACATAGTCTGTTCACTTCGGACTTGTTCATTTTTAAATCCTTCTCTGATAACAAAGGACCTGAGCCACATCTCTGCTGGATCTATCCATTAGTTGTTTAATTTATTCTAGAGTAAGATTGAATACTTTAAATTCAGGAGACCTTAAATTCTGCCTTTGGCACTGCAACTCTTAAGTTGCCATGAGCTTCTTGCTATAACTTCTGTTTTTAGTGGCTTCAGGTGATTCAATAATGTTCTGGTCAGAGAGCAGGGGGTGGTTTAGGTGACGGTGTCCCCATCAAGGCATGCATGTCTCCTTCTGGGAAGGACAGCTGAAATACAGTGAAATACACTTCTACTCTCTTCTATTGATTTGATCTCACCTGATTTTAGCATTTCTCAGTTGGATTCTTGAGTTCCGTGGACATGTTTCTGCACAGACGGTGAGCAGTGTTAGTGTCACTTCTTCTAGTGCTGTTTTTGATTGGTGTCAACTATCAAGCCATCCTTGCATTTCTGATATACATATGCATATGCAGTATGTATATATATATCTATACTGTTGGATTTAATTTGTTAGGATTCTGATAAGAATATCTGTACTTTTACTGATGAGATACACCACTCTGTTATCTTCTTCTTGTGGGATTTATTTGAGTTTTCACATAACCCGATGCTGCCCTTGTAGACTAAGTTGGGCAAGGTGTGCCCCCTTTCTAGTTTTGCAGAAGAGGTTTTGTGATACGTAAAAAAATGTTCGGTAGAATATAGTAATCATGCCATCAGTATTTGGTGTTTTCTACAGGGATGCCATTAACCATATGCATTTTCTTTAACTGACACAGACGTAGGGAGTTTTTAGTGATAACCTAGTAATTTTTAAAATTTTGATCAACCATATTAATATTCTCAAAGGAGAACTGTCATTGATTTTTATCTATTGCTTTTTTGGGTTCTGTTTATTTCTCTCTGATACTCATTAGTTCTGTTTGATTTGAGTTTTGATACAGTCTTCTTCATCTAATAACAATAGTATTAGATCCCAAGGGTACTGAATAAAAACTCTATTTTTTTAATACGTGTGATTAATAAGTAATTTACTGCCATGTTCCACTTAAGCAGCCCCACTCCCACTTTAGTGTATTCTGCCCTTCAAAACATCTTAAAATGTATTTTTATTTTAAATTATGTGTAAGGGTACATGCGTGGGTTTGCGCATGTGGTGCCCTCTGAGGCCAGAAGGGGGCGTCAAACCCCTAAGGTTGAGAAAGCAGCTGTGGGCTCCTTTCTGTAAGTGCTGGGAACAGAACCCCAGTCTCTGTAAGAGCCTCGAGAGTACAAAACCACCAGGCCATCTCCCCAGCCCCAAGATTTAGATTTACTGAGACATGTGCTGTAAGTAGAATAGAGTATATTCTAACTACTGTTCTATACTCATTGGAAAATACTAACCCCATGGTGTGAACAGAACAGTTTTACAAGTATCAGTTGTAGAAGACATAAATTATGACAAGGATGGTAGCTTAATGTCTTTTGATAGTCATCTCTCCATCCACTTAATTTATAAATTATTGAAATGAAGGTATAAGACTATCCAACTGCAATTAACTGTTTCTTATAATTTTATCCTGTATTCCTGCATATATTTTGAGGATCTGCATTTATGTGCAAAATACTGTTTTACTTTTATGATAGATTAATTAATTTCTCATCAAAAATTGACTTTCAAAAAGCTTGCTAGCACTATATTCTTTAAATTCAATTTGTCAGTTATTAATACCAATATTAATTTCTATTATGGAAATAACATTACCACAGCATATGTCTTTCCATACTTTAAATTTTAGCGTAATTTGTCCTTTATGTCAGCAATTTTCTTGAGAATGACATATTTTGTGACGTCATTGAGTAAATATGTATGTCAGAATTTGCTAAATGATATCTTTTCAACATAAAATGTAGAATACTAATTTTACCCTTTAAGTGGAGCTATTTAGAAATGTAAATGAAGTAAAATAGATTTTATAATGTGGAGTACAAACAGGATGCAGAAAAAATATTGTTTGCCATATTTTTCACTTGTTTATAAAGTGTGGGAAGTGTGAAGTGGGAATCTTGCTCCACACCGACATGAGCCAAACAGGAGCCCACGTTCCTCTCATCACCCATTCCTTACCTGTATTCACATCTAGGTCTTCAGTTTATAATATGATGCAAATACACCCCCATTAATGCAAGGTGATGCACATCCAGTTAAGTCATGCTGCCTTCTTCCTATTCTGCTATTAGGTGTGCAAACCCGAGACTGTAGGAAGGAATATGGCTGCCTGGTTTCCCTCAAAGTCTAGTTTAGAAGTGTGCTTGGTACAGGTGGCTCATGAGCTCTGTGGTCAGAGAATCCTCAGGACAGAAGATAACTTCTGACGTTTCTGCAAAGGACAGTTTCCTTCATGTTAGGGCTGAAAGTATATTTTTTTCTAAGGACATCCCATGAACACATGCAAAGCTCTCTCCTTGCTCATCGTATTTCCGTGATTTTGAAAAGCTGTAATTACATCAACAGAGAGCCTCCCACACTCTGACAAGTGGAAAGATACACATTCATTCCAGACAAAATGTGGGTGTTGTCATCTTTTTTTGCTCCCCTTGGATTTTATACTGAGAGAAACTATGAAACACTAATGTAAACAGCCCCAAGTCACTGAATCTCTTGTGTTACAAGCTACCATAGAATTTATAAGGGTGCTACAGAATATTATTTTACTTCGTGATATCTCCTGAGAAGTCAAAAGGTAAAAACTCTAAGCTCTCTAACGTAACTATTCCTCCTCTTGGATAACCTTGATCCACCCCCTTCCAAACTAATCTTTGTAAGAGTCACCCAATTCTCATTGGACATAGTTGCTAGTTCGATTTGGAGATGTATTGATTCTATTTTCTGCTCCCATCACAGACTTTCACTATTTGATTGACATGTGTCCATGAGCACAGCAAGACAAAGTAGATGCAGGCGCTCTGAACCGAGCATTTCATGTTCCGGTTGACTAGAAAAACAAGACTACAAAGTCACAAGTTGGAAAGAGTGCTGCTTCCTACTGTGTGCCTGGGAACAAGCTACTCTTTCAACCTCTGCGCATATAGTTGATCAGTATTGGTGCACGGTTGCCACTGGGGGTGGATATGATCCAAATACGTGGCATACAACTGTAAAAATTTCGAAAGATAGATAAAAGTAAGAAAACCCAAATGTGGTGGAGGGGTATTGGAGAAAAGAAAGAGGAGGTAGAGGAGATAGAGGAAGAGTACAAGGAAGAGGAGGACAAAGAGGAGAATGAGATGGAGGAGGAGGAGGAGAAGGAGGAGGGAGAGGGGAGGAGGAGGGGAGGAGAAGGAGGAGGGGGAGGAGAAGGAGGAAAAGAAGGAGGAATTATTCTAACCTCTTTATACTTATTCCTCAGTTTAAACTCACAGTGCATCACGTGGTCTGCCCTCTAGGCACTTCACTTTTCCAGTGTTTGTGATGAGAGTAAGGCTTGGAAAGATTAATTTTTTCAAGGTTTGCATCAATAGGCACAGAATGGACTCAAATTATGACTATTAGAGTCAAAGCCTGCTCTTTCCCTCAGATATTAAAGAAAATGGCTTCAGTCAAATCGCAGAGCCCACCACTAAAGCGAGGCAGCTGAGGTCTGTAGAAGAACAGTCGAGGGTGTGGTTAAGGAGTCAGTCAAGCAAGAAAGACTCACGCCGAGGAAAAGATGTGACAAGAAGGTTTAGGGAAGACCAAACTGAACTTTAAGTGATGATAGAAGACACTAGTCACAAGCCCTGCACAATGGAAAGTCCTGTTAATTCCTGAAATTCTGACTGGTAACATAGTAAAGTTAGAACAAAGTTCTGCACATCAAAACCCTGGTGAGACCTCGTAGCTGAGCCTTGCAAACACTAGTCATCAAATCTCTCCACCAGTCAGCAGGTGGGGAGGATGAGGATGGGGAAGAGAGAGACTATGTAAGGAGAAGAGAAAGAAGACATATTAGCAAACAGAGTAAGGAAAGGAAGGGGCTTCCAGTGGGATCTAAGGTATGTAGGACTGCGTGAAAGTCAACATTCCCAATCTGGGTTGATGTGTGTGTGTTGGGGGGGACTTGCATTAACAAAAATGAAATGAAATGAACAACAATTTAAATAGTAATAAAATACCATTGGGTTCTGTGATTTAGGCTTTTAGGAAAGCCATCAAATTTGAAGAATAGAACAGACTAATGTATCATATAATACACCAAAACTACAAAGATAAACCACCTGTTTTTTACTTTATTTTATTTTATATTTTGGTAATTCCATTCATGATAACAGTATATTTAAATTATTTTCATGCCTCAATCCCTCCTTTTACTCCTCCTGGACTCCTCCCCCAAATTCCCTTCCTAATTTTGTGTTTTATTTTTGTCTTCCTTCTCTTCCTCTCTTTATTCTCCTCCTTTTCTTCCTCCTTCAACTCTTCTTCTATAACCCACCGAGGCCCATTTGTGCTGCCTGCATGTACCATGCCATCTACTGGAGCATGGACAATCTGCCTACCATGGGTTACATACACATTAACCCTCTTTGTGACCATCAAATTCCAATACCTTCTCAACTAGAGAGGGAGCCTTGTAAGCCTCTTTTCTTTCTCATGGTGGAGTGTTGAGTAGGGCTTGATCTTGGGCTGGTGTGATGGCAATCACAACTACGGTGAATTCATAAATAAAACATCCCTGTCACATACAGAAGATAGATTGACACAGTAATCTTTCTCAATCCCTGGCTTTTTAAATGTATTTTAGATTAATATCAACAATAGATTTTTTTCAGATGATGTGTTCTAATTACAGTTTTCTCTCTCCCAACTCCTTCGAGATTCCCCCCAACCTCTTATATGTTCCCTGAGCCCTAGAGCAAAAGGTAGATGATATATGGCCTACCTTTGGCTAAGCCCTACACTTTGATCAGTTGTGAATCTCTGTACTAACCACTATCCATGGCATAACGAAACGTTTCTGATGACAATGAGAGAGTTGTGTTAGTCTATTTGTACAAGGCTAAGCATTTAGAAAAGAGTCAAAAGGCCTGCAGAGATAGCTTAGTGATTAAGAAGGCTTGTTGTGCTTACAGATTGCTTGAGTTCAGTTCTCAAGACCCATATCTGGCAGCTCACAATCACCTGTAACTCCAGATCCAGGGTATCCAAAACTTTCTTTTCATCTCCATGGGGCAAGCATAGTCACATGCACATATCTGCACATAGACACACACACACACAATTTTCAAAATAAAAAAAACTAAATATCACAAAAAGGAGAAAACAGGTGATAGTGTCCAACATCATGTTTATCAGGGGCTATAAAGCATGTGAACCTCTAAGGCCATCAAGGATCAAGCAAAACAGTACACAAGGACACAGACCAATTCAAAGTATGTATCTGGAACTTTTGAGGATTTCTTCCTGATGGGGCCAAAGTTTCTCCATGGACTTACTTGTTAGTGAAATGATAGCGACAATCCAAATGCCTGTGGTTTCTCCTTGGTGACATTCCTCAATGGGAATGCCACTGCAGTCTTCCTGCCCCTACCTCTGTAATTGCTAGATGACAGGTGTGGGAGGTAGCATGAGTAACTTGTTTCCAGATCCTATGCAGGTAGAATAGAAAAATTGAACACTATACCTGAGAGAGAGTAAAATCTCCCTTACAGGTTCTAGATTTTAAATGTGGTTCATTTGCTCCATGGCTTCTGGGTTGTTGCCTTAGATAAGATTAGTATATTCCAAGACTGAAAGCAGATATAGCAGGAATGGGTCACTTTACACAAAGCGCTTTTATTATTTCTCCTATGAATGTGACTAGGCCAGAATCTCTTTTCACCAGGTGACAACTATGAGTCTTTGTCTCACCAATGATGTTGAGTGTATATATTCTGCTATCTTGGAAGTAAGGGAGGAGTAGCAAATGTTTTGTTGATCTTGTGTTTGCTGTCAATACCCTGTATCAATTAGCAATTGATGTCTCACAGATATGGCCACAGGCCAGTTTGATAGAAGCAATTTCTCAATTTAGGTTACTCCCTCTCAGGTAAATCTCAAAATGTAAATAAAAATTTTATTTTATATGATGATCCTTATTTTTCTCCAACAAATCCATAAATTAGCCAGAAGTATTAAGACAAAGAAACTTTATGTTAAAATTTACACAGAGAATCAAGACAATGTTATAAAATATTCATAGCTTTGAAGGTTGAGGATTCTTATTAAAGTCCCTATGAAAAACTATAGCTGCAGACTGCTCAAGTCAAAAACACACTATTCACATAGACCGTGTCTCTCTCTGCTACCACACAATTGTCTATCAGGTGAGTCAGAAAGTAATCAGCTTTTATATTTTTTTCAGAACGAGATAATGTATCTCCAGAGAAGCAAAAGCAATACAAGAGTCGTAGTTAAGATCCCAGATTATGGGAGTAAACAAATCTGTGCACAGATTATTACAATATTTTCCACAAACGTAGGTAGCAATGGTCAGGTCGCATAACCTTTCTGAGCCCACTTCTCTAATCAGCTAATAATGCCTGACCTGATTTTAAAGAAATGAAATCCTTAGGTCAAATTATAAGTCTTACTTCTAAATCTGTATTTGACAAAATTGGAAAATCTAAATAAAATGGGTGATTTTCTAGACACATAGCATTAGGCAAAGTTAAATCAAGATCAGGATAAATAGTCCTATAACCCCTAAGGAAACAGAAGCAATCATTAAACATCTCCCAAACAAAGCAAAGCAAACAAACAAAAAGGCAAGGCCAGATAGTTTTAGCACAGAATTCTACCAGACTTTCAAAGAAGAGATAACAATATTCCTCAAACTATATCAAACTCATTCTATGAGGCCACAGTCACCCTGATACCTAAAAAACACAAGACTCAACAAGGAAAGGGAATTTCAGACCAGTTTCTCTTAAGAACATCGATGCAAAAATACTCAATAAAATATTTGCAAACCAAATTCAAGAACACATCAAAATCACCTCCACCATGATCAAGGGACTTCATTCCAGGGATGCAGGGATGGTTCAGTATATGAAAATCCATCAATATCATCCACTATAAAAACAAACTGAAAGAAAAAAATTACACAACCATCCCATTAAATACTGAAAAAACCTTTAACAAAATGTAACTAGCTTTCATGTTAAAAGTCTTGGAGAGATCAGGGATACAACATACATACCTAAACCCTTTTAAGGGCAATGTATAACAAGCCAATAGCCAACGTCAACTTAACTGGAGAGAAATTTAAAGCAATTCCCTTGTCAGGGACAAACAAGGCTGCCTATCTCTCCCTATCTATTCAATATAGTACATGACATTTTAGCTAGAGCAATAAGACAACTAATGGAGATCGACAGGATACCGATTGGAAAGGAAGAAGTCCTAGTATTGATATTCGCGGGTGATAGCATAGTATATACAAGCGACCCCACATTTCCATTTTAGATTTGAGACTGCTCATCTGTTTTGCTTACTGCATGAAGTCAAGAAAGCAATTACTTAGCCTCCCTTCTTACCTCCATTCTAGAAACCGTACTGACCATGACCATTTAGTCCATAGCTTTCAAACATTTTCTTTAATAGCATAGCAAAAGCATCTGGTTCTCAATTCAACTTTTACATAAGTCCCTGCAGACAGGGCAGCTATTCTAGAAAGGATTTTGAGCTGAGAGACCTGGATCTCTCCACTTCGTGTGACCTGAACATAGAAACGTTACTTAAACACCTGTACTGATTTTGTTGCTCTGAAAAATTTTACTAATATAAAGTGTGGCCTGCCTTTGTCTTCAGGGTTGTGCCTCTCAGATGAGCCCATGTGTGTGAATGCACGTTGAAGTAGTAACATACTATACAAATACACACTAACTTCTTATCACAACACGAGCCTCTGCAATTTGGCTCACCTATTTGATTTTCTCCCAACAGATTTACCTTCCTAATTACAGGCACTTCCTTGCTAACAAGCATGCTGGATTCCAAAATTTAATTTGCTAATCAGTTGTTAGGAGCTCAGAACACATTTCCCTTTAGAGATGATGTTATAAATGGAATGGCTCACTTCTGAAACAATCTCTAAATGAGTCCAGAGTCTACTGTGTAGTTCAAACATTATACATTTGCCACAAGGCAGTTGGAAATATTATAACATAAGGAATTCAAAAGGTGGCATAATGAAAACAAGTAAGTTTACTTTAGTGACCAGTAATTCTACACAGAAAAGTTGATATGGACGTTTGTGGAAATCCTAAAGAGAACTTCCTGAGTGCCAAATGTTTTACAGATAGGCATTACTTGCTTGTTACTATGATTAATAAACTTCAAAATGTAATTTTTTTCTACTTGGGAGTGATATAAGCTCCTAACCTGAAAAAGAAAAGGAAAAGGTGAAATGATGCAAATTCAATTTTAGGGTAGGGGCAGGGCAGGAAGGAAAGAATTTACACTAAGACTTCACTAAGTTATAGCTTAGGAAATGCAATTGCACCTTCAACAGAGAAAGGACTTAAGTTGGTCAGTTTTAGGGAAAGGGGAAGACCACACACCATGTAGCCGGAAGGTTTGTGGAGTCCTCTGCAGGGAAGGTAAAGACAGGGAGTAGAATCGGCTGTATATCTGGCCTTTGGTATGAGCTAGATATTTGTAACTGAATGTAGCAACCCTAGAAGACGATATTTAAATAGCACTCTATTAGTCAGGGTTCTCTATGGAATGGCTCCCATACATTATGGGAATTTCTTGGAATGACTTACAGTCTGCAGTCCAACTAACCCAACAATGAATGGGTAGCTGTGGAAGGGACGTCCAAAAACTTAGTAGTTGCTCAGCCCCACAAGGCTAGGTGTTTTAGCTGGTCTTCTGTATAAGCTGGATTCCTGAAAAAGTTCCAGCAGATGTGTTTGCAACTAAGTGTTAAGCTGGCAAAGAAGAAAAAACCTTCCCTTTTCCACTGTCTTTATGTAGTCCTCCAGCAGAAAATAGGGCCAAGATTAAATGATGTGGTGTGTATCACCATGCCAGCACCCAAGCTTTTCTTTACTTGGAATTTAGTATGTCACAGGCTGGCCTTGAACTCAGATGTCTGCTCGCTTCTGTCTTGTCTCCTAGGATTAAAGGCTTGTGTCACTTGCCTGGGCCTAAGCTTTTCATGGCCACTATGCTTCAAGATCCAGATCAAAAGCATGTGTTTTCCAGCCTCAAGCTCTGGACACAGGTGTGCCCTTCCTTTCTCGATTGTAGTTCATTTCTGATGTAGTCAAGTTGACAACCAGGAATAGCCATCACAAGCACTGACATTGTTTGAAGAAGGAATTGGTATTTGGCAAATTACTAGAGAAATTGACCAAGGATGAATATATTTAATAGTAGTAGAGTTCATGGTTGATTGACACATAGTCTTTTGAGAGATTTCTTACTTGTTCTAGAAATGAAAGCTAATTTTTACTCAAATAGCAAATATTTATTGTAGTACCTATTACTTGCAAAGACCTGGGAACACTGACTATAAAGCTGCTTACTAAATTAAGGGCTGACTTCCTGCTAAAGGAAGCCTTCAGTTTTAAGGGTCTCATACCAATGGAGTCAGTCTTCACCAGCCTTTGCGGTTAACACTGTCCACTGTCTCTCATAGTTTCCCATGGTTTTCTGGGTCTTCACTCATTGCTCCATCCACCTTTTCACCATCTACAACTTGTCTCTTCCCCTCCTCCCTCTAAATGCTGCCATTTCTGAGAGTTCTAAATTTGGTTGTCTGATCATTTGACAAATGCTCCATAAACAATTTCACCCACACTCATGGTTCCAACCACCACCTAGAGACTGCGTGCTACACACTCACACCCAAATCTCTTTCTCTTGCCCAGACTTCTCTTTGGATTCCAGACTTCTACATTCAACTGCAGGGGAAGCCAGAATGTCTAGATGAAATCCAGCTTTTCTTTTCATGTTCAGAATCATAGTTCTAATCATTTTAAAACTTGAAGTGCATTTTTAAGACTGGAACAGTTTTCAGACAGTCTTTTGATATTCACCCTAGATATTAAAGTGATTTGTATTCTTTTCTTAAATGTATTCCTTAAATATGTGTATTCTTCCTCTAACCTTGGTGCTATGAAATATGATAAAGAATTTACAATCTATGTACTTTATAATCTTTCTGACAAAGGAGCTTTAATGAATTTGAAAAATCTAAATCAACAAAGATCAAGAATAAACTGTGTATGCATGTTTCCTGTCGGTAAAGTTTATCTAGGAATGTTTTCTTCAGAGGGAGAATTGATAAGACACACTAGCAATATGTGTATGTATATACTATATAAATATATATATGTATATTAATGATACCTTTGATACAACAAAAGGTACAATGGAGACTTGAATTTTTAATCCAGAATATTAACCTTTTATAATCTTTTTTTAGCTTTCTTCTCAGAAAATGTTGATCTTAAAGGGATTGCACTGAAAGCTTTCAAATAATCATTTTTTTAATATTTTGTATTATGACCTTGCAACACTGAGTACACTAAAACAATTAAGAAAGGACTCTATTCAAAGTGAAAAATGTAGTATAACAGATGACACTAGCAAAAGGAAGTGTGAGTTGAGTGAACCCTCAAATTTCTACATGTCTTTAGATTTCTTGATATTGTTCACCCATCACATATTCAATCATTCTGCTAAAGAAGATCTGAGTGGTTTCATAATCTAAGCTTTCTTTTTATTACTAATAATGCAAGCTTGAAAATACTTCAGATATGAATATGTGTGCAAGATACATCCATTAGAGTCCCTTAACTGATTTGAGTATAATGTGGGCTCGCTGCATGCTAGCCTTATGTGGAAAGGCATCATTTTCCTGAATGAATAAAGTAGAAGAAACATGGATTGTGAAAGTAGACCTGCAGATTTTGCCTACTACAACTGGTTTTGTTACCCAGTACTTGTAGGAACTTTGCCAAGGTATCTGACCTCCCCAAGTCATGGTATGTACTTTATAGATAATAAGATTAATGCATATTTAAGAGTTTCTCAAATACTGCTTGAATCTTAATAGATGTGTAGAAACTTTCAAGGTTATTATTCTGTCATGGAAGGGAAAGACAATTTCTAGAATTCTGATTGAAGTTTTTTTTTTCTCAAACAACCCCAACTGCTTTGAGAAAAACCACAACCACAGTGACTGCTAGTTCTTAACCCAATTCATTTCTTGACTCGATCAACCAACCACCCACTTTCTAGACATACTGTTACCTTACACAAAAGGAGCCTTTTTGGAACTGCCTAGTTGATCATATTTCTCCCTATAACTTTGCTTCAAAATCACAAGTACTGGAAGATGACCTATGCTCACCTAGAGTAGCTTGGACATGTCTCTTCTGGCCTTCCATCTCTCATCACTTATCTTTTATGTTCAATTTTCTGTCTGAAATCAAAGTAGGGACTAGATCTCATATTTATTTTTATTTCTCTAGGAAGCATAGCTCAGTCTTGAGTAAATAGTGGATGTGTAATAAGCATTTCCTTGATTAACCGATGACCACATGCATTAAATGCCACCCCACCTAAAATACAAAATGTGTTCAACATTAAGCAGGATTTCCTCTTTTATGTGTAAGCTTCAGAGAGATGGGTGAATTTTCTTCTAGCATATTATTCAAAATGAGTTCATTACTGACATAATAGAATTTTCTTGGGACTGATGCTTCTGGGTTAGTGGGAGATGGGTAAACCAGAGAAGGGCTAGAAGGCATGATTAATTAGAATATCTCACTATTCACTACTCTGCTAGGAACCTATCTTTACAAGCAACATCTCAAGCACTGAACTAATGGTTGTCTTTCCTCTCATCATTACTGTAGAGCATGTAAGAACATATGGCTATGCTCTGAAGAGAATTGGCACATTGTAGCCAGGTACACATGGTCTAGTGGTATAAACATGGAAGATACACACACACACACACACACACACACACACACACACTGCAGCCAAGGTAATTTCAATAGAGCTGTATTTTGCATGGACTCACACATGCAAATACACACATGCTTCAAACTTTCAAAGCTCTAACAACCTTGCCTTGGACAGATGATTCAGTCCAAAGGACCAGTCTCCATGTCCCATTGGGACAGGCTCCCTGTCTTCTATAGACCTGAACTCATTCAAAATCGCATTCTTTAATAACAGTCCGGAATCACGTGACCATGCCAAGGAAGGCTTTTACTGTTTTTACTGAACTGACCTGAGTGTAGCAATTACCATCAGGTCCTTGGGGACAGCAGGACGACCTTCAGGAGCAGTTTGCAGGTGTTCAGCACTTGGTAATGTGGGATATCACTCCATGGAGATGAAATAAACAGAACCAGACCCAAACTCCCCAAATTTCTCCATAGTTTTTTCTAAAAGGCTGGGTGTGAATTGCCTAGAGGTCTCCAATGGTTTCCTCTTTACACTCTTCATTATGCTCTTAGCAAGAACATAGATGTTCTATTTTTGTTTTGTTTTGTTTTGTTTTGTTTTAAGGGAAAAAAAAGCCAAAACCAATGGCTTCACTCCTACTTTCAAACTTCTTCAGTCAATAATTTGTCCATTTAAAGGGTCTTTCTTTTCCTTTAATCACAGACTTGACCTAAAGAAAGGGACGATAATATTGAGGTTCTCTGTGTGGATGTTCAGTGCCAGATAATTCAATTATTGCAGAAAATTATTTTAGACATTAAGATGCACAAAGTTCAGTTTTTCTCTGTTTCTGCTACTATCACCGAGCTATTGATAAGATGTCTAAATTTATTGCAGAATAATTCTGCAGGAAAAGAGATAAAAGGTTCCTGAATAAAATATGAGGCGAGAGCTGTAAATTGTAGCAATGCATATCATTTCATTCAAATGTTGGAAGCAATTACCATCTGCTGCACTCATCAGTTCCCTCCTTTATGACTTAATTATATGTTTAATGCTATCAGATCAAGGAAAGGGCACAATAGATGAATGAATGAGAGAAATAGAAAAGATTCGGCAACAAGACAAAAGGCAGCTGAAAAGTAACCTGAGAAGAGAATTGATTTCATTTGTTGGGAGAGAAGTTAATTTAAATAGTATATTCTATCATCTCCAGTGGTGCACTGAGATAATATAAATCATGTGTTTGTGAATTTGCTTCATACAATTTTAACAAAAGCATTCAAGTTTCTGAAAACCGAAGGTCTCCAGGTTTTGATTTATTTATGAAATGGGTAACATTTACAAAGAAAGAGCAATGACTGACAACGAAAGCATTTAAATCATTATTAACAGCACTTGCTAGATGAGTCGTCATCGAAGCTGGAAGAAAGGCTGACGAATTTTCTAGGTTCCTTGCTATCTGATTTGAAATATCAACAAAGATCCTAGCCCCGGACCATCGGAGTCTTGATATCCTCTGTGAAGCCACTTCTATATTTTTGACACAGTTTGGAGAGGAGACCTGATCATGAGAGGTGAGCCACATCTCAAGAAAGAAACTCACACAGAGTTAAATGAGTTAAGTTTGTGTGATCGTGTGTTCCTCAATGTATGTTTCCACTTGTAAGAGGAATGGTGAGCACATGAGCAAAGATGGGGCATTTATGTCTTTGTCAGATACCATTTCATTGGGTTGAAAGGAAGGCCAAGATAAATTTCCTAAAGTAGGCCTTGAATTGTTAGCCTATTGGTGTTATATAAAGCATTAGAATTTTAACCCAGGAGATTGTTTCCCATATCAAAACACTGAAATTTTACCACATCTCATGCAAATTTGATACTTTTATTTCTTGAAAAATCTGATATTTATTTGACATGTTTTTATCTTTAAGGAAACTTTGCCTCAATATAATTTATCCTTCTCCAGTCTTCTATCTCAATGATGTTGCTTCCCTACATGTCCCAAATAAATATGGGCTTTATTGAGAGTCAAAATAACTCTTCTTAAGTCTCCCATGAAGGTATTTATAGCTGGTTATTAATACTGGGAGAATTTCCCCAAAGTCTCCACAATACAGGCTTTATCTGATCACATTTTCACATTTATGTTGAAAAGTCCTATTGTGGTTTTGAGAAAATTTGTTTTTACACAGCATCTGAATTTTCCTTTCATAAATTATGCATAATCAAAAACAGTGTGTGTGTGTGGCTTCAGTGCTTCTGAACAATACCTAACAGTTTCATTTTGCCATTTAATGTCAGCACGCTCTATTATTGATGATATCAGAATCATATGATATAAATAATCCTTAAATAACTTACCAGCTTTCCCCCAGCATTTTCTGCCTGGCTTTGTTGTCCATCTGATTCACTGAAAAGAGAAATACTACTCAGCCAAGGAAGTGCTTAGTAGGTGGTCAGAAAGACAGTTTCTTTTCCTTTCCCTCTTTTCCTTCTTGTTCTCCAATGCATTGTCTTGGAATCAACCCAAAATGTCTCATCTTACATAAAATTTCTATAGCTGTGTTGCTTAAAAGTAAGCAGGTAGGATTTTATTGATTTCTTTATTTTTTTGTCCTTATACACACAGATTCACAAAATATCTTAGCAAAACCTGGGTTCTCAAAGGCCTACCACACTACAGAATTATCCAATTATTTAAGGCAGCTGTGTGTAACTTCATTTGAGGATCAGATTCTGGGCCACATCTTGGAGTATCTGGTCAGGCAGAGGCAGTACAATCAGTGTGAGTGCTGGGTAAATTCTGGGAGACTTGACTTCTATATTTGTTCAACTTCAAATAATTTGGGTAGGTTTTCATGGTAAGAGAAGATTTTTGTGCTAATCTGTTTAATAACCAGTGTCAAGGGTAGGAAACAGGGCTTGACAGATTGAGAAGTTGGTACCAATGCTGGTTGTACATTAAAGAGACCCAGGAAAACCAAGTCAAACTATGATTTATGACAAGCTCCCAAGGAGACAGTAAAGTATTTCTGTTGCCATATCTGGTAAAGTCTTCGTTTTCCTATTAAACACACACACGCACACACACACACAAGCCATATATATTCACAGCATGGTTGGTATATATACTTATAAACATACATATGCATACAATAAAATACATACAGTAAGAATATATATACATATATGTAGTAAAAGATAAGATTATTAATATACATTTTGATAAGTCATGATCTAATACATGTGTGAGATACCATGTGATGGTTTTATATACGGTCATAAAGTAGGACTATTAAATCAAGGTAAGTAACTTCTCTAGCACTTTTAGGAAATTATCTAACCATTAGCATATTACAAAGATACAGATTAAAAATCTTCAAGCCATCGTCTGAGAATAGCATAAGACCTTATGAGATTTTCATTTGTTTTAAATATTTATTTATTTATTAATTATTTACTTACTTGCTTATTTATTTGTTGGAAAGGCAATAAACATTTTCTACTAGAAGTACCTTACTTTCAAGATTTCACCAAGGAAAGAAAAACTTCCTGACCTACTGAAATTACTATTCTACAGATGTTTTTCTCCACCAATAGTGATAAAGCACTTACAGAATTAAATGGCCTCAGTGAACTCATATTGTTTGCTCAACCTCAGAATTTGGAAAGTAAAAACCTGTGCACGATATAAGACGTTCGTCTCTCTGCCCACACATGCAGTGGGGATGAGCATGAGGAGGACAGAAGCTAAGGCCAGGGTGAACTTCACAGCCTCTTGAAAGCCTTGGATATTTCTTAAAGACTTTCTCATTCCTAAATGACAGGCAGTGCCCATGATGTTCATGGAGAATAATATAATCTACCCTAAAAGTGTCATACATTTTATCTGCTCCCAAACAGAAAAGAACATTTACCCTTCTCCACAGTGAAACATTAATAAAATATTTTCTTATTAGAGTGAAGGCCTCCTCTAAGGGAATTAACACGATTTTTTTTTCTAGGCAGCATCTCAGACATTTACATTAGACACTTATAAGTTGTTAAGCAAACCATCAAAACATTTGAAATGAAGGGAAAACAAAAAAAAAGTGAGTATTAGCCAAGAATGAAAATAGCGAGCTTGGCCATTAATCATGCGATCTCACCTTTCTGCTGCTAGACTGCATGAATCATCAAAGAGATGGAAATACCTCCAAGTCCGTGACCCAAGAAGCATGACGAAAACGGACCTGGTGGCATTCATCATCTCTCTTTGGACTTTTTTTTTATTTTTAATTTCAGAAGGAACAAAACTTCAGGTCAAAAAAACTCAGACTTGAAGCAAAGGATGACTGTGTGATTTCACAGGACTCAGTTCACTGCCACAGATAACGAGCCCTGAGTGTACACCTGACACTGTGACTAAAAGTCCCTCACCCTGAGAACCAAGAGTTTAGCTTAGATGATAAACCCCACCATAGACCGTACGTCGGCATTTCATAGTGGTTCTGAATGATGCATCCTCTCTGAAGGTTTTCAAAGGAGCAGGGGGATCCAGGATCCCATTTGTCACTCTGGGGTGATAAAAAGTCAGATATGATATTGGTTCTGGTAGTAACTACATGCGACTTGCAGTTCTATCTGGGACTCTGTCACCCAGTCTACAGCATGAAGGAAGCTTGAGAAGATGGTTTTGGCTGTCCCAGGCTTATACAATCCCAGTTGAAGAAAATTTTCCTCAATATGTATGAAAAATGTTTAGTACCTAAGAGTGATAAAAGGCTAGAACAAATAAATCAGTGTTGTCTTCCTCTCTCTTCTACACATTCCTCTGAGTATACGTCACATTACACTGTTAAATACCCATCACTATGTCCATGAAATAGGTGAGAAGCTGTTATTCAAGATAGAAAGATGGCTAAGCTGTCCTGAATGTCTACAAAATTTTCCATGCCACAGAGTAAAGTCCTGACTTCTACAATAGGTTTTCTTTTAGTACTTTATAGGGTCAGTGTACTCTGTTATTAAGAAAGGAGTATTCACCACAACTCCACCTGCTTTCCCAGAGGCCATACTGACATCAGAGAGGTCATGATCTCTTAAAGAAATACAGAAAAATACAATCAAATAGGTAAAAGAAATGACTAAAACTATGAAAAGAGCAAACTTAAGAATAATAGGTATAAAAGGCCCAGAAAATTATTTTCAACATAATCTGAAGAATATTCCCCTGACCTAAAGAAAGAGATGCCTATAAACATAAGACAAGCTTACAGAACACCAAGTAGATAGATAGAACGAGAAAAAAAGACTCCCACCACCTAATAGTCAAAACACTAAATGTACAGAAAAAATATTAAAAGCTTCAAGGGGAAAAGGCAAATTAACATATCTCAACAAAGACTCTAAAAGTCAGAAGGGCTTGGGCAGATGTCTTGCAGGTTCTAAGAGATGACAGACACCAGTTCAGACTGCTATACCCTGCAAAGAAAAGGATAGTCTGGAGTGATACGATACTGTGGCTCAGTGGTAGGGTAATTCCTGAGTTCAATCTTAGTCCCTGCAAAAATAAGTGAATAAGTAAAGAGTGATTACTCTGTGTCTCAGTGGTATCCAGTAGCCTTGGCTACTTAGCATAGCTAAGCAGAAGAACTTTCACTTGCCTGATTCCTGGAGGAAAGGTGGAAATGAGTTCAGGACTTCCTGTTTACAGGTTTTCTGAAGAAGTGCAGGTGCCTATAAGAAATTATCTATGCTGGCCTAGGGCAAAGGTTCACACTCTTAACTCCAGAACTTTGTTAAGTGAGTGCAGGCGAGCTCTGTGAATTTAAGGCTAGCCAGAGCTACATAGTTAAGACCTTGTCTCACACACACACACAAATTCTCTAGAGAAGATAAGTGGTTTTGCTAAAGTGATGTGGAAATAGATCTGATGTTCAGAGGTATCATAAGATACTGCTCAGTGTTCCCTATAACATCTTGTTTGACTATCAGCCCACAAGCTCCTGATAAAGGAAGATTAGAAACTGTTCACAGGCAGTCGGTTACAGATATTAATGGAGACATTGTAGATGCCAAATACAGCAGCACATAGTGACCTCTAGGAAAAGACTGGATAATTTTCAGTATGCTGCCTACCAGTCAACTTTATTCCTTTATTCAGTCAATCCCATCTACCACTAAAAATCTAAGAGGGTTTTCTTCCTCTTTCCTTTTAGGTAAATCTCTCTCTCTCTCTCTCTCTCTCTCTCTCTCTCTCTCTCTCTCTCTCTCTCTTTCTCTGTGTGTGTGTGTGTGTTTGCGTGTAGATGTTTGCACTTGTGTACAAGCATGCTAAGACCAGAGGAGCTTTTGGGCACCATCTTCTATAGTTCTCCACCTTATTTTTAGACATGGAGTCATTTTCCAAACCTGAACCTTATTGTTTCAGATAGATTGGCAATCACACGACTTTCTAGAATCTTCTTGTTTCAACTCCACAAAGCTGGGGTTCCAGACACACATGGCTATGCCCTGATTTTATGAGGGTCCTGGGAATTTGAGTTAGAGTGCCTTTGTTCTCAAAGCAAGATCTCTTACCCACTTCATGACCTTCCCAGCCTCCTTTTAGCTGAATCTTGCTATTAACTTGCTTGTCAGGTGAGAATAAATTAATAGTTTCAGATTCACTAGAAAGCTCAGGAGTGAACATGCTTGCTGTACCAGCTTCTTGACCTGAGTTCAACTCCAAAAACCTACATAAAATTGGAAAATCAAAGCTTCTTCAAACCTGTTCTCCTCTCCGACCTTCACACACACACACACACACACACACACACACACACACCATTCTTGCAGGCATTAATAATAATAATGATGATAATAATAATCATATTTTAAAGATTATTTTCTAGAAAAATCTATAACTCACACAAACATCTCACTGTCGATTAGAATCACTCCTTCCTGCTATGTGAAAAATTAAGCTTTTCCCTTAAGCCTAACTATCTGGCAAAACAGGTAGACAAAGGAGGAAATTATTCTTGACCTTCCTATGATTGAAGATGGAGAGGATGCCTTGCTATAGTCAGTCCATGTTACAGAGGTGGCAAGTGCTAATTCTGCATGGCTTCTGTTTCACATCAACAACATTGAATAATAACATGTAAAGGGTGTTGTTGTTGTTGTTGTTATAACACAAGTATATAACACAGACTTTCTTTGTAGTGAGTCCGAACCATTTGGGCCAACCATAACATTGCTTCTGGCCTCATGATAAATGTGTGGTGAAGTCAAAGACAAGCATATTCTCACTGTACTTAGCACCAGAGTAGAATGCTACACAATGAGGATTCGAGTATTCAATTATCAATTTCCAGCAGGGCAAGGAAAGAGACCTCATTGTTGAACAAATGCCTTAGTTCCTTCCTTCAGGGTATTGTCAGAAAACATCCTCAGCAGCCATGGATCATGAGATATGTAACATATGCCTAGAAGAAATGATGTACGTATTCCATGTTATAACTCTGAAGCCTGGTTCTAAAATGTCTTTGTGGACCACGTGCATTCCGAGAAATACTTGAAGTCACCTTCAAGTGGCACAGAGCAGGTTGTTTAGATACTGTATTAGCTCAGAGCATGAATTGGTATGATTTGTTGTAATCAGAGACCTTTATTTTCTTTTGTTATAGCTGTGCTTAGCTCTTGACTTGTTTATTTAATTCAACAATTGTAGTCAAAGAAACCACTGGGCTAGGCTTGGGATTCATTTATGAAGCAGGTATCACTCCTATACTTATAGTCCTCTGGTCTAATAAAATTCACAGATATCAAACAAATAAATGAGACTCTATATGACTAACATGATAGATGCCATGAACAAAAACATTCCTTGAGAAAGAGAATAATTTTGGTATACAGATGTGATCTTGCTTACTTAGTTTAAAGATGGCTTTCTGCAAGGGACTGAAATGAACATGGAAAGCCAACATCAACGAAACAATGGGGAGAAGGCTAACATATCTGAAAACTCAAGTTAGGACGCTAATGACAGATTTCACTATATTGGTTCTTAACTAGAATATCTGTGGTTTTTACTCTAAAATCATGTTGTGTCACAAAATGAGAATCTAGTTATCAGGAAGGAAAGATTAACAACATGCTAGAAAAGACCCTTTCAGCCTTCCATTTAAATTTTATATTGAGAAATCATAGTGAGAAGAAAAGGATACTGTGTGAACAAGTAGTTGGCACGAGTAGAAGGAATAGTAAAAATCTGGTACACCACAATGAAAGCGAAGGTATTATTTTGTTCTTAAATATAACTTAAGATATATGGGTTTAAATGTGTGTAAGATAAAGATGTAATTGGTAGGATTTAAAACAGAAGTTCTCTCTTTTAAAGCCTTTCAAAAGACAAAAGTAAACAAAATATGGTCCAAATATCAAGAGAGAAAACATAGAAAATGGCAAAGAAGCACAGAAAATAGAATCTATAAAACAACATGACAGAAGTAAGACCAAACATAGCGGTTATGACAATGTATGTAAATGTGTTGAACTCCCCAATTAAAAGGCAAAGACTTAGGTTGGAGTACAAAACAACATTCAACAATATGCTGTTTACAAAAGACAAACTTAAAACAGTACGATTTGCAAAGGTTATAAATAAAGGATCAGTAGCGATATATCTGTAAAACACAAACAAAAATGACAACAAAAACGACAATATTCATGTCAGCTGAGGTAGAATTCAAGCTAAAAACCATTAACAATGCAAGCAAGATTACAATGCCTTTATAAATGAATTTATACTCACTTAAAATGTGTTAAGTAGGAAAGCATCAAAATATGAAACCAATAACCAAAGTAATTTTAAACGAATTGTGGTGCCAGACATCAACTCATCTAATAAGTCATTACCAAATCACTTCAATAAGGATAATTTGATATACATTAAAAATTTTCCAGCTCCAATCAGATGACACACCAAGAATTATTTAAAGGTGACAGTGCTCAGGGGGGTGAAGAATGAACTATGAACTGCAGGCTTGAAGGAAGAAATGCAGTCCAAGGGACCAAGATCCTCACAGCATCTCCAGAATTGTGACTAAGCGGCAGAGAAGATAACTTGATCATCTTCACTCCAACCATACCATTTGGTTTGATTCTTAGGAAAAACTGAGTCATGGTAGGTTTATGATCAAGAAAATAATATCACCACAATTACATCTGTTTTGAAAACGGTTACTGGAAAGATAGGTAAGAAACTATCCTGCCATCAGAAGCTTCACAGCTTCAAGAAACTCTCCTTGCATCAGAAGCAAGGGCAATGGTCAGTACGTTTCCAGACTCCCCAGCAGCCATTTTCAGTCCCCATTCCCCAGTAAAGGAATATCCCCAGAGATGGAGAAAGATAAAGGCCATTTATCCCCAAATCCCATAGCATGCTTTACATCTGGCCTGCAAGCTCATTTGGTTGTTTCTCTCCATCTCGGAATGAGAGACCCCTGTGTGCTGGATTTCTGCAGAATAAAATGCTACTTGCTTTTGCATACTATATGCTTTTGAGACTGGGGTATCATCCTTTGGCAAACAACAGACATTTATAATTTATGGATAAGTAAATACATTTATTGAGTCACTTAGTTTTTCAGAGAAATCTAAGTACTCTTAACAACTCTACATCAGTTGAAGAAACTAAAGCACACAGAAATAACTTAGTGGTTACTGGATGACAGACCCAAGACACCCACCCAGGAAGTATAAAAATTGATGTCCTGGGTCACTGTAATTTATATGTCAGCCTGGGGACTCTGAATGGTCTGATCAGCTGTCTTTCCCATATAAGGCACTTCTGTCCCAACAGGATCTTCCTCCCATTGACTAACTGCTATCACTCCCAAGATCTACCATGGACTCTTCAACAGTTGATCTTGTCCTCCATGGAAGCAGTTCCATGTGTGCCAGAAGTTCAATGGATGACTTTAAACTACTTGTTTGGATCTTTCTATTGTAACGAACAAGCAGAATTTAAGTCCAGAGTTATATAATTACCTACAAAGATTGGATTAATATTTTCCAACATATTTCTAAGCATTTACTACAGTACCAGTAGCGGATAAAACCATGTTGTCTTTGAGAGTCTCCTAAGTTCATGTATAAGATACATCACAATCATAGAACAATTGAAACAGCAATGGAATGATAATGACTTAAAAACATCAAGAACATTATTTATTAACTGTATTTAATAAACATACTCTAGGGCCAGTCATTTTTAGTGATGTTTAACATGTTAAAGCACTTAAGTATTTGCAGTTTGACTATTACTTTTACTCTCCAGAAGATGGTAAAATGGCATATACAAAGAGAAGTCTTTGGAGCTGCATAAAGCAGTTGTTAATCACAAGCCCTTCAGGAAAAACAGTCCATGGATAGCCTGGCATTTAAATTAAAAACCATCAAAGAGCACATGTGTCATGGACCTTTGTAAGTAAAATAAGGAAGGTACATGCTAGATTTAATTATGGAGCTTGGAAATATAATTCCCTGAATATAGAAATCTTGCTATACCATATAACCATCATTTTCAAGCAAGTGATTTCTTAACATTATTCATTATGGGAGTACATCTACTTTCTAATGCTACAAAACCACATAAAACCAACATAATCTACTCGGTTCTGTAAAGTCTGGCATGGTATTCTCTAAGTATGCTGTATTCCTTTTCTAGAGTGGGGACACCCAGAGAAAGGTCCATTTCTTACTCACTGGGGCTATGGGCAGAACTCAGTTTCTGTCATGCAAGGGTAGAGATTTGCATTTTCATGCTTCCTAAAACCTGTGGGCCATTCTTCTATATTAGAGGATACCATATGACATGGATTATGGATACCTTCCTTCATCTTCAAAGCCAACGACAAATGTATGGATTCTCAAGTCACATTGGTCTGGCCTAATTTTCACTTTAAGGACTCAGATTAGATTGAAGTCACTTAGATAATTTTTCCACCCCAAGAATCTTAGCTTTAATAGCACCCACAAGCCTCTGTTTCCAGAAAACAATGACATATTGATAGAATCTGAAGGTAAGGGCATCCTTGAGAGACCAGGCAGTTCTATACATCTACTGTATCACACTGTTTCTCTTCATGTGTCTGTGAAACTACTTTACATGGTACCCTACCTTGGCAAAACTAACTTATGCTCATATATTCTTTTTATAAAGGCCAAGATTGTGTGGTATCCTTCTCCGGCTTACTCTACAGCTCAGTGTTTACAGGTTTACTTTGGCTGCTAAGGCACAGAGAAGACATTTTTATTCATCAGTGTGTTCGAGATTGTGATCTTTAAGTGGAACTGTGCAAACAACCACGAAGTCCTAATATCACCCTGGAAATGCAAAACGTTGATCTTTACTTTCAGACTTCAAATTGCTTATCAGGCCCTATAAAAGACAAAGTAAAGACCATAAAGACACGCACACAGCATTGTTATCTACGGATGAAAAACCAGAAGAGAAGAAAATCACAACACAATTTTGTCGGCAAACATTACTCAGAAATTCATTTGTGGACTCATTTTTGAGCGCTTACTTTCTTCTTTCCACTGCTCGGTCCTATTCCCCAACACAAACCATTAATTTAGAAATATAAATAAGGCTTTGGAAGCTGTTCTTAAATCATCAGAGAAAAACAGGAAATAATAAAGAAAATCAAAACTAAATCTGCTTAGATAATGACAGCAGGCAAGCCATGAATTAAGCACGGTAGAACAGCAAACAGAACATGGATTCCAATAAAACGACACTCCAGAGTATACATTCTCAGTCATGTACTGTGGTGAACCTGTGTGGTTTTATTCTTACCAGGTTGTATGTGAGCAGGAAATGCTCCCCTCCTCCCCTGCATCTGCACACATTCATGTATGCCTGTGTCGTGGTAACACTTCTCAAACTGATTTTTGTGCAAAGCAGTTCTTGCCCTATGTAATGTAAATGGAGAATTCCCTATGAAATAAAAATAAGAAAACAGAGATTCCAAAGAGTTTGGAGCCATGTCTCTTTTTACTTTGCTAAGTAAAGCATACAGCCAAGGCTGATGGAAATAGAGGATTATCTATTGTCCAAAACAGGAACGTGAAGAACATAGAGTCGTAGTCGATAGATGAAGTAAAGCCATTGAATATGCTAGAAGGAAGAACTAGATTCAAGGACACTGATCTCCCCAGAGAAGCCTGGAGTCCTCGCTACTAAGTGGAACGAGAACTGAGGACTGTGAGGCACAGGCTTTCTTTTCTTTCCTCCTGTACACGCATTCTCTCTGTCCACCACACGACAAGCTTTCACTGAGTCCACAGCTTGTCAGCCACTCTAAAATCTCATATGTACCTATGTACATATGTTTGTATGTACCTAAATATGTATGCATGCTTATTTGCATGTATGTATGTAGACATTTTATCAGTGTTGTTCTTTTAAAAAACCCCGACTAACACACTTGCTAAACTGGTCATATAAACATTGGTACTCAACATAAAAATGCCATTCATTAAGAAAACTGACTTGTGTTCGAGTTTGTATGTTGGCAGTTTCTTCTTGTATTATCTTAATCAATGACAGCATTAATCTTTACAAATATGTTGAGACCACAGGGTAAATATGTACTATGGAGTCATAGAATTGAGGAGAAGATGAAACAGTGGACCTAGAGAAGAAGGCCAGATGTGGAAGAGCCTGTTGAGCATGCCCAAGCCCCAGAGCTCAATGTAAAAGGAAGTCAAGGGAAACTGTGGGTAACCGATGCCTTAACAGATGACGAATAGTCAGAAGGTCTATGATTTGATATGGAACGCCAATGAATGTAAAGACAAAGGGTGCTCAGCAGTAAGACATTTGATTGTTGGTTTGAAGAAGAAAACTTTGGAGTAGGAAAAAAGAAATGCAGAGGAATACATTAAAATTGGATAACTGAAAGTGTTCAGCCACACTCAGTGCTCCTCTAATATTCAGCAAGGAAACATAGTAGGGTGATCTGTTGATAGTAAGAGCAGAGGATATAAATGGAAGGGAAAAGTTAAAATGTTGAGTATATCTTAAAATCCCAATATGTGAAAGGGAGAAGGAATAACTTTATTTCTGTAACTCAGTGGTGAGGTTCTGAATGATTAGTGTGTAGACTGTCGTATGGCAATGGAGAAAAGTTGAACATGGTGCCAGGGCAGGAACTTCTTGAGAATAAAGAAAGTGAACTTGAGTTTGTGTATAAGGGGAGACGTTGGTATTTTCTCTCTCTCTCTCTCTCTCTCTCTCTCTCTCTCTCTCTCTCTCTCTCTCTCTCTCTCTCCCCTCAATGCTTTATGCATCCTAGAGGCTAACAGAAGCATTTGGAAGGGACCCTCATACTCATCCAAATTTTCTATGGAGTTAAAAAATATAAGAGATATCTGGATGGTAGCTTAACAAACCCTGTGTGATGTGCTTCACATGGCATTGGTAGAAGAGGAGATATATACAAATATTCATACTTACATACATGCATACATATATATACATACATACACATACACACATACATGCATACATATATACATACATACACACATACATATATACATACATATACATAGGAGCTTAATTGATATTATCCCCCACAAAGGATGATGCTCCTCCCAAAAGCCATAGGTTGCCAAATGAAATGCCCAGTGCCAGACATGGGAAATCTTTGTGTACTCAACAGCACTAAAATCTCATCAAATTGCTTTCAGTGAGAATGACATATTTGATTTACATCTTAGACAGAACCTTCCAATTTATATAAAGATTATGAAAGCTGATAGAGGAATTTAAGACATGATGAGGGAGACCGAGACAAGCATCTGGCTTCTGTTATTATTGAAAATGAAACTTGTGAATTTGTTTGGGGAGTTGAATTTACAAAGCTTGTTGATTAGTTGTGGAAGGTAAGGGACAGAATGAAATATACAAGAATGATGAAAAATAAGAGGATTTAGTAACTGAATAGATGTTGCTATTCATCAAGCTAAAGAATACTTCAAAAGGAATGAGTTTATAATTACCACTGAATATCATAAAGTTCATTATTAGACACAGTGGATTGGACATGCCTATTTCAGTTAAGCACTTGGACACATGGATCTAAACTTTGATAGGACCATGTGGCGATGGTGCATGCCTTACTCCGGCACTTGGGATGATGCAGTCTAGAACCATGTACTATGTAACTGCCTACCTTTATGTACTTGTCAGTTTCATGATATATTTCTCCTTCCCTGATCAAAGGGGAATGCTTGTGTCCTTTAATGTAGTGTAACAATGGTAGATGAATGTTTTCTTCCACACGGTGATTGATTCCCTTTCCTGGTAGACTGTTAGTGGCTGGAAGGAAGGTGATCTAACCCCTGTAAGCCTGCTCCTGCTAACCAGCTATATTTGACAAATCACAATACACACGATACATAATTGTTAATTATCCTGATCTCCAAAGTTTGAAAAACCTAACATACTCTAAGTTTTTATTTTACAACCATGAAAATTTGACTTTCATTATTATTAAAAATGTGAATTACCTCTGCCCCCATTGTCTGAAGCATGTAAAACTTGAATGAAGATGCTGGATTGTAACTCATATGTTCAATGTCAGAGTGAGTGGTAATCCTTTTCCTGACCATTGCCATATTACATGAAGTTACAATTCCAGCTTTCCTAAAAATATTTTCTAGAAGGTTCAACTCAACTAAGCAATAGAGAAAGCCAGAGGACAGAGCAGGTCAGGGTGACATTTCTGTTTATCCTCCTCTTTCTCTCTCCTCTTCCACTCTCCTCTTTCTCTCTCTTTCCCACCCTCTACCATTTCTTTACCATCCCCAGCAGCTGACATTTTTCCTCTGTGGTGGCAGGACTATGGCCTTAGGTCCGATAAACAGCTGTTCACTCACAGTGTCCTCTCATTCCACCAGGCAGCCAACCATTGTGGGCTAACTTCCAATGAATGAACTTGAACCCTGGCCTCACTTAGGCTGTCTTCTCCTGTTTCCTTGCCCTGAAGGCAAAATAGAAGCCTTAGGGTGCAAGCGAACTCCAGCTTGACCCCTCATGTCTTCAAGTTACAAATGTAACTTCCTGTTTAAATATTCTCTGTTTCTGATGTTCCCACTGTATTTACTGGCAGAATGCTGTTTAGCACTTTAAGAGTTCTGATGAACAGGAACACGTTAGACTCAGAGAAGCACCTTCCAATGTTCTGCATAGTCAAACCACGACCACATAGAGCAGCAGTTCTCAACCTGTGTGTTGTGACACCTTGGGAGCCCAATGAGCCTTTCATAGGGGTTCCCTAAGACCACTTTAAAGACATGGATATTTACATTATGATTCATAGCAGTATTAAATAACAGTTGTAAAGTAGCCACAAAAATAATTTTGCTGCTGTGGGTCACCACAATATGAAGTATAAAAGAGTAGGGTTGTAACATTAGGAAAGTTGAGAATCACTGACCTAGAGTCTTTGCTTTTAGATCATTTCAGTATGATATTTTGAAACAGAGCAAAAACGGATGGATACTGGAAACTTTACAAAATAAAAGAACCAAGGGATGGTAGCTGTCAGAATTTTCTTGGCTTTTGGAGAAGAAGCAGACACAGCTTTTAGAAAAGCATAGTAATTATTTTTTGGGAGGGGGTGCAGATTATGAATGCCCACAAAAGAAAAATTATCTCATGAATGAGAACGAAGAGACTACCTCAAGAAATTTTGAAATATTATCCAAAAGCTGCAGGTTCTCTTTCAAAGGAGCTGTGTTATAGTGTGGAGTTGGACTGGGGGGGGGGAATATAATAAAATCTTTCCGAAATTAAAAAGTCTGTGGTCTCTGCCACAAGGCCAGCTGTAGCAGAATGAGAACATAGTTTCCCAGAATCAAGAAGGTCTAAATTTTCCTCAATTTAAAGATACTTATTTAAGTCAATAAAACTGAAGACCATCCAGTCATTTCTAAAGCAACTCACGACTGGCAATTTGCATTTGCAAGAAGACTAAGCCATGGCTCATTTTACATCATGCTCATCTCAAAAAAGGCTCTGTTAATTTGCTGTACATTACCAAGTGAAAATGATCAAGAAGGCTGCTATTTCGATAGGGCTGGTCCTTGCCCATCTGGGTAGATCCAGATCACAACGGTTCTCTGAGAGCTACAAAAAGAAATCTCATTTTACCTCTACGTATTTCTTTCCACCTCACTTTCTTCTTGATTTTATCCCAAGGATTTGGAAAACTTTCCAAATTTCCAGTTCTGACATTAATCCAATCGCTGAGAACTCAAGCAGGAAATGAAGAAAGTCCATGAAAGAAGCAGTAGTAATGATGTAGACACATTTATAAGGCAAAAAGAGGAAACACAATGCTTCCTGAAGATATGCGATGTTACACATCTAACTATCTAAAATAAAAGAGTAAGTCCTTGATAGGCCTGTGTTCTAAGTATATGGTTTAAAAATATAGTTACAATTCATATGTTATCTTTTTTTTTTATTAACTTGAGTATTTCTTATATACATTTCGAGTGTTATTCCCTTTCCCGGTATCCGGGCAAACATCCCCCTCCCCCCTCCCCCCTCCCCTTCCTTATGGGTGTTCCCCTCCCAACCCTCCCCCCATTGCCGCCCTCTCCCCACCAGTCTAGTTCACTGGGGGTTCAGTCTTAGCAGGACCCAGGGCTTCCCCTTCCACTGGTGCTCTTACCAGGATATGCATTGCTACCTATGAGGTCAGAGTCCAGGGTCATTCCATGTATAGTCTTTGGGTAGTGGCTTAGTCCCTGGAAGCTCTGGTTGCTTGGCATTGTTGTACTTTTGGGGTCTCGAGCCCCTTCAAGCTCTTCCAGTTCTTTCTCTGATTCCTTCAACGGGGGTCCTATTCTCAGTTCAGTGGTTTGCTGCTGGCATTAGCCTCTGTATTTGCTGTATTCTGGCTGTGTCTCTCAGGAGCGATCTACATCCGGCTCCTGTCGGTCTGCACTTCTTTGCTTCATCCATCTTGTCTAATTGGATGGCTATATATGTATGGGCCACATGTGGGGCAGACTCTGAATGGGTGTTCCTTCAGTCTCTGTTTTAAACTTTGCCTCTCTCTTCCCTGCCAAGGGTATTCTTGTTCCCCTTTTAAAGAAGGAGTGAAGCATTCACATTTTGATCATCCGTCTTGAGTTTCATTTGTTCTAGGCATCTAGGGTAATTCAAGCATTTGGGCTGATAGCCACTTATCAATGAGTGCATACCATGTATGTCTTTCTGTGATTGGGTTAGCTCACTCAGGATGATGTTTCCCAGTTCCAACCATTTGCCTACGAATTTCATAAACTCGTTGTTTTTGATAGCTGAGTAATATTCCATTGTATAGATGTACCACATTTTCTGTATCCATTCCTCTGTTGAAGGGCATCTGGGTTCTTTCCAGCTTCTGGCTATTATAAATAAGGCTGCAATGAACATAGTGGAGCACGTGTCTTTTTTATATGTTGGGGCATCTTTTGGGTATATGCCCAAGAGAGGTATAGCTGGATCCTCAGCCAGTTCAATGTCCAATTTTCTGAGGATTCTCCAGACTGATTTGATTGCTATATTTCATTATTGAAACTCTTAAAAGTTTCCTTATGTATCCATTACAATGTACATAGATGTATATGTCTATTTTCCTTCATACATTAATTATAAATATCTTCTTTGGGCTAAAATATTTCTCCCGCTGCAGAATACTGTTACATGATGAAACGAATCCCAAATTTACTGGCTGAAGGCAGTAAGGTTTCCCGGCGTTTGGAAGTTTCCAGTCAGCACACCAGATTAAGGTCTGATAAGCTGGTCTCGGAAGGCGTAATTTATATATCTAGTGATTAGCTAGCTATCGTCATGGCAGTAACTATACATGTGACCTTTACATTCAGTGGACCAGCCTACGTCTCGCTTCCTAGCAAAAGCTAAAGAGAAAGAACAAGCAGACACCACGACTAAGTGTTTTTCCAAAACCCCACTTGGCATGAATTTCCTACCCATGATCAAAGCAAGTCCATGGGAAATTGCTCATCAGCCCAAAAGCTGTGTCTGAACACAGTACTTCACCTTGCTGCCTGTTACCAGCAAGCCTGTGGCCACAAGACAGACTCTACTCTTAAAGCATCCACATTTATCACTTGTTAGTGAACGTGATTTTATTTGTTCACTGATGCGTCCTTCCCCCCTGCAACCCCCAAGTTAAACAGAAATGTAAATCTCTTTGAAACGACTGTTCTTGAAGGGTTGGCTGTTTAACTTTGCTTTAACTTAGACATAAACATAGTAAATTGCACTCTGCTCATGATCGAGTCTCTGGCTAGCATAATTTAGCAACACAGCCATAGAAATAATGAACATTAGCTGAAGTAAGAGAGTTTTTCATTATAGCCTATCTCTTCTTGCTGATTCCTCAGAAAATCAAGAGGGCCTGCCATTGTATGACCATATCTGAAAACAAAAGGTCCAGAAGCTTCGTAGAAGTTATAACCCCTACCATTTCACACCACACACACACACACACACACACGCGCGCGCGCGCGCGCGCGCGCGCGCACGCACGCACACGCACACACACACATAGGCACGTACAAAATCTAAGATTTTAGAGTTTGTTTTAACTCTAAGAAAAACAGCTACAAATGGTTTCCTAGTGGAACACAGTTCAAGAGTTTATAGGAAGGTTTATTGAAAATAAGTAAAATACTGTTAGAACTTTGTCACATAAGTAGCTTTTTCTAGAAGATGTTATAATAGTAACTAATAATCAAAAGATTATTTCATCTGAAATTTCCTTTTTGCTTTCATTTCCTAGACTCTGAGATATACAAACACTGGCATGAACACTGGCTTGTCTCGTGAAGAACAAAGGCCCAAACAAAAGGAGGACACTTTAAACAACAAAGATTGAACACAAGTTCAGTCTTCTGGAAAATTCTCTCAAGTATTGTGGATTTTTCCACTAGCAGAAGCTTTGCTGTGATTTTCCCTCTCACATCTGCTCTTCATTTGAGGTTCTTCCCCAAAATGCAGACGCAGAGGTGCCAAACTGTTGCTGTTAAGAACTCTCCAGTATCTTTTCCCTTTGCGTCTGAGTCGAAGCTATTTTACAGAACCTGAGTGGATTTCATTCTGAAAAAAAAAAAAAAAAAAAAAAACCTTCGTTCAGATTCTGAGTTGGAATCCTGAGCTTATGGTCTCTCTACCTCATGGTGGAAGAGACCTCAGGCTGTGCAGACTGTAAGCTGGACTCCCTAGCTGGCATCCATCCTGCTTTGAGGATGAGGTACGGATAGCTGCGGTCTGGTGTGGAGCGGGCAGCATACTGTTTGTTTTGCTCTCTTGCAGCAATCCAGCCTGGGCTTACAGACATCGCCGTGAACACTCAGCAGCTTCTCTAAACTCTAGTTCTCATCCTTTTATTCTTGGTAACTACAGCTATTACATAAACGTCCACATCAAGCTTAGCTACTGGGGCGAAAAACAACTAGAGAAGCATTCCACTGTGGACAGCTTTCTGTCAAGTCTTCTACCTCGCTTCGTAAATAGAGACTTGGATTTTGAGTTTCTGAGAAGAAGGCCCACCTGGATTTCTAGAATAAACCAAAGCAGAGCCTTGGCAAGTCAGAGGCGGAGGGTGGGGGATTTTATTCTATGGGCACAGATGCTTTCAGCTTTCAAACAACCTCCTACTTCTTAATCCCTCTCTTCAGGTTCCTGCCAAGCTCTCTGGAAATCTGAGTTTTGGAAACCTTCCAACACCACATCGCATCCATATGCCTGCCTCAGAGGAAGAATTCCGCGGGCTCTTTCCTTCGCTCCATGAATGATTCATGTGTTCAGATCTTAAACATTAGCTTACTGAATGAGGGACCTCATGGCTTGAACGCTTGATCTGACGTCAAGGAAATGCGCTCTTTTAGGGCTACGTGTCTGCCACTGATGGTTTAGCCAGAAAATACGACAGCATTTCTTCCAGCCCACAACACCCCATCCTCTTATCATAGTACTGAGATAAAGCCTTGTGCATAAGAGGCAAGCCCTATACCCTCTCAGCTATACCCCAAACCACTCTACTCCTTCTCAGTACTCCTCGTCTGAGATCCACATTTGCTGACACTATTTTAAGCTCCATTTTAAGAAGGAGAATTGACTTCTACTAGTAATGGTGTATTTTAGTTTACTCCAGGAAAAGTAAATGGAATAGTAATTCTATTCTTTTCTTCCAAATGAAATAAGCCATATTTTAAAAATGCTTTTACTGCCCACAGCAAGATTATAACCCAAAATGCCTAGAGAAGAGGTTGGTAACTAAAATAAGTGGTAATAGTTAAGTCTCAGAGGGCGGTTGGCCCTTCATGTATATCCACAGGGCTCTCATTCAGGTGTTCAACCAGCTACAGACTGAAAATATTCAGAAAAAAATGTTTTCAGAATATAAATACTCTTACCCTTGTCATAGTTTCCTGATCAAAACAGTATTACAACTATTTGCCCAGTCTTTGATTGTATTAGATTCTGGAGATAATTTAAATGTTGTGGGAGGTTGTGGGTAGCAGTAGGTAAGGGACTTGGACATCCACAGGTTTCAGTGCATGGGAGAGTCCTGGAGCCAGTCCACATGCATACTGAAGAAAAGGATCGTGTTTACTACAACAGGACACAGCTCCTGCTCCTACTTACCTATTCAATAGTGTTTTGCTTCATTTTGGTGTGTGTGTGTGTGTGTGTGTGTGTGTGTGTGTGTGTGTGTGTGTACATGCTTGTGTAGGTGTGTTCACAAGTATGTGTGTGATCATGTTCATGTGTGCACGTGAATGTGGGGGTCAAATGTTGATTTCAAACTCCTTCCTCTATCACTTTTTTAAACATGGGGTCTCTAGCCTGCTCAGGATCTCACTGACTCAGCCAGGCTGGCTGGCCAGGGAGTTGACTGTCTCTGCCTCTCCAGTATTGGGAATACAGATTCATTCTCTCCAGCTTGGTTTTTAGACAGACGCTGGACACAGACCATAGCCCTCATGCTTCTGGAGCAATCACTGTGCACTCTGGTCAGTGTTCACACCCCTCCCACTGCTCAACCACAGCTGCAACTCACAGAAACTCGGTAGACGTTATATTTATGTTGTTTTTGGTTTGGGCTTATGTTTTATGGTTTCGCTTTGTTCCATTTTGAGATGGGGTTTCATGTAGCCCAGGCTAGCCTTGAAATTATGTAGCTCAGGCTGGCCTCAATCTACTAACTCTTGCCTCCACCTCCAGGGTGCTTGAATAATAATAGCCTTTATTCTTATGTGCAATGTTCCAACTTTAAAGATTAGCTGTTATTTAGAACAAATATAAACAAATTTCTAAAGCAAATACAGCTTTACACCAGATTTGACTGGTATTGTCAATTTTATAATCTCTGATGCACCGACTTTATTTATAAGTGTTTTAAATACATTGACAAGAAATAAAATGAAGCTAAAATCAGTTAAGCTCTGCTATCAATAAAATAATTGTATTTTAAATGACGGAAAAAGAGTGAGGAGCTTTCAGAGACAGTTATGAGTGAAAGTCTTGGTTCAACCAACTGTGTTAACTGGAGAAAATTGCCTGAGTTCTCACAACCTCCATTTGTAAAATGACAGAAATAATGTTCCTTCCTGTGATCGTCATAAGGAAAGTACAAGCAGTTGAAATCATTTGCTTGTTTTGTATTTAACACACAGTAGGCATAAATTATGTGCTGTTCATGCACACTGCTGATCTTACAGTCAACAGAAACCAAAGACAATGTTGCTATGGGAAGCACAGGCTACAAGAGCCTTCTTTTGGTCAGATTGCAGCAGTTCAAGTCACTGGTCTGTCCCTATGCCAATACAAAAGACACAAAGAGAGCACAGTCAGGTGATGCCGAACCCCCCCCCCCAATGAGCCCACACACCCATCTTACCTTTCTTGATTAAAAGCTGTACAAAACCTATATTGTGGTAGAAAGACTAAAAGAGGAAATAATAGAGGGTGGTCTGTCTATCAAGAATTTCTGGATGATAAACTATGTGGATTTTTAAGTGAGCAAGTCAATTTTATCTTCCTTCAATGAACACATAATCTATGCTTTTTTGCAGGCCTCTGTGCTTTTCCTTAATATAACTAATTACGCATAAATATTATCAAATAATTCTTATTAACTAATTACAAATTACTCATATAAAGAGTGATTCAATTTGCATCAAGTTAAGAGATTCTGAAGTCAAATACTACATGCATAACATGAAGGAGTATTACAGGGAGTTATTGTTCACTGTTCCAAATAAATCTGGACACCCCCCCTCAAATTTAGGGGGACAGCAGTTACTGTGCACGGCTTGTGGTACCCCTTTGCTTTCAGAGAATGTAGACTCCGTCATTTCTGAAATTCTTTCCTTGTTCCCAAGACCTCACCTTCATAGCTTGAACAGGCTCAAAGATCAATCTGAACCATATCAACATGGCATCCACTGACTTAGTGTTATAACCGAGTCCACACACCAGAGTGAGCTGCTCTCCACTCAAATCCTTCCTGGTTCCTCTCATCCTCTCACTTTTCTGTGGTCTACCTCATGCTCACCAGACACAGGGTCTCTGTCTCCTTATGTGTAAGACAGTTGCCTGCCGAACTTATTTTGTGACATTGTTTCCATGATAAGAATAAAACCGATGGCTTCATTAAGATGTTCTCATGTGCATATATCAGCGTGCCTTGTCATATCCTTCTGTCATCTGTGCCCCGTCCCTCCCCACTTATCTCATGTTCCCATTCCTTCTCCCACATAGTTCCCTGCACTTTCATGTCCCCCACACTTGGTGTGTGTTTAAAATTGTCCACATTTCCTTCCCCATTCCCTTCACTTAGGCCTACATCTATTTCATTTAAATGTTTAATATGCATTGAGGGTTATAAAAACCATTAAAAACATATCCACAATGAAATATACCTTTATAAAGTCATCACTTTTTGGTTTAAGAAGCACTATCGAAGGTCCTGTATAAGACCCAACAGTAGATGTTAGTCCCAAATGACTTTGTACCAGGTCGTGAAAATAATGACCAGCAGAAATGGGCACCTGAGTGACCGTGTTCCCTCTGATAGGCTGCGTTACTCAAAATCGCTTCCTCACTGGGCTCTAGTTGCCAAAGGATTCCACCGTGGGAGTTCATCTTTCACTTTTGTACCATGCAAATACCATTTCTCAAAAGTAAGAGTAACAATTACAACTGTGTCATTTCTGGCAAGAGATTTACCACTCTTCTCCAAAGAACACTTGTTATAAGGATGCTTCCTGCATAGCAAAGATTAGGGCTCCTCTCTGGGCCAGGAGAGCACAGGTGACAACCATGAATTCTGGCTCTGCCCTGGCTCTGTTATTTGATCACCAGAAACCATGTTTTGACTCCTATTGTCAGGGATTCCATTATACAATAATGTCGTTAAGACATTGATTCCCCCGTTAGCCATCAGCCAAGAGAATGTCAGAACAGTTAAACACCTGTCCCTAACTCCTCTCAAACAGAGTCCACCTAAAATCTAAACGCCTTTTGTAATTGATGTGCCAAGTAAGGGCCTCTTTTCAGAAATTATTCATTTAAAGAAAACATTTTCCCTAATCTCCACTTTACGGTTGTGGAGGCCCTGCCTCCAAGCATTTGGGGAAGACGAGGGGAAAGCGGATACACTGCATGTTCTATTTCTTTTGTGGAGTTGTAAATACAAGATTAAAATAACACCCAGCTCCTTTTTTATTGTCCAGCCCAAGGTTGTGGTACAACTTCTCTTTTACTTACTGGATCTCATAAAGATGGTGAGGAAATCAATTTTCACCCAATTTTGAACAGTCACAAATGATGGGATTTTCATCTACTGTTGCAAAGGTAGTGTCTCTAGACCCTCTCGTGAGAATAAGTAAATAGCTCCTGTGAGAGCAGGAAGCTCGAATCTCCATTTTTCAGGCCTAAGTGTTGCATAAGACCCACCTGCAAAGCATGTGGAAAATGCTCATTCCTCATCCCATCCCAAAACCCTGATTTGGATCTGAGGCAGGGCCAACTCCATCTTGAGAATTCTATGTAGGGTTGGGTTTAGGGGAGGCCATCTGGTTGGAAGAGGAAGCTGGGAGGTTTGCCATGAGGCTGTGTTTGCAAAGCAAGCACACTCATTTTAACTTAGTGTGTATGTGACAGATCAGTATCAATATTAAAGTTTCCTAAAGTTTCACTCACACTTTATATAAGAGTGATTAAATTGGCTATATTAAAAAGAATTTCTTTTATTTAGGATAGGGGCAGGTGATGTAGATGTAGTTGACTTCTACTGTAAGAATCTTTACTGAATAGACTCAAGGATATCTGTCTTTTAGCTCTCTCATAGAAAAGGATGGCTTGTTCATTAATTCATTCAATGAATTTTTGTTAAGTTATGAGTATGTGCCAGGAAACATCCTAGGTGTATTTTTCAGACACAGCAGTGGTAACAATCAATAATAATAAAATCAGGTTGAAAAGGTCTTTCCCAAGAGATTATAATCTAGTGAGTCAATAAATAATAAACACAATATAAATAACGAATGTATATAATATGCTAAAATTGTTGCTAAACTTTGAGAAACACTCTTTAATGAGATGCCTCTCCTATGCATATTTAGACTCTTACTAGGGCCGTTCCCTGGGAGGCCAACTTCCTAACGCTAGATACAAGCTAGAAGTGCCTCTCCAGACTTAAAAAAGTGACAAATGCCAAGCTTGTGTGGGTTTGGAGGGGAAATGTGTATATGTACATGCGAGTTTACATTTAAACACCTTATGGACTATTATCAAGTCTTACATGGATGTCTTCAGACTTCTTCCATGGAGTATCCTATATGCTGTGCTCTGCTGCCTTTCCGAAGAGTTAAGCCATTTGAAATATGAAGAGAAGAGACAGGTCATTGTGAAATGAAGCAATTCCATAAATAACCTTTTATACAGTCAACAGACCCACATATACAAATCACCAAAACTATGAAGGATGGCTCAGTGACTCCTTTTTTCCCCCATATAGGGAGTTATGGTATTCACTTAGAAAGCTAAGGAGAAATGAAATGACTTTAGACTAATTCCCTTAATTTAATCACGCAAAATGTCAGGACAATGTCATTTAAAGCTCTTTAATGATTTTTAAACAAATGGTCCCTGTAACGGGAAAATAGTTGAACTAACATTGCTAACATCAATTTAATTTCTTTAGAATTGAAATATGAAATGAGCCCATCCTATCCCATTTACCTTGCCAACTGTGCGGAGGAAATACCTGAGGACCTCTCAGAAAACTCTAATAGGATGCTTTAGTCTGTCCATCAGTCCAGAAGCACTGTAATAATGCTTGAAATTTAGTAACTTCCACTTGATACGTGGAAAGAAACCATTATCCCCCTGCGTGTCTCTCTACAGCCTTCCTTTGTGAAGATTCCAAGCCCAATTTATCAACACCAGAAACTCACTTAGCATGGCTGCAAAGTCTATATATATTTTTTTCCAATGTTAATGTGAGTCATCATAGCATATCTCCTGAACCATATGTGCTAGAGCGAAGGACAGACAGTTATTTTAATATTCCTGGCCTAGAATCCTTCCCACAACAAACACATTTGATGCTCATACATGGTCCCTTTCTTGCCGACACTCACGCCTGTCAAAATGGCATGGTGCCTACTCAACATATGGACCGCTAGCTTTTCTCACTGGGGCACAGTTGCCAAAGAAAGACGGGTTAAGCTGGGCACCCCGCATAGTGAAGCGGGTGACAGCTCTGAGGCTCCCCATCATGGTGGGGGGGATGTGGCTGCAAATCCTCTGAGTGCTTGCCACTCCCTACTCTGCGTGTCAGGAGATAGGAAAAGGAGATGGATCTTTAACCGAATCCTTCTACTTTTAGACAAGTTATACCTAGTATCTTTGTTCCATTACCTTTTATTCATGGATAGGAGATCCATCCTCGGCCAAAAGCATACTAGAGTTTAAAAATCATTGGGAAACATACAGTTGTAAGTAAAGTAGCTAGCTAGCAAAGGAATTGGTATTGGTATGTATGTGTACATGTATGCAAGCACATACACATATGTGTACACACACACAGAGCGAGCGAGAGAGAGAGAGAGAGAGAGAGAGAGAGAGAGAGAGAGAGAGGGGACATTTGTGTTGCTTCTATCCTGGCTTCTAATTTTCTGCCTTCAATAGACCAGAGCTGAGCAGCCCCAGCAGCATGGAGGGTTGAGATTAAAAAAAAAAAGAATAAAACGAATAATGGTTTAAGCCTTTTACAAATAGAGCTAACTCCTTGCGTTGATCCAGTGAATCATTTCCTCCCTAATCGGGCTACATCCTGTTTGGTCTGAAGTTTTTATTTCAAAATATCCAAGTCAATTTTCATTTGTCCAAGTGAGTTTGTTTTGGCAGTGGCAGAAACAGATCTCTTTTTCCCAAACAAAGGCTTTTACTTCATGTCTTGGGTCACTGTCATTCTATAAGAAACCTAATAAGGTGTCCGGTCCAGTCTGACTTTAGAACAATGACTACGGGGACTGATGTTTTTGCCAACTTTGACAAATCCATCTATCCAAAATAGGAACTTTCACAGTTGCTATGTATCCTGGGCTCTAGGGCCATGAACTAGTCAATTAACAGTCACAAATGCCTGCAACTTTAGAGCAAGGCTTAATTGACAGAGGTAACACTCCCCCAGTGTAGAAGTCCTCATCATATCCATGTTAAAGATGTTGAGAAGGTCTTATCAGTGGGTTGTGTGTGGTATGAAATCAAGCAGGCACTTTTAAATAATTAATACAAGTAGATAACATTCATTTAAAGCTTTAACATGCACCGCTCTGAAGAGCCTGAACTCGGGCCTGCGAGATGTCTCAGTGGATAAAGGTAAGCCTGGAGACCTAAGTTTGATCCCCAGGCTCCGTCTGTGAGGTGGAAGAATAGGATAAACGCCTGTAAGCTGTCCTCTGACCTCCACTTCCAGGCCATGGCACCTATGGGCCTGTGTGTGGGCACCCCTACTCATCAAAATATAAATAAGCATGCACTCTCATGAGGGGTGTTAATTAGCCGACTTTCTACAAAGAACAACATATTGAGACATTCACTGATTATCCGGGGTCACAATTCATGCCTACATGATGATAAAAATCCTGAGAGAATTATTCTAGAGGTGTTTTTTCTTGACCATGGATCTACAATTTTAGGAGATTTATATATAAATTTATATATATATATAATATTTATATAACATATAATTTATATAAATTTATATGTATGTATATACAGTATTAGGAAATGTATTTCAATATGTTCTCTAATAGGATCCGAGTCTTCCTTCAATAAGCATTACTTCTTCCTACTGCCAACCTACTAAGAGTCCTGTAACTGTCCATTTCCATAGAAACCAACTCAGTTTTGTCTTCTCAGCACTTAAGACTTTAGATATATTCTGGACTCTATCAAGATTTTGAGTCTGACTCTTCCAGTATGATCATGTATGCTCTACCCTTGATGGTCTTTATGTAACTCCTCATGTGTTTGCTTTTGTTCCTACTTAGAGAAGGATAACCTTACTGCTTCTTTGTACATGCCTAGTACTTGCCCATCAAGTAGTCTCATCTTCCGCTTCATAGTCTGTTTGCTTCACCTCAACCTGGACTGGTACTGTTGCTACACAAGGTTCACATTTGAGCATTAGCCACATACCATTCTCAGGTAGCTGTGTTCTATCTACTCAATTCAAATGGATGATGTCTTGGATTTTTTACATACATCACCTACTTTATTTATTGAGAAAAATGTTCTTCACCACAGTTTGGTAATTCCCCCTATCATTATATCTCTATATTTTTTCACTCACTGCAAGCGACTCTTAAGAATTGAACTCTGTAAGTTTCCAGTGTGATCACTTACAAAGAATCACCATCTACCCAGTACTGTGTACAGTGGTCAATGAGACATAATCCATTTCAGCAGTAAACTTCATGAAGACAGATTCCTTCCGAACGTCATGTGTTACCAAAGAGCGATGTTTTAATTTCTCAATAGTTTGTTTAACTGCTATGTAAGTCAAGAAAATGAAGACTGCTAAAATTACTCCAGCTTCAAACAGAGAATCTGCCATTTACACAAATAAACTAACAAAAAGGTAGCCAACATTATCATATTGTGTGTTCGATGTTCAGTTTTTAATAAGCAGTTTGTTACTTAGAAATAATATGAAACCCATTTAATTGTGAATATCAGAAATGCGCTATTACTGCCAGGATGGCTCTTCTGCAGGATTAGTAGGAGTCCATAACTGATAGCTAACTTCTCAAGGTTTTATCAACTCTTTCATTGCGAGAATACAGAATTCTTTGCCTGTCTACCCCAGTGTGGTCTTATTCTCTTTCTCTCCCACATTCTGGAAGGTCTCCAAGTGTAAAACGGTACAACATATGCAGCCTGCAAGCAGGGCAGGCATGAAAAACACCATAAGGCTACACAAGCAAACTTCAACTGTGGAATGCTGGGAAACAATCGCAGGCACTACACCAACTTGGCATGAAACAATCGGAGGATGAGGTGGCTCTTCCAGAGCAAAGGCATCATCCTGGCAGAGATGCAAGGAAGACCACAAAGACAGAAATATTGTGCCCAGCAGCTGATGTTGCTAGCCAAGGTGCTTGCCCAGAACAGACTGACAATCAAACCCACTCCCCCCAATTTGTACCCTTGTGCCTGCAAGAGCCCCTTCCATGATAACCATGCAATCCACATACTTGTGCAAAGAAACCTGCTTTCTTTTCCACTTTTAATCTTCTTACTGACTGCTAAGAATGCTTTATAACCTCTACCAAAGCCTTCTCAGACTATCACTGGCATTCTTTATCCTACAATCTCAGTAACTTATGGTCCTGATATTGTCCTATCTTGTCTATTTACTTGTGGGATCACCTCCCATACATGCACAGAGCATCTTCAGAGCAGAGATTATGTAATTTTCATTCACCTTCACATCCCAAGTGATCATTAACATGTCCTATATGTCAAGGTCCTACATAGATGCTTGTTTGAAATGAGTGAAAAAAAATCATTCCTTTATCTACTTCATTCCTATCACATGTTTTCAATGTACATTATTCTGGGAACTTGAGATTCCAGAAAACAAGAGATACACTGTCTATCATACAATTACACAGAGGAGATGGCTCTCTTGATAATACATCATGATAAATAAGGCAAGGCAAGAGGATAAGGGACACTTTGAGGTAGGATGCAATAGTAAATGGAGGTAGCCTCATGGGGTTGAGTTTTGGTCTATGGTGTCCATAGACCCACACCAAGAACATTATAGGATATGTCTATTGCTCATGAATATCCTCCTCAGTAAGTCCTTATGACTTAAGACACCATATATGTGAGTCATTGGGGCATTTAAAAGTCAAGCTGGTACCAACCTGGAATCCTCCCACTACTGGCTAGCTATCCTAGTGTTGGAAGGTTCTAAACATAATGTTCTCATAAACCAATACTCTCAAACACATGTGAACCCTAGGAGCTACAATAATGACTGGCAAAGTAAGATTGTCCAATCTTGGCAGGAATGTTAGGGAAATAACCCATCACTTTCTCATTGGACTTAAGACCTACTCTACAAAATGGAACCCATGTATCATTAACTGGACCACAAAACAATGGTTAATTAAGTTTTAGTCCCCATGGAGGATAAATTAGTATTTTTATTCTTAGACTCAATAATAAACTTCCCCCTATGTTCTTTTCTTTATACCCAAAGATCATTGCATCTCTCAAGCATCATCAGAGAAGGTTCTTTCTCTAGTAGATGGTGATTAATACAAAGCCCCTTGACTGAGCAAAATACCGAGAATAAAACACTGTGGTTATACAGTGTTCAGCTGGAAATGACATATCTATATTACATCCCTTCCTGCAAGGTTTAAGGATGATTATGGACAAGGAGTGGAAAGATTTTAAAAGCCAGAGGAAATAGATGTCTACGGCAAAATAGTATTTGCTGGACAGGAACTCACACTGGCAGTAACTTCATGCATAAGATTAGCACATGATCAAGCCAGTCAAATTTCTCACACATAGGAGAGTAGCTCATGAAGCCTCACCCTTATCTGAGGATCCATCTGCAAGTGATGGCTGTTGGTAATACATGGTCTCACATGCCTACACATATAGGCAACAGTAGATGGACTTATGGAGGGAGGGAGAGAGAAAGAGTATTGTATTGAATGGAAACTGTTAGGGAGTTAGGGGAAGAAATAGAGGGGAAGGAAGGAAATATGGATATGATTCAAAGGCATTATATGCAGGTATGAATATTGGATAAATTATTTCTAATGAGTGCAGTGAGTAGAATAAGTAGAGAGGACATGAGGCAGTATTCAATGTCTATAGATAGTTTCCAGGATAGGACAAAATGCTGTAGAGTTATTTGACCAGAGACTAGGAAAACATTAGAAGAATTTATAATAAAGACTCAAGGAATTTCTAGATTGTCAGTGACTATTTACACTAACAAAACACTAAAGTATTCTCCAGTTATCAATGTAGTAAAATCTACATTGTGAACTGCCTTGGTAGCTAGGACAAATATTGTTACTCATAAACTTGGGAAACTAATTTAGCCTCGATCTTGATTTCATGAGGCATGGAAGCCCGAGTTTTCTTGAACAGATCTGTCTCCATGGGTTTTTGGTTGGTTGCCTGGTTGGTTTATTGTTTGTTTGCTTGGTTTTTGTTTGTTTGTTTGGTTGGTTGGTTGGTTTTGATTTTGTTTCAATTTTACTATTGTTTGAAGAATAGGTCTCAACATACCACAGGGGGTTTTCTTACTTTCCAATTCTCAAAGGACTCTCCTTCCTCTCATCTCAGGTGATATCCATGTAAGTTACAAAGGAACTGAGAAGTATGAAAGAAGTTTTCTTTCAATACTATGATAATCCAAGGACACAGGGTTTGACCTAGAATCATTTTGTAAAAATGGACATTTTCCCAGGGAGAAAGTCTATAGTTTTCACCAAGTTCTCAAGAAATTAACTATCAAAAAATATTATATTCAGAATCTAATTCAATTTGGAGGAGACAAAAATAAGATGTTTGAAATGTTATTTTCAGGTGAGAGGGAATGTATTGTGTGTCCAACATACAGACAGTGTTTAAAAAGATATCAACAGTAACTTACGAGGTTGGTCTATAGTCTGGGCTATTTATAAAGTGAAAAGTGGAGAAATAATATATTGCTCCTGTTGAAATTTTATTTCTTAGTGAAATGTTACTTAATGAAGAATGATCTGTTTCACATATGATTTTCACAGAATGCTGTGACTATTAACTTTGGCTTATGGGGACTTTACCATATTACTACAAATGACAAGATTATGCACAGAGATTATGTTTCCTTTAACCATGCAAATCACAAACACTAAAAGTACTGAGTAATGTTGCATAACACGGGGGGGGGGCTTGTTGACCTAATTTCTGATGCTGCCTTAGTCCTAGTACAAATGACTTTATTGTGACTCTATGGGGAAAATGGGGCTATAAGGCAGATGCAGAGCCAAAGAAATAAGCCAAGAAGCTACTTCTGTCAGCTAGACTCTATCTTCTAAAAGTCCCAGAACAGTGTCACCATCAAAGAACTATGCGTTCAAAACACGTTACCTGTGGGGTGACATTTAACATCTGAAACAAATGTCCTCAGGGGATTCAAGTGGCTTTCAACCTCATCATTGCCACTACTAAGTAAACCATGGAAAGGAAATACTGAATTACATTTGTTCTAAAACCTAAGATAAGATAATTTTGTTACATTTTTAGTTACAGAAATAACCCCATTGAGGTTCTCTGCTAGAATGAGACAGTATTTGATAAAAGTAGTGCAAGACCCCTAAGGTATTGTGTAAGACAATTTGCTGTGGAAGGAAAAAAATTAGGCTATGTGTTTATGCTTGCACTGGCTTTCTTATAGCATACAGTTAGTTTTCTGTAGTTTGTATGTTATAATTTAACATTAATTAGTATTTCATATTAGAAACTAATTTATACTATCCTATAAAATATGCTATTTGTATGTACTGTGTCACTATTCTGTGTTCGTGATGATTCATCCTAATTGTAAACCCAGCAGGACTGAGACACCCGGGGGAGGAGGAATGTCCGGCATACCTCTGCCTGTGTCAGTAAGCATGTTTCCAGACACAATTAGGTCATGCGAGCTCGGACTTAATCGATGGATTAATCCGTTGATGAAGTCATGATATAGTGACTAGTGGAAAGTTGTTGAAAGTTCGCGGTATGATCTAGTTTTTGAAGTAGGTCACTGACGGTGTGTCTTTGGGCTGTATCTTGACACAATCTCTTCCTGTATTTCCTTTCTCTCTGCTTTCTGTCTGACATAAGATGAACAGCCTCTTCTAAGCGCTCCCCTTACCATGACCTTCTGCTTTGCCCAGAGACGCAATGCGAAAATGACTACAGTGTTATTGCCAGCTGATAACAATGTATTGTTGCTATGATTCTCAATTAGCCTGGAATTCTTTCTCAAGACTTTGCCTCAAATTCACACTCCTCCTTCCTCTACCTAGGGTTACAGCTGTGCCACACAGGACCTGGCGAATATAATCTATCAACATAGTTTGCCATTCCAACGCATGCTCAAAAGAGCTACAGCCAATGCAGCTTCTGATAAAGCCGTTTGGAAGACACTGGCGTTGAAGAATCTATTTACCAGCATACATTATTTGAGAAAATAAGGAATGGTTGTTTCATTTGTTGGTGGTATCTGTGAAGTAAGCTCTTAACACAGTACATTGGGAGATTTTGCTGGTTGCTACGGGTGAAGGATGCTTCCTGAAGGACATCAGTGCAGTAGTGCCTGAAAAAAATCCAGCTAAGATAGGAAAAATGGTGTGTGGACACACTCAGCACCTTGTCGGATCTGTCTCTCAGGAAGAATGAGCACACGACAAGTTTTCATTAGTGGAGTTTTGTTTGAATTGGGAAAGCAAATACTAGGAAAGTTGCATATTTAAAAGAATAAGTTCTAGTGTCCCGCGGAATGGCAGCTAAAGGCATCCTACCCTGGGTGTAGATCTCTTTAACATTCCCTGTCACAGACCACCCATGAAACCTGAAGGCTGGACAGCTTCAAATCCTGCTTCTGTTTCAGGCTGTCCAAAGTACATTCACAAGTGTTGGTTTTTGTTTTGATGGTGATGAAACTGCAATTATCCTTTGAAAATGTTCTTGGGCAGTAATGGAAGGAGCTTTAGAAAAGCTACATCCTGAGCTTTCTCTACTACGGTTTGACTCCTAGAAAACCATCCATTTGGGAGGCAGCTGCAGTCCTTAGGAATCAGTCACGCCTCAAAATCTCTTTAGAGTCCTCCTCCGCTCAGCAGAACACAGCAGAAGAGGCCACCCCATACAAAGGACTGTGGGGTTCACAGAGGGACAGGCTCAGCATGGACCCTGCAGTACATGACCTCATTAAGGATATACTAGTGAAGGAGAAAACAATACCTAATACTTTACTGAAACATAAATACAGATCAAGTTTTAGAGTATGGAGGCTGGGAGATTTTAAGTGTTCCTTAGCTCTCTTTGGGTTCCAGGAAAACGCTAAACTCTGCCTTGTGGTTGAATGTCTGTCCATTCACCTCTCTTGCCTCTCCACTCCTCACTCAGATGCCTCCTGGGGCAGCTGATGCTAGGTGATGCCTGACAGAGGCCTTCAGCTTGCCTTCATAGTTTTCCTCTCTCCTTAGCTGTCACTTCTCTGTTTATCATCCTCACCCATGAAGCCTAGAGGTATCATGTCTGCCATAAATACTTCTCTGATACGGAAAGAGAAAAGCGTCTGGAACGTGACTAGGTGGCCTGTCTTTTCCTATATTTGCCTGAGGAAATGGGAGAATGTGTAATCCCAATTGCTAGGAATTTCTGGTCATTTTGAAGCACCATTAAAATGATTATCAAAGCTTTAAATTCAGCAGTGAAACACATGATTCTCTTAATGACAAGGTCAACTTAATTGGATGTCTGTCCGAAATGAAATATTACTTATAACTGGAATCCACTATTCACTTTAGCATAAAATAATATGACAGAATCTTATTGAAAGGCAGTATGTAGAAAGCGAACTTACATGCTAAACTTCCAGATCTCAGTTATCCAGCAGAGATTACAAAACATATTCAATCTCTACTGTAAAGTAACTATTAACTTACTACTACGTAGATTCCCTTTGTGTTATTTTAAGAAAGACTTGCTTGAAACACATGGACCTGATTTCTCATTTGTTCTCATTATTAGTAAAGTGTGTGACCTCCTTCCGCCCTCTTCTGCTTCCTTTGTCCTTGCCTAGAAAGTCAGGGATAATTTTAGCCTTGTGATTATGTTTACTAATAAAAATGTTATGATGTTTTCAGCCCAATATTCCTAACACCATCTTACAGGTTTATAATCCTGGCAGAGTCCCATTAATTTTTCTAAAAGATACAAAGTAAATGTTTTCTTTTTTCTTTTTCTTTTCTTTCTTTCTCTCTTTCTTTCTTCCTTCCTTTCTTTCTTTCTTTCTTTCTTTCTTTCTTTCTTTCTTTCTTTCTTTCTTTCTTTCTTTAATTTTTGCACTTCCTAAGGTAGAAACACATTCCACATACTATTTGCTGTAAATTGTAAATACCCCGCACAGCAGGAGCTCTTCCTCCTTGACCTCAGGGAAACAGAATTAAGTAACACTTGGCACCCAGCTTCCAACGTGTATAATCATTATGGTAGGCCCTGTGCCAACACCGTTTACGCACACCCCTCGGTATGTAGCATTTAGGAACAACAAGAATGGCAAGCAGCCCACGGAAGAATTAATTAGCAGACCGCCTGGACTCATCAGAATGTAAATAATTACCCTCTGACAAACTTAGTCAGATGTTAGAAGAAATTCCAGTTGGGATTGATGTCAATGGCCACAATTCATTATTTACAAGGTGTAGATTTTTGAATAGAAATTGAAAGATGCCACAGTCAAGTGACAGGCCATTAGTGCCACACTTCCCTGGGTGTTGATGCCGCATTGGTCCGCCATTTTCCTCCCCTTCTCACCCAGACTGCTGGTAAACTTTGTTTCCCCTTCCAGGTGAATCCTAGCCGTTATCTTACTTGACAGATTAATGGGTTGGTTGACTGCCTTGCTCAGAACAACTTTAAGACTTCAGAACAGGCTGGTTTAATTGGTCGTTGTCATCCTGGGCAAATGAAGAGGTTCCTTAGGTGGTGCCTGTACTCTCTACCTTAGTCACACTTAATTCTGGCCAGGCACAATATTGAGAACTAAAAGGCCAATAATTGGTTAATCCATCTACATCAGCAAGTGGTGAGTAGAACTACCTCGATCCTCCTCGGTTCTCAACCTGAGGATTGCAACCCCTCTGCAGGTCCCATATCAGGTACCCTGCCTATCAGATATTTATAACACAATTCATAACAGTAGCAGTAATGAAGTAGTAAGCGAATGGTTTTTATGGTTGGGGGTCACCATAACTGTGTTAAAGGGTCACAGCTTTGGGCAGGTAGAGAACCACTGCTCCAAATGCTTCCCCTCCTCAATTCAACACATGAGGAGCCAATGTAGAAACCGCGAAGCAGGCTGTTTTTAGATACAGGGAAAGAGAAATAAATGACAATTATATAGTATGATGCAGATTCATCTTCATAAAACTTTAGGAATTCAACTAGATCAAGAGCTTTCTGAGCTCAAAAGAGCTTCGTAGAGCTTAGATGTGGGAGTGGGGGTGGGGGGTGTGTGACTGACAGTGTACAGTCCTCAGAACCACTCTTTCCCTTTCAGACCAAAACCTGCAGATGATCCTGAGGAGAAGAGAGCAGTGTATTTTCTCATAAATAGTACGACATTCTCAAACTACATTTCACATCATGGTAGAGTCTTCTTAAGAGGGCAATGAGCATAGTCAATGGTCAAAGTCAGTTGAACCATTCTGAGCTTAGTAACAGGCACCAGATAATAATAATAATAAAGGCACCCTTTGTCCTTCCAAGGAATTTGTCATGAAACCAGCCCTATCACAGATAGGTTTACCCCGAGGAGCTGACGCTCTAGCATTGCTAACCTAAGATAGCATCGACGTGGACCACCTCAGTGTTCCTTTGACTAACATCCCCCCAAACACTGTGGTGGTAGACATTTTTCAGTCCTAACTTTAGCAGCTACAGGAGGTCCCTGAGAGTTAAAACACCTCTTCAGGAAGTAACTCAAGTGGGTATAACTATGCCCAGGTAATTCAGTCCTTGAATTAAAGAATTGTAGCTGTGTTCTCTATTTTTAGATAACCAAAGGTTCCACGTGCTCCCTGGGACCCATGTGAGTTGATCCAATTTTAATATACAGCGCAGTAAAACCTGTCTCAACCTTCCACCCTTGGGAACAGGGAAGTCAGTTGCTTAGTGGATGCAGTCTTTAACAAAAGGTCAAGCAAAATTGTTCTGGAGACCTTGGGAGGTGCTAAGTAGCTGTTTTAGACTAGGAGCTACTTATAGAAGGGGAGCCCTTCCAGGAGGTGACAACTGGCTGCCTCCATGCAAATGCCATGACCCTACCTTTGCCTCTTTGACCTTTGGCTTTACCATACATCATCCTGCTCCCCGGAATACACAGAGACCTGAATGAAATTTAGATTTGCGTGAGATTATAAATTTAGTAAAAAAAATATTCTTTTTTAAAAATTTAAACCATGAGATCGTATGAATATAATATAAGTCCATTTGAATATAAGTGAAGTCTACCTTCACACAACAACATGTCTTCTGGTGCATAGCCTTGGCTGAGAGGCTGGTCAAGTGAACCAAGGAGCTCCTACCTGAGGCGTGCTTGAACTGTATGTATGTATGTATGTCAGAGGGACGCACAGTCCTCTTTGCAAAAAAACTTTGGACTTTAATTAATTTTTTATTTTGTTTATTTATTTATTTTTTATTTTTTTGTTTTGTTTTGTTTTCAATGTTAAGTAGTTTTTCGAAAGCTCAAACATACAAAACCAAAACATTGCATTAGAAAACCTTCAAAAACCCCACTGACAGGTGCTGGCTGATTATTTTTCAAACATAAGGTTCTACAGTAGCTTAACTTGAAAGCCACAGTAGAGTAAATCTTAAGGTATTTGATCTTCACAAACCTCTTTAGAAGCAATACAGTCTAAGAAAGACTTAAATTAAAATAAAAGTTAGCCAGCCTTTTCACTGATGCAACCTTTGACCAAAGCAGAATTTTGTTGATGGGACAGCTAGATGATCAAGAGATCAATTAATCTCATGAAAACTCAGCCTGCATGGGCCATACAGTCTTTTTATTTTTCGATAAACAGCAAAAGATTAAATGTGGTGCCTCTTAGGGCCAGAAGAAGCAGCCCGGAGATGCATGTGCAGTGCCCCTGTTTCCGGAAGACTTTCTTTTCAACGTTTGGTTTTGGGTCGAGAGAATACTCCATTGTGACTAGTATTTCACAAGCTCTAGTTTAGGAGTCTTGTCTGTCTTGAGAATTGTGTAATGGCATACAGATGTTGACTATTCGAAGGGACTTTTCTCAGTGACGCACAGAAATAACAGAGCAAGCCACCCAGCTTCAAAACACACATAAATTGTCTTTGGGATTCAAAGGAAATCCATTTTTACATACACGTCAACTTTGTTCTTTCTAACCCAAAAGGTATAGTGGAGAGTGTTTGAGGGAAATGATACAGAATAAAGTCTTTTGTCGACCATTTTAAAGTTTGAGTTTCTTGATGGAGATTCAGAATGCAAAGGCGCCATCTCGTGGCTAAAAGAAAAAGTTCGTCAACGAAAGCCTGAGATTTTAAATACCATTCTTTTTCACACTTAACTTTTCATGAAATATTTGTCATGTTTAATTTTAAGCACTTGGTATCTCTCTCTAAAACAGATGGCTAAATGACTTAATACAATTTAAGATTGAATACATCTTTAATATGGTTTATACAAATCTGACTCCAGATTTCAAAGCCCAGCCCACAATAACCATATGAGACAGAGAAAGCTTTCGTCAGGCGTGAAATAAAAATAGCATTTAGCTTTTAAAAAACAGAAAATTTTGTCTTTTATAAATGAAACCTTGCCTATTGATAAACTTTCTATTAGAAATGCAGTCCATTACTTGTGCTAGAAGAAGCGGTAGGGTATTTTTGCACAAAATAAACAAAGTTAAGAGTTAAGAAATTATTTCTAAGGGGAAAATTATATTCTCCCAGTAGAAACTGGAGGAGCAAATCGGATTTTAAAATATTTAGGTGTTAAGATATGAGGCATAAGAACAAATATTTAACAACACCCGAAAGATAATACGAGGCCAATAATCACGGGGTTCTCCCTTTCCTTTCAACACTGATGAATAATATCTGTCGTCTTACACATTACAGCTGAATTACTCCTTTATTGTTGTTCCCATTCTAGAGATGGGATGGCTGAGGTACAGATATATCAAGGGGTTCAAGGTGATAGAACTTGGAATAGGAGAGAAGACTCTGAAAAACGACTGAAACGCCTTTCCTTTTCCCTCCAGGTTAGCGGTTTCCAACCTTCTCAATGCTGCGACCCCGTAACACGTTCCCTCATGTTGTGCTGCTGACACTCAAATTAAAACTAGTTTTGTTGCTACTTCATAACTGTGATTTTTACTACTGTTACGAATCATAATGCAAATAACTGACATGCACGATATCTGATAAGAGATACCCAAAGAGGTCGCAACCCACAATTCGAGAGCCGCAGTTCCAGCGCTTCCTGTTTCCTGAGCTGGGCGTGGAGGCACCACTGGGCTGTATGCACCAAGAAGACGCCATGCATTTCACACCCCGTGAGGTTCTGATTTTGAAGATGAGCTCTAAAGTCAAAGGATCTATGCTTAAGACTCTGCTGATGAATCCACGGACAAAAGCCAGTGTATTCAAATGAGCAAGGCCGTTAAACAAAGAAAGGCAAAATTGCGCCTGTTGTTTTAACTTCCAGTCTTAAACTATCTATCATACCTCACAACCCAATTTCGAAACCTACCCAGAAACGCATATGTTCTGGAACCCTTTGCTGATGAGTCACTGCGCTCTTTTCCAAGTCTCCTTCACCACCCAGTCCTAAGTCACTAGTATGTTCAATGTTATAGGTAGAAGCTTATCACATTTGAGTATGAGTAAACTACACAATACATTTATGGTTGACTATGTGTAGGCCAGCAAACTCTCCCAGGAAGTACTCTTCGATTTTTGTCCTCTACCCACATTCAGCCCTTCACGGCAACTAGAAAACAGTTGAGCTCCGACATGAAGGGAAGAGATGGTTTCTTTAAGGCGAGAGAAGGCGATAAACACTTAAAGCACAGGGATGTGGGAGAGCTCACTCGCTCATCAATGAGTGAATCATAATTTTGTTGAATGATGTCATTGCATAATTCAGAGATGAACTTCCCAGCTCGTGCTATTTAAAATACAGCAATTAGAGACACATCCTTAGATTTAACCTGTGATAGGAGTACCTGTCCTCGCCTTCTCATTACAGTTTAAATTCAGTGTATTTGCCAGTTTGCATGATTTACACACACTATATATATATATATATATATGTCAGCTGATGTCTGCGTTTTAATCATATATACTGTTGGAAGAATCTGTGTGGGCATATATGGCAGGAATATAGCAATTCAGGTTAAAATGTTTTAAAATACATATGATTAACATACTAGGAATTTTATCAGAAGAATTAGACAATACGCAAAAACAGACAGACAGTATGACCAGAGAGATGAAAATTTCCAAACCTAGTCAGAAAGACGTGCTGACTGTGAATCAAACACTTGAGACAAAAGTGAACAGTGGTGTGATGGGCAGAACCGTGGATTAGGACGCAGCCGAGGAAGAGCTGTAAACTTGAGAACTTGGCAACTTCCGGGTTCCATGGCTGGACCCCCCAGTGTAGGTGAATATGGGGCGGGTGCCGGGGGGAGGAAAGGGTTTGGTTGGGGAGGGGAACACACTTATAGAAGAAGGGGAGGGGGTGGGATAGGGAGATTATGTCCAGGAAACTGGGAAAGGGAATAACACTTGAAATGTAAATTTAAAAAAAAAAGGGGGGGGTTGGAGATTAAGAAAGGAAAGCCTTATTCATCATTCATTGTTTACATCATTCATTGTTTATAGAAAATACACTTCCGGGCTGGAGAGATGGCTCAGCGGTTAAGATCACTGACGGCTCTTCCAGAGGTCCTGAGTTCAAATCCCAGCAACCACATGGTGGCTCACAACCATCTGTAATGAGATCTGATGCCTCTTCTTGTGTGAATATAAATAAAATAAAAACAAATCTTAAAAAAAAAAGAAAATACACTTCCAAATATTATGTAAATTAATTTAATATGATGTATGAACAAAACCTAATAGATTACAAATTATTTCTTGATACCTGCAAAAGAAAAAGAAACAGAAAGAAAGCAGGGGAAATAGATTGAAGGAAAACAAACGTAATGTCCCTGAGCTGTGAGAAAACTACAAAAGACTGTAGTGGGCATAGGTACAGGAACACAAAACTGGCACAGAGTCAGTTTTTTGGGGGATATATTTGTGGGGATATGACAAACAAGCTTCCCAAGTGTAATGGTCCAATAAAGCAGATACCCACAAAACTCAGCAAACACAAAACAGGATAAAAGGTAAACAAACAAAAACAAAAGAGAACATAAAAACCTGTACCAGTTATATGTCGAAGGTTTAAAGAAATTCTGCAGAGAAGGACAAGTCTACAGAATAAAAGGAGGAGGACTACGAAAGTAGCTTTGCGGGAGAGCATTTACTAGCCTGGGTTTAGTCACCTGTGCCTCTTACTGCCTATCTGGCAAAACAAACGAACAAACAAACAAACAAACAACCCTCCCTACCTCCCACGCCAGAGAATGAATAGATGAAGCCTAATTATTTTAAATTTTTTCCTTTAAAATTTTTGTTGGATATTTTATGTATTTACATTTCATACATTATCCCCCTTTCCCCGTTTCCCCTCTGAACCCTCCCTCTTACACCCCCCCTCCCCCTGCTTCTCTGAGGGTGCTCGCCCTCCCATCCACGCACATCCACCTCACTGCCCTGGCATTTCCCTATACTGGGGCATCTAACTGTCACAGGACCAAGGACATCTCCTCCCATTAATGCCAGACGATGCCATCCTCTGCTATGTATATGGTTGGAGCCAAGGTTCCCTCCGTGTATACTCTTTGGTTGGTGGTTTAGTCCCTGGGAGCTCTGGGTGGTCTGGTTGGTTAATATTGTCCTTCCTATGGGGTTGCAAACCCCTTCAGCTCCTCCAGCACTTTCTCTAACTCCTCCATTGGGAGCCCCCTGGTCAGTCCAATGGTTGGCCGTGAGCCTCTGACTCTGTATTTGGCAGGCTCTGGCAGAGCCTCTCAGGAGAGAGCTATAAGAGACTCCTGTCAGCAAGCACTTCTTGGCATCCACAATAGTGTCTGGGTTTGGTGTCTGTATACGGCTTGGATCCCCAGGTGGGGCAGTCTCTGGATGGCCTTTCCTCAGTTTCTGCTCCACACTTTGTCCCCATATTTACTTTAAACAGGAGCCCTTCTGGGTTAAGAATTTGGAGATGAGTGGGTGGTCCCATCTCCCAACCGGGTGCCCTGTCTAACCTCTAGATATGATCTCTACAGGTTCTCCCTTCCCTTTGTTGGGCGTTTCAGCTAATCTCACACTGGTTGGGTCCTGGGAGCCTCTTGCTTTCTTGACATCTGGGACTTGCTGGTGGCTATGCCTAGTTCTCCTTCCCCCATTGCCACACACTTCTGTTTAAATTTCTGACCCTCTAGATATCATCTCTGTCTCCTTCCATACCTAATCCTGTCTCCCTTTCTCCCTCCCCCTCTTTTCTTCCTCCCAAGTCCCTCCACCCTCTACCTCCTGTGAGTATTTTGTTCCCCCTTCTAAGAAGAACTGAAGCATCGACACTTTGGTCTTCCTTCTTCTTAACTTCATATGATCTGTGAATTTTTTCTTAGGTATTCCAAGCTTTTGGGCTAACATTCACTTATCGGTGAGTGCATACCATGTGTGTTCTTTTGTGATTGGGTTACCTCACTCAGGATGATATTTTCTAGTTCTATCCATTTGCCTAAGAATTTCATGAAGTCATTGTTTTTGATAGCTGAGTAATATTCCATTGTGTAGATGTACCACATTTTCTGTATCCATTCCTCTGTTGAAGGGCATCTGGTTTCTTTCCAGCTTCTGGCTATTATAAATAAGGCTGTTACGAACATAGTGGAGCATGTGTCCTTGTTATATGTTGGAGCATCTTTTGAGCATATGCCCATATACCTAAAGTGCTATATGGGTAAATAATTTGGAGATGAGTGGGTGGTCCTCAGGTGGGATAACTGGGTCCTCAGATAGTACTATGTCCAGTATTCTGAGGAAAGGGCCATACTGATTAACAGAGTGGTTTTACAAGCTTGCAATCCCACCAGCAATGGAGGAGTGTTCCTCTTTCTCCACATCCTCACCAGCAGAGCAATTTGCAAATTCCTTTGGAATAACCAAAAACCTAGGACAGTGAAAACTATTCTCAACAATTAAAAAAACTTCTGGGGGAATCACCATCCCTGACTTCAACCTATACTACAGAGGAATAGTGATGAGAACCGCATGGTATTGGTACAGTCACAGGCAGGTAGATCAATTGAACAGAATTGGAGACCCACACCTATGTTCACTTGATCTTTGACAAAGGAGCTCAAACCATCCAGTGAAAAAAGGATAGCATTTTCAACAAATGGTGCTGGTTCAACTGGAGGTCAGCAAGTAGAAGAATGCAAATTGATCCATTATTATCACCCTGTACAAAGCTCAAGTCCAAGTGGATCAAGGACCTCCACATGAAACCAGATCCACTCAAACTAATAGAAGAAAAAGTGGGGAAGAGTCTTGAACACATGGGCACTAGGGAAATTTTCTTGAACAGAACACCAGTGGCTTATGCTCTAAGATCAAGAATCAATAAATGGGATCTCATAAAATTGAAAAGCTTCTGTAAGACAAAGGACACAGTTGTTAGGACAAAATGGCAACTAATAGACTGGGAGAACATCTTTACCAACCCTGCATCCGATGGAAGTCTAATATCCAAAATATGCAAAGAACTCAAGAACTTAAGACTCCAGAGAGCCAAATAACCCTATTAAAAGATGAGGTGCAAAAAAATTAAAATAAAATAAATTAAAAAAAAGAGATGTGGTGCAAAGCTAATCAAAGAATTCTCAGCTGAGGAATACCGAATGGCTGAGAAGCACCTAAACAAATGTTCAACATCCTTAGTGATCAGGGAAATGCAAATCAAAACAACCCTGAGATTCCACCTCACTCCAGTCAGAATGGCTAAGATCAAAATTTGATTTTTAATGGATCTCCTGATCATTGTTTGTTCAAAATAATACCGTTCCAATACGTGTGCCACCATCAGGGGAACTGAGTGACTGCAATGACACAGTGCCACACGTGAAGGGATCAGGAATATTTTGTTACTCTAGAGTGCTTGCAAGGCCAGTGGAGCAGTGTTATTTGAGAGCAGACATGAGTGAAGTATAAATACATATTTCAAACTCGGTAACAACTATTTTTTAAAAGTAACAAAAGCAGAAACATAAAATTGGCATGTCAAAACAGAGAAGAAACTGAAACCAAATAACATACAAAGTTAAAGACACAAAACATAGAGATGGTGTTCAAGACGAAAACACACAGCAAATGGCAAACAAAGGGCAAAGAGATATCATTACTATGAATCCAGATAGATCAGTAAACACCTTAATGCTTTGGCTAAACATATCATTCAAAGACCAAACATTGTCAGGATGGGTATCTTAGCCACTGTGCTAGTACTGTGAAAGACACTGTGGCCAAGGCAATTTATGAAGGAAAGCATTTCATTAAAGGCTTGTTTACAGTTTCATCTACTATGACCATTATACAGGGAATTTCTGTGGACCTCAGACAGGCAGGCAGGCAGAGCATTGAAGCAGTAGCTGAGAGCTTAGATCCTGATCTCCAGGAGAGAGAGAGAGAGAGTGAGAGAGAGAGAGAGAGAGAGACAGAGACAGAGACAGAGACAGAGACAGAGAGACAGAGAGAGACAGAGAGAGACAGAGAGAGACAGAGAGAGACAGAGAGACAGACAGACAGAGACAGACAGAGACAGACAGAGACAGACAGAGACAGAGAGAGAGACAGAGTGAGAGGCAGAGAGAGAGACAGAGAGAGGCAGAGACAGACAGACAGAGACAGCGACTGGGTCTGATGCGGACTTTTGAAACTTCAAAACCTACCCTCCGTGACAACTTCCCCAACAAGAACTCTGAGGAGTAAGGCCTCCCCTATGGAAGTTTTGCAGCTCTGTTTGTTCTCAACGAAACATCCTGGAAACATCCTCCCACAGTCCGTTTCAGCTACACAGGGAGAAGAAGTGCCAGCATTCTACTCCATGGTAGGCTGACTGTGAATGATGTTAATATACTATGTGTATATGTTTAAAGCATGAAGAATTTTGACTATTTTCACTCTAAAGGAGTGATGCTTCTTTGAGGAGCTAGATTGTTTTCTCTGATTGAACACTGCCCAATGCATATGCATGTCAACACTTCATGTGGCATTTTATAAATATGCATGAGTCCCATGTACTTACAAAAAAATAAATCAGAGGAAATATGTGAAACAACCATGGGTTGTAGGAGAAAGATGAGAGTTTTAAAATAAGTGCTCAGGAGGCAGGATGACCAGAACTTTAACGGGCTTTTTCATTTAGGAACCATGTCACCTTGAATGTATCACTGTTCTCTATGCAAAAGTTTCTCATGGGAGCCAGCCTAGTTGCCCACCTGTACTAGAGATATTCTGATTTTCATATAGAATAAACTCACTATTCTAGAAACTAGAAGTTCAAGATTTTCTTTAAAGCGTGGGCATTAGATATGTCTGTTGAAGGCCTTCTTTCTGTTCCCTTTAATTGTTGCTGGCATTTCCAAGCGCTGCATAGCAATTCTATAATCAGAAAGGAACTCACACAGTCCAGTCTTTAAGAGTCAACTTCTTATTACTCTAATTGATACCACCCCAAATTTAGAGGGAACAGTTTCAAAGCACAGCATTTGCCTTTAGGACTAACTAAAACAATACTACTACAGCCCTGATGGAATGGCCAGAGCTCAGACAACACCAGCAATGAGGAGGATGGAGAGCAAGAGGAACTCTTGTTCATTCTTGGTGTAAATACGAAGGGCTAGAGCACTTGGGCAGAGTTTCTTGCAAAACTGTGCACATGTAATATAAACCAAGTACTTAGCCAAATTCACTGGTTATATGAATATATATGAATATTCATATAAACATTGATATATATTATTTATATATAATACATATATTTATATATAGGAATATATAAAGCACAGTGTTTATATGAACATGTTTATATGAAAAATTGTCACAATCTGGGTGCATCTTCAATGTCCTTTCAGGATGTGAGTGAGTAAGAAAACCTTGGGATATCCATAACTGTAAGATAATTCAGCACTAAAAAGAAATTATCCATGAAACTGTGAGAGGACACAAAGAAAACTTACCTGCCCAGTGCGAACTGAAGGCAGCTGAGCTTTAAAAGATATTACATTGTGTGGGGTTGCAGCCAGCCAATGCTCTGCACAGTGAAAATAAAATGATGACCGATTGCAAGAGGTTCGGAGTTAGGAAAGAAATGAGTATGTAGAAGCAAAAGCTATTTTTTAAGACTAGAATTAAACCTCATGATACCACACGGGTGAGTACCTGTCATTATTCAATAGCCAATGCTTACTGTGAGTGAACCCTCTCTAAATTGTACCCATGAGTAATAAGGGTGAGTCTATATAGACTCTTGGATTCCAACAGTTGTGCTACAGTAGGTAGTGAAAGAAAATGGGGTCTGGTATGTATGGAAATTCTGTCACAAAATTACTCTTTATGTTCTGGTCAACTGTCTTGTGAACATAAACTGTCTCTAAAAAAAAAGAAGGAAAAGTAATAAAGTTTGTTCATCTAAAAATATACATAGAAGCTGGGTGCCAGGTACAGTGCAACACAATTATAATTCCAACGCTCAGGAACTGAGGTATAGTGAACCTGAGTCTAGAGGGAGCCTGGGATACATAGATGTGTGTGTGTGTGTGTGTGTGTGTGTGTGTGTGTGTGTGTGTGTGTGTGTGTGTGTGTGTAAAGGTCCCTAATCAACTATTTGGCTGTAAAGAGTTTGGGATATAACATTTAGCTATAGCACATAATCAAAGGACATGATTTAAATTTAAATTTTATTTTTATAGATTAAATATAATTACTTCCAGCCCTCTTCTGCCCTCCCTGCCATGACACTGGATTACCATCCTTGTTCTCTTTCTTGCCCCTTTTCCTACCCAGTTCCCTCCTTCCATCAACCTCCAATGACTGTTTAGTTTCCCCTTCTGAGTGAGATTCACACATCCTCCCTTGGGGCCTCCTTAATAACCGGTTTTGTTGGGTCTGTGGGTTGTATCATGGTCATCTTGCACTTAGAGGCTAATGTCCCCTTATACTTCAGTGCATACTATGCATGTGCTTTTGGGACTGAGTTACCTCACTCAGTATGATATTCTCAAGTTCCATCCATTTGTCTCCAAAATTCATGATGCCTTTGCTTTTAACAGCTGAGTGGTATTCCATTGTGTAGAAGTACCACATTTTCTTTATCCATTTTTCAGTTGAGCAACATCTAGGTTATTTTTAGTTCCTGTGGTATAGTGGGGCATCTTTTGGGTTTATGCCTACAAGTGGTATAGCTGGGTTTTGAGGTAAAACTATTCCCAATTTTCCAAGAAACTGCCAACTTGATTTCCAAAGTGGTTATGAAAGTTTTCTCTCCAGATGGCCATGGAAGAGTATTCCCCTTGCTCCACATCCTTGTCAGCATGTGTTGTCCCATGAGGGTTTGATCTTCAAGGTTCTGATAGGTACAAAACGGAATCTCACAGGTGTTGGAAATGAGAGTGGGACATCTGAGAGAATAACTCAAGGCATGGGACAGAGAAGGACACAGGAGTCTATAGGCAGGGAATGCTAGCTGAGATTCCTACCAGAGGGGGATTGTAGAGCCTGGAGTGGCCACCTCCAATAGTTCTCCAGAACTTCCAGAGGAGAAAGGGTGACATCAATCCACCCATAAACTTTCAATGCAAAATGTGTTTAGCCTACAAGATGGTGACGGATAAAGATGGAGCATAGACTAAGGGAATAGGGAACCAATCACTGCTCCAACTTGAGACCCAACCCCTGACATTATTACTGTGCTCTGCTGTGCTTGCAGGCAGGAGCCTAGCATAGCTGTCTTCTGAGAGGCCTCATCCAGCAGCAGATGGAGGCAGAGGCAGAGATCCACAGCCAAATATTGGAGAGTCTTGTTGTGAAAGAGTAGGGGCAGAATTAAGCAAGTCAGAGGGGTCAAGAACGCTATAAGAATATCTATAGAATCTCTTAACCTGGGCTCATAGGGGCTTATAGAGATAGAACCACCAACCAGGGAGCATGAAGGCACTGGACCTAGGCTCCCTACACATTTGTACCAAAGGTACAGTTCGGTCTTCATGTGAGACCCCTAACAAGTGGAACAGGGAGTGTCTCAGACTCTGTTCCCTGCTACTGGGTCCTCTTCCCCTACCTGGACCGCCTGGTTGGGCCTCAGTGGGAGTGGATGTGCATAGTTCTGCTGGGACTAGATGTTCCAGGGTAGCGTGGTACCCGAGGGGTTTCCTCCTTCTCTAAGGAGAAGGGGAGGAGGTGATGGGAGGGATGGAGCAAGGGAGGGTGTTTCCATACTTCCTTTATCTGGCCTCTCTTATAACCATTTCTTTAATTGTTGTTATGGTGTGTGTGTGTGTGTGTGTGTGTGTGTGTGTGTGTGTGTGTGTGTGCGTGTGTTGGTTGTTTTTGTTCATTTGGCTATTTTATTTTTGTCAATTTGACACAAGCTGAGTTATCACAATAGAGGAAACTACAATTATGAAAATGCCTTCAAAAGATTGGTGTGTAGGCAAGCCAGTGGGACAATTTCTTAATTAATGCTAGATATGGAAGGTTCAAACACATTGTACATGTTGACATCTCTGGGAACATAGTCCTGGGATCTATGGAAAAAAAAAAGCAAGCTGACAAAGTCATGGAGAGCAAGTCTTTAAGTAGCACTCTTCCATGAATTCTGCTTCAGTTCTTGCCTTGTGGTAACTGTCCTGACTTCTCAGACTAATGGACTATATATACACACTGTAAGCTAAAATACACTTTTTCTTCCCACGTTGTTTTTAGTCATGACATTTATCACAGTAGGAACCCAGCTAACTAGGAATCCATGTTATATGTATATATGTAGAATATATTTTATGTATTTTACATATATTATACATACACAATATGTATAGTTTATAGAATGTACATAGCATATGTATTATATATATATTCCTAAATTCCTAAATATATAAATATATTTCTAAATATATAAATACAACTTGCTCAGTCTGCTGTATAATGTTACTTACAGCATATATATATGTATATATTCACATTTATATATTTGTATATATATTTTTATGATTTCAGGACTGACCTCTTGCTTTTTCAGTAATTAATTGGGAGACTCTTCCCTCAGGAATATAATATTTTTCCCACTCTCAGCATTTTTTGGTTACCTGTCTTAGTTCCTAGTTCTCTGTCTCAACGGAGGCTCCATGAGTTTCCCCTTCCAAGTTAGCGTGTATATTGGTGTGTCCTTGTATAGGTCATTTTTGGCAGCAATGCTGAGAGAAGATTATAGGAGTAGCTTCAGTGGCTTCTCTAGGAGATACAGTCTCATAGCAAACTTCCTGTTACTCTGGCTATTTCAATCTTCTGGCTCTCTTTCCTCGGTGTTCCCTGAGCCGGAAGGCAAGCAGGATTTGTGGCTTAGATATGTCAACTGAGTCTGGGCACTACATTGTTACTTGTTCTCTGCATTTTGATTAGTTGTGGTTTTCTATAATGGTCTGCATCTGTTGCAAAGAAAGATTTCTCTGGTAAGATAAGATATACTTATCTGCTGTAGGTATGAGAATAAATAATTGGAATATAGCTAGGAATTGTGCTGGTTCACTAAAGCAGAGTTTGTAGATTCTCCTTCAAGATCTGTGACCTCAGTGGCTCAATATCAAGTTCCCGGCATGACTTCCTTCTTGTGGAGCAGATATTAAGTCTAGTTGGATAGATATTGGATAACAACAGAATATACATGACGTTATTTCGCCCTTTGGGTCATCATGACATGCTGGTCTATTGCACCTCAACACTAAAGTTGTAGTCTACCATGTAGGGACAGCTTTCCTGAGCTCAACACAAAATGGAGGACTCCCTTTTCTTAGTGGGATTTTCTCTTCTCCACCTGACCTGGGAGCCCTAACCCCAATCTTCTACCTGAGGAATATCACATGGTCTTGGTGAGATTATAGGTTCAACTTCCTAAAATGGGTCTCCATGCATATGACATATCCCCAAAACCTTAAGCCTCAGCCAATAAAACTTCAGCCTAAGAATAACTCCTCCCTGAAGCAAAGAAGTGTAGGCCGACAGGAACCGGATATAGATCTCTCCTGAGAGATACAGCAAATACATAGGCGAATGCCAGCAGCAAACCACTGAACTGAGAACAGGACCCCCGTTGAAGGAATCTTAGAAAGGACTGAAAGAGCTTGAAAGGGCTTGAGACCCCATATGAACAACAATGCCAACCAACCAGGGCTTCCAGGGACTAAGCCACTACCCAAAGACTATACATGGACTGACCCTGGGCTCCAACCTCATAGGTAGCAATGAATAGCCTTGTTGGGGCACCAGTGGAAGGGGAAGCCCTTGGTCCTGCCAAGACTGAACCCCAAGTGAACGTGATTGTTGGGGGGGTGGTAATGGGGGGAAGATGGGGAGGGGAACACTCATACAGAAGGGGAGAAGGAGGGGTTAGGGGGATGTTGGCCCAGAAACCAGGAAGGGGAATAATAATCGAAATGTAAATAAGAAATACCCAAGTTAATAAAGATGAAAAAAAAAAAGAATAACTCCTCCCCACTCACCAAGGTTCATATAGAGAGTTCTTGGTTCACCCCAAATAAGGTGTATGTATACACACTGCTTCATTGAATATCATCTAAGAAAGCTGTAACATTGAAATTTTCAGAAAACCCTGTCCCCCCTCTGGCATTCACTGCTGGACTGGGATCCTGCTGACCCACCCAATACTGGACTTCCCTCCATCCCTCCTGGGGTGCCTGGACACCACAGGGAAGAAGCAGACTGCAGAACCCATCCTTTTGCACATGGTGTACATCACTGCCGGGACACTTCGAGTTTCTGAAGAAGCAGAAACTAGAACCACACTGTTAGTTGTTGCTCGTGAGCAAAATAGCTTGACAGGAGTATGGGTTGTTTTTCTTCCTTGGAACTTTGAACAATACGTTCTGGTACCAAGAAAGCTAGTCCTCAAGAAATAGGCATTCAGGTCATAGCCACCTGGGGGTCTCCCTTTCCTGTGTTCAAAGTATATGGTGTCTTCAGCAAGCGATCAAGATCTTGCACCTCTGCAAGGCAACCAAGGGCAACAACAATACCCTTTAATGTCTCGAGAGTCTCTTGAACTCCATGGTCAACAACTTGAAATAGGGCTTCTCGTTTGTTACATAATATATGGCTCTTGGAAAGAACCTTGTTAATCCAGGTGGGTAACAAGAGAGGCGGGGGAGGGAGGGAGGGAGAGAGAGAGAGTTGTGTGTCTGTGTAGGCTGATATGTATTGTATGTAATGTTAGGTGAATACATAGTAGTATTATTCCTTAAGACTCTTTAAGATATCCTTCCTGTTACTTTATACTCTTCTCTCCCACTCCTTCTGCATTGTTCTCTCTACCCTCCAACTAATATCCTTCTCGTTTTCCCACTCCAGATCTACTTATACCCTGCTATTCCCTTCTTTGTTGCTACTCCTCACAACCACGGTCCCTTTCACCTTTCTGTTTTCAGTGGCTACTGAAGGTTATGTACTCACATCTAAGTATTTGAAGCTAGGAACAGCCGGTGACAGAGTACGCAAGATTCATCTTTCTGCATTTGGGTTACCTCCATCAGTATGATCTTTTCTAGTTCTTACTGAAAATTTCCTTTTTTTTTTTTTGAGCAGAGTTTCATAGCGCATATTACCACACTTTCGCTATGTATTCGTTGGTGAAAGGGAATATAGGTGGTTTCCATTGTATAGCCATTGTGAATAGAACAGCAAACATTGTGGTTAAGCAAGCATCTGTGGAATAAGATATCAAATCCTTTGGGCCCAGGCCAAGGAGTGGTATGGCTGAGTCATATGGTATTTTTATTTTTAGCTCTTAAGTGTTCTCCACACTGATTTTCCGAGTAGGTGGATGTTGTGTAGCAGTTTCTTCCAAGACTGAAACATTCTGTTCTCCAGGTAAGCTCTTACAGACAGCAAGTCATATACTCAAACTAATTGCAGGAAGTCCCTGAAATTGACCATACTTACTAGGCTCTCCCATCTCCAAAAATATCTTAAAAGGAAGGACTGCTTGTCAGATAAGACTTGCTGCAAAAATCTCAGACAAGCCCAGCCAAGAAGGAGCAGACCACAGCTGAACCACCTAGAAGAAGCAAAGGTGAACTGAGCTGCCCAGAAGAGGTTCACACTTAACTGAGCCAGCCACCGGGAGAGAACATTTGGCAACCCATTGAGCAGCATGTACAGTGCGTTTCAGGTTTCCAGCTTTGGAGGGTTGTCACATATGCTGGAGTTGGGCTTTGCTGACACAGTTATCTCTGAGTCACCTTTGCTTTGGTAAGCAGCCCTTCACCCATATTCCTGTGTGTAACTGCAGTGAAACTAGACATGTGTGATATCTGTAATAATACTTTGTCTTTTCATGGGTTCCCTATGTGAAATTAGTAGATGTTTGCACATTGTGTCTCCCAGGAAGTCTATCCCAAAATGCTGGACCAGTCTGTAATCCCTCCAATAGCGAACGAGAGGTCCCTTTCTCCATATCCTCTCCATCAATTGATGTTTGTTATTTTGTTGATCTTTGCCATTCTGACTTGGGTAAAATGCAATCTCAGAGTTGTTTTGATTTGTATTTTCCTAATTCCTAGAATGGGAGGCAATAACTTTGGGGAATCGCTTTTAGCCATTTTTTAAAAATCTTTCCAGAATGCTCTGTTGAAGTCCCCAAGCCAAGTTTTTGAAAGATGATTTGCTCTTTTGTCCTTTATGTTTTAATTTTGTATGTATTCTGGATGTTAATTGATTATTTGTCAGATATATAGTTGGCAAAGATTTTTTCCCATTGTGCAGGCTTCTGCTTCACTGGATTGATTGTTCCTTTATTTATAAAGAAGCCTTTTAGTTTTGTGAGGTCCTATTTGTCAACTGTTAGCCTCTGCTCCTGAACAAACGTATTCAGAAAGTCCTTACTGACATCCATATTTTGTAGACACTGCCTATGTTTTCTTCTAGTAGTTTCAGTGCTTCAGATTTGATATTTAGATTGTGGTAAATTTGGAGTTAGTTTTGACTTAAGGCAATAGATACCTTAAGGTGAAGGTCTAATTTCATACATACACATACATATTTGGACATCTGGGTTTTCCCAGCAACATTTGTTGAAGTTGCTGTGTAAGTTCTTGGCATTTTTGCTAAAGACTAGATGTCTGTATTTATGGGTATTTGTATTTGAGTCTGAACTTTTCCCATTGGTTTATATGTCTATTTTATGGCAGTACCTTGCCGTTTTTATTCTTGTAGCTCTATAATGTATCTTGAGGTCTGGAATGGTAATCCCTCCAGTTCTGATGTTTTGTTGTTGTTGTTGTTTATTATTTGTTTTTGCTCAGAATTTTTTGCCATTTTGTGAATCCCGTGTGAATTTTTGGATAGTTTCTTTCTATTTCTGTATAGGAATTTTGATGGAAATTTCACTGAATGATAAAGCTCTGAGTAGAATGAAAATTTTCACAGTATTCGTCCTAATAATCCAGGAGTATAGGATGTCTTTTCATTTTCTAGGGTCTTTATCTATTTCTTCGGGATTTAAAGCTTTCACTGTAGAGGTCTTTCATCTCATTTCTAGATGCTTTATGTTTTTGAGCATCTTGTGAAGAATAGTGTGCCCATGGTCTCTTTCTCTGTTTGTATGTTGTTACTATATGGAAAAACTCTGGATTTTTGCAAAGCAATTTTGTAACTTGGCACTTTTCTGAAGCTGTTGATCATTTCCAGAGTTTTCTGATGGAATATTTGGTGTCTCTTATGTACAACATCACATTAGCTGTAAATAGAGACAATTTGACTTCTATTTTTTTTCCTATTGGTAACATTTTTTTATTCCTTCCCCTGCCTTAACGATCCACCTATGTGTCAAGCACCATATTGAAAAGGTGTTCCTAGATGCTGTCTTGTCCTTGACTTCAGTAAGTTTTCTCCATTTAGGATGATGTTGGCTGTCAGTTTCTCGTGTATAGGTTTTATTACAATACACAATTCTTTTTACATGGGTTTGTTCTATTTAGTATTATAGGATTCCATTCCCTCTGGCATTTTGTTTGTTTGTTGGTTTGTTTGTTTGTTTGTTTTGCTCATTTCTGTTCAAGTTCAGGCAGTTTAAGTAACAGCTGAAAAACATAGTTCTAAACAAGTCTATCATATATTTTTACATATTATAGATGTGTATATCTAAACCATGTAGAGTGCTGTCAATATGCAGGTGAGAGCAGGTGTAATATAAGACTGGAGTCTGAAACTGGGCAGTGAAAAAATAAGGTGGACTGAGAGTTTTGGAGACAGGACAGAGAGGGCAGAGAGGAGAGGAGAGGATAGAGGGAGAAAAGGATGAACCCCCCCCACACACACACACACAATATATCAAGGCCAATCGATATTCAGCAGAAGTTATTAAGAGTTATCATCTCAGTTCCCTGGGCTTGGGGGTCTGGAGGTGGTTATCCTAAGGTTGGTCTTCTGGGGAATTTAGAAATGGTCAGCGTTTAGTAGGGAGGATATAGCTAGAATTGACGGTGCAGCCATAATCTCATTTGGTAGAAATCTTTGTAATTTTACTAAATTGACGTCATAATTTCTTACATTAGAACAGAATTTATTTTGATACAGAATCAAGGTTTTCATTGGTATAAATTTCTTCTATTGATAGAAAACTTTAAGAATACAAAGCTTAGAGCCAGTCCTTTTCTAACTGCCATTGCATACTGATATTAGATGATTAAGCATACGAGTTAAGGGCCAGATAGCAAATTCATAGCTCCAAGTTAATTGTTAGGGTATTTGCAAGATATTTTAATTAGAAATAACTGAGAGTAGTTAATGGACAACAGTCCAGATTATTTTACATAGATAGATGGTTTTCGAATGTCAGAAACCCACAGAATATGACATGCAATGTTATTTAATCACTTATCATTGACACAAATCTGTCCCTGACACTCCTTTCTTGGATTCAAAGAAGAAACCGAACATCTCTACCTCCAGGTGAGGTTGTACTTTGTGACAAGGTAGCCACTGGGCAGAAATTACCTATTCATCTACAGACTTATTACTGTCCAGAAACAGGACACACTTTTTGAAAGCGTCAACTGATTATCCTTGCCAAGATAGGGTAGTCAATCCTTCATAATTCTGTTAGAAAGGTCTGTCAGATGATCCTGGGCAAAATGCCCACATTTGATGCTCTAACATGTTGAGCTACAGGGAACTATATAGGTAGAAAACTACCTCTATAATTTGTCTCAGTTCAGGAAGCTGTATTAGACTTCCTATATTTTCAGATAATATTAGTCATTCTGAATATCTGGTTGGATTAAGACTAACCACAGTCTCTTAGTCAATCCAGGCTATTTAGCATTGAGAGAATAGATTTGAGAGGATGTTTTCAGAAAATATACAAACTGAACCAGAACATAGCAGATATGAAATTATAAGACTTTTTAAGTTAGGATAGATAATAGAGTGCTTTATTTAATTGACAAAAATGATAGGTGAGGTGTTAGGTTTATCTTATACTTTATAAAGTACAGAACGGTAATAATTGCGCTCAATTTATATTTGACGGGAAAGAGCCTTTAAATTGGACCTAAAGGGGGAAATGCAGATTTCTGTCTCTACGCAGGTGAGGGCAGGTGTAATAGAAGACTGGGGTCTGTGATTGGGCAGTGAAAAAGAGTTTGAGAGACAGGACAGAGAGGCCAGAGGGGAAAGGAGAAGAGAAGATGGAGGAAGAAAAGGGCGATCCCGATGCACAACGTGATTTTAATAGCCACAGGTAGCTATGCATATCATGGAAGAGATGCAACGATACAGGACAAATTGTTCAATCTAGGTTGGCAGTTTGTATCAAACATCAATTGGCTCTGAGTTCATTGTGTGGGCATTTTGTGGACTGAGAACTTCCTGATATAAATCTGACTAATAAATTACAAGCCTCTAGAGTTTTGATTTTACTGGGATATGGGGATTTATGACAGCTAATCACAGGGGGCAGATGTCTGAGAATGTGAGCAAGGTTCCACAGCAAGCAAACTTCGAGTCGGGCAGCTGCCACATGGGAACCATGGGGATAGGGAGACTGCATTACTAGAGCATAACCAGCGGTAGTGTGGATTGCTTTTTAATATTACATGCAACAAAGTCATTTGAAAACTAACACAAAATTATACAATTTTTAAATAGGACTTTTATTTCTGATACTAAATTGCCTTTGCTTTCCCTTTTCTGGGAGTATAACCTTTAGATAAATCTAAAGAGAGGATTGCATAACAATTATTTACAGATAGTTGAAAAATTATTTGTTTTTGATAATTGTGTTTAGATTAAAATAGCTTAGGAAATTCTCCATTATCATAAGCCAAATTTCATGCACAGACTTTAGAGACAAGTAAATAACAAGTCCACAATAAGCGTTTCCACCCAGCATTGTTGGTATTGGTACTGAGGACAGAATTCTTCTTCAGGAATCTGTCTGCACATCGTAGGATGCTTATTCTCTCTTCTATACAATTCCGTTGTATAGAAAACAGAGCTGATGCCCAAACAAAACAGTCAGATATCCCTGAGGAATGTAATGGATTCCAGAGGGAGCCATAGTGACCTTCAAATGTAAAAGGGGGTGGGAGTCTGGAAAGAGGGCATAATTTCTAAACTGCTACTTATAAAAACATGCTTGAGTTTGGATCCCTAGGACTCATGTCAAAAACTGTCCCTAGTGACACACGCCTGAAACCCCAGTGCTTGGAGGTGAGGGTAGATCAGAGAAAGGTACACTTGGGACCCATTACTCAGCTAGTCTAACCAATCAACGAACTCAACAAACTCTGATTTTACTAAGAGATCCTGTCTCAAAAAAATAGGGTGCAGAGCTAGAGAGCAAGGTGCTCATTACTAACCTCTCTTACACACACGCACATTCACATGAATATGCACATGCACACTCACATGCATACCCCCCACACACACACACACAAACACGCGCATGCAAAGTAAATGGGAACTTCCCCTCACATTTTCTCTTTCTAGAGGAATTATCCTCAAAATGTTTAGCTGCTCTGACAGCCTCTGTGACCAGAGCTGCATTGTGGTCCTACTCTGGGTCGTCTGCTTTTTACCAGTGACCTGCAAAGTAAACACCCAAGGAGTGAGGATTGCTTTTGTTGCTGTTGCTGCTGCTGTTTAAGCTTTATATTCATACTTAACTTTCTCTCATCTTACTGACACTTCAGAGGTAATGGTGCTGTAAAGAGTGAATATTTTCTTTTTTTAAATTTTATTTTATTTTTTAAATTTTATCTAATCTTTTTTATTGTATTCCCCCCTCCCTGCCTACACTCTAACTCTTCTGCATCCCATACCTCCTCCCCCAACCCCCCACCATTCCCCCCCCCCCCCGCACCCAGTTACGGCAAGGATGTCCCCAGCCCCCACCCCCACCCCACCAGACCATCCCACTCCCTGGGGCCTCCAGGCTCTAGATCCATCTTCTCTGACTTAGTCCAGACCAGGCAGTGCTCTGCTGTATATGTGTTGGGGTCCTCATCTCAGCTGGTGGATGCTGCCTGGTTGGTGACCCAGTGTCTGAGAGAGCTCAGGGGTCCAGGTTGGTTGAGACTGCTGGTCCTCCTACAGGGTTGCCCTCCTCCTCAACTTCTTCCAGCTTTTCCCAAATTCAATCACAGAGGTCTAATCTAATCTAATCTAATCTAATCTAATCTAATTCTTATACCAAACTTAAAACATGATTGCTGCAAATGAGATTATAGTTCAAATATTTTTAAAATAATCATTAGAAATACAAATCATAAAACTTTCATATTATAACTTTTGGCAGGTTTTCAATGAAGAGCTTGAAAATCTCAGAAATTCACCTCTTGTGCCTCAGTTGAATAGATACAATTCATCTGGGAACCCTTAAGGAATCTCCAAGACGATTCTTTTCTTTTTTATCTGGCCTTGCATAGAAGCCTTCATGAAGGTCATTTTCTGTTGTCACCTCATGTGCCAAAGTGGCAAGCTTACTTTGAATAGAACTTGTTTTGATTAATCTTGCAACAAGCTGTTCACTAGAATTTCTAATAAATATGTCCTTCTGTTCCCTTGATAGAGTCGTGATCAACAAAAAGCCCAAATTAAAATGTTATGAGTCCATCAAGTTCTTTAATCAGTTATGAACAGAAATATTGGGTCTCTGATCTGACACACTGTTCACTGATGTCTTCAAATGGGCATACGAAAAAAAATCTCTAAAAGTCATGTTCAAACACTTGGATTTAGTATGTGGCCATACATTTTAGTGTCCATATACAAAACTATTAGGTATCATTGAAGACTTCCCCCTAACAAAACAGTCAGTCTTTATTCCACCATAAAAATGACTAGTAAAATAGAAGATTTGGCATTCCATTCTGGAATAATCCTTCTGAAAACAAGGGAGAAAAGAACAGAATCATGGTCCTTCTCTTCTCTCACTAGTTTCTAGAGGAGATCTGGTGCCTTTGGTTTGGCATTCCTGATCAAGAAGTACACTCACATCCTTAGTTCCAAGCTTAGGAATGTGTGAACCTGGAACCCTTCCTTGCTTTTCAGCCCCAGGGATACTCACAGCTTCATGACCCTGCCAGCCTCTTGCCTGGCTTTCTCATTGGTTTCTTTCCCTCTCTTACTTGTAAAACTAGCTCACTGGATTCTATTCTGCATGGGAAGATTTTATCTGATTTTGTTTATCTCACTGTTCCCTCAGCTGATAAAAATAACTGATGTATCTTCTAAATTCTCCAAGACCGAAGCCCCTTGAATGGCCCAGCTGCTCAACGGGCCTAGAGGAAATGTTCCTTGTTGAACAAACACACAAAAGCCTTGTAGAGGCTTGTACTGGCAGAATGGAGATATCTTCTTGCCCCAAATAATTTTCTCTTCGTGTTTATTTAAATATTTGATCATAGCCTGTCATGATATTAATATCGCTTGTTCTTTCTATATTATTGGTCTACCTTCTTGCAAAACTGAGCACACATATAGAAACTCAAAACAAGTGGATTACAAGAGAGTGAGATATTATCAATTTCCTTATAGATGTCACCAAGGACAAGGTTACATCATTTCCCAACCCTCAGAACGTCTTTAAATTCTGCTTGTCTACCCTGACTCTTCTCTAAGCCAGGCAACAAACATCCTTATTCATATGACAGTAACTTGGTTTTTTTTTTTTGTTTGTTTGTTTTTGTTTTTGTTTTTAGTTTTGGGGTTTTTAGTGTAAAAGTATATTTCTAAACGTTGTCATTTGTCCTTGACCTTCTTAAAAACATGACACTTCTATTCAGCCTCTTACTCTACAGATGACTCCTTTATCCCTTCTTTTCCTTACCCCTCTCAAGTACCCCAAGTGTTTGACCTTGGAGTTTCTCAGTGTTGGTGTTTCTCCTATAGGATCCAATGTAATTGCAGACGATCCATGCAGCCTGGATTGCCTTCATAGTAACCCCTGGATGCAGACGCCTGATTCGGAAAGGCCGTTTATGCTGGAGTGTTGTTTAATTCAGAATTAAGTCATTCCTGGTTGTCAACTGCTTGGCAATCTTAGGAGCTGTCAACTCTCAACTGTAGACCCACTTGTCCACTCAGGCTGCAACTCCTATAATTATTTTAATCTCACAACCACCATGTTGTTAATTAGCGATACAATCCTACAAGGGTATTTTATTTCTTACCTACTCTTTAATTGCTTAGTGATAAAGCTCTTCTAGGAGAGATCGATTAAAACTTAATTTTTTCTTTTTTCCCTGGAATTTTAAAAATGTAAAATAAAAATTGTCTCATGCAGAAAGTAATTTCTAAATATAGATTCTATTAACTAATGGGATTTATTTTTTACCATCCTATGGACTTCAATCAACTTTTAACACCGAGCCTTGCTGAAATCTAAAATGTTCTCTTTGACCAGTTGGATCCTCCTCAGTTATCTTTCCAGTCATTTACAGAATTTCTTTGTAATGCGTGTCAGTATGTCCCAGGTCCATTCTGCACTTTTCCTGTGTATTAGACAATTCTTCAAAAGTCCTGGTTTCTTATAATGGAAAAGTCTATCTCTAGACCATAACTCAGTCACTCAGAAACTGGATATTTGTTTTAAGATTCCCAGCAGAAATAAGAAAGGTTTTGAGAATTTCCAAAAAAAAAGACTCATAATTTCATACTGATATTTCCTATTCAAATATTACTATTTGAGAGATATTTTCTACTTAACCTCACAATACCATTTCTGGATATTCTTTCCTCAAAGACAACAGTAAGTATGCTGTTCAATAATTACTCATTTTTCTACCCAATGTTATATAGATAATATATATAATTATTATATATATAGATAATAATGTATATATTACCTTATTTAAATGACTGTTCTCTCACTGCCATCATCACTATTGATAATGAACACCATGCCAGTAGTGTTTGCAGATGCTTCATGGCCATCCTTCCCCTGTGTGGCCATCATTCAGGACCCAGAACCAGTACATTCTATACTTGCATTATTTCCAGCCCAGTATATAGCCAAACATGTGGTGCTCACCACGAGTTCTCAAGTTGATGTCTTTAATAACTCGTTTGCCTGAAGATTGGTTCTAGACCCCATGAGGAAAGTATATACAGTATCCCGTATGATCTTGCATATTGATAATTATCTATCTTTGTGATTATCTGTTAATATGTAAAAGTTTGGGCTACATATTATTACCCTGAAAATAGATATGGATATAGATGTAGACATATATTCTAAGATAAAACAAAACAACAAAACTGTTTAAACATCTGGCCTCCATACTATTTTCCCGACACTTGGATGATGACCTTGTTATACTTACCTTGTGAGTTTTATTTGCAGGAGAGATGAATGCCTAATGGCATATAAGTGTTTCTATTCCAATACCAGGGGTAGTTCTTGCCAGTACCAGGTGATGTTCTTGACTGTATAATGTATAAGTGAATAAGGGCCACTTCTTTTGGGCTCCTTCCTCAAGTCCCTTAGACTCTAGGTATCTGTCTCTTTTTCCTACACATTCAACGGGATGTAAACGTATGGTTTCAGATTCTCCACCAGTTCCCATGCATTTTGAGACATGTGCCACTAGGTAGTCCACAAGCTTTTGGGCTTGATATTTGATTGCTAATTTTTATATTAAGATTCAAGAAGATTTAGTGTTTATGACACTACTGCTACCTCCCTCCCTAAATGCCCCTCAACTGTATTTTAGAATGTAAACACATATTTTGAAAAGACATGTCAATATGTGTGTAATTAAAGTTTTAAAATCCTTTTAAGTGTTTAGTTTGATGACTAATATATTGTCTTGTAATCAATACCACAATCAACATATGAAGCATTCAAGTTAACCTGGGCATCCTTCCAGATCATCTCTTGTAGGTTAGCAACCGCTGGTCTCTGGTGACCACTAACCTATACCGTATCGTCTCTGGAAGCACACATATTGAATACAGCATCAGTGTAATTTTGTGTTGTTTCTTTCATGTAACCTAATACTTTATTTATGTTATACCGTGTATATATATTAATGAATCCTTTTGGAGGTAATGAAGATCATTCTTTTGTATGGGTGTAACACACAATTTGTTAACCTACTCATTAATTGACAGGCATGGCTTATTTCCAGCATTTGGCTGTTATGAATAAAACCACTTATTTAAATACAATTATTTGTAAGGATAAACCTTTTTGTAGATCTTTGGTTGGTTTGTTGGAGGTGTTTTCATTTTGATTTTTGCGTTTCTTTTTAATTCTCCATTTAAAAACAGGCAGTTCAGATTAGATGCAAACTTGTAATCTTCCTGCTTCAGTCATTTGAATGCTGGGTGGAAGGCATAAGCTTCACTTCTCATGGAACTTCCCTTTGCTTTTATAGAGACAGTATTTCCAAATTATGTTATAAATGAACATCTGTTTAGCCTTACCAGAAACTGCTCCACTAATTTCTAAAATGATCTTATTATTTTGCATTAGCTCTGGGCACTCATTAATCCCACAACTTGCTAATACTTATGAGTGTCAATTTAATTTGTATCAAGTGATAGGTCATTATTCTGGTTACCTTTACTGTACTTCATCCTAATGCTTAAGTGTTCTTTTCTTCATGTATTTATTTTTATGAAACATTATGTTTTTGTTTTATATTGGTTGCATGGCATGAGTGTTCAGGTGTGTAAGCAAGCCACAACATGGCTGTACAAAACAACTTGCATGATTTGATTCTCTCTTTCAACCATGTGTGTTCCAAAGATCAAACTCAAGATGGCAGGCCGAGGAGGGAATGCCTTGACTCACTCACTGAACCATCTTACCAACCACCTTCTCATCTTCTATATTACATTCATTAGGCTTAGGTTATAATCTGTTGTATCACCATCTTCTCCTTCTTACCCTCCTCCTCCTCCTCCTCCTTCTCCTCCTTCTTCTGTTATATATATATATATATATATATATATATATATATATATATGAGAGAGAGAGAGAAAGTCCTCCAGACTCAATTCCCCAGTCTTTTCCCTGTCATTACAAAGAAACACCTCCTTCATTCTTCCCCCACCTCACTACCACCCACAACTTCTATTGATCCCTCAGACAATATCCTCCTAACCCACTTCTCACCACTAGTTGCTTTGTCCCAGACCTCAGCCCCTCCAGGCACTCCCTGCTAACACACTGGCAGCTCCTCCTACAGCAACAAGTAGGCTGAAGGCAGACCCAGACTCATACTATCCCTGAGACACAAATTCCTCCAAACCCTCCACCCTGCCACTCTCATTCCCAACTCAGCAGCTAGAAACCTGCTGTGGACTCCATTTCTTCTCTGACTCTATACCCAAGGGATTGAATATACCTTCTCTTCCGACCTGCCTTCCCCAACTCATGCCAGTAAACCAGCCTCCAACACCAGCAAGTATTCCCTATTCACCAGATGAACAACCAGGAAAACAAGCAAAACATAGCCATCCACACTGTCTGAAAACCCAGAGAGAAAACCAAAAACAACAAACAGCAAACAGCAAACAAAACATATATTCAATAGAAATAAATCCAGAAACCAGCACCTAGACTTTTAAATCATCTTAATTCCAGATTCCAAGAGGCAAGCATAAAACATGATCAAGAACAACCAGAGCAATATGTCTCCAGTAGAGCCCATCTATTCTACCACAGCAGACCCAGAATATTCCAACACAACCAAAGTAGAAGAAAAAGACTTTAAACCAACTGTATGAAAATGATAGAGTTCTAGGGAAATTAATGAAACTCAAAAAAATCCAGAAAAACCCAAGCAAATAGTTGAAGAAAGGGATAAAACAATTCAAGACCTGAAAATACACATAGAAACAAAAAAGAAAACACAGATAGAGGAAATTGGGGAATGAAAAATTTAGGAACTCAAACTTAAACTACAGGTCAAGCCTCACCAACAGAATACATGGGGTAGAAGAGAAAATCTCAGGCATAAAAGATACTATAAAGAAATGGATACAACGGTCAAAAAATGTTAAATCTAAAAAGAAAAAATTCTGATATAAAACATCCAGGAAATCTGGGACACTATGAATAGACCTAACTTAAGAATAATAGACATAGAAAAACAAGAAGAAACCTGGCTCCAAGGCCCAGAAAATAATATCAAGAAAATCATAGAAGAAAATTTCCCTAAAGATTCACCAAATAGACTGGAACCATACAGAACACCAAATAAATTGGACAAGAAAAGAAAGTCCTCTTGTTACATAATAATAAAAACACTAAGCGTACATAAAAAGAATATTATAAGCTGTGATGGAAAAAGAGAAAGCAACATATAAAGGAAGCTCTATTAGAATGACACCTGAATTCTCATTGGAGACTTTAAAAACCAGAAGGGCCTGGACAGATGTGTTGCAGACTATAAAAGACCTCAGATGCCAGGCCAGAGTACTATATCCTGTAAAACTTTCACCATAGAAGGAGAAAACAAAATATTCCACTACAAACTCAAATTTAAAAAATATCCACAAATCCATCACTACAGACAGTGCTAGAAATAGCACTCCAAATTAAGGAAATAAATTACATACATGAAAACACAAGGAATAAATAATCTCACACCAGCAAAATCAGAAAAGGGGATACATACACACTTAAACACACACACACATACACACACACACACACAAACACACACACACATACAATACATACACAGACACACACACATGTGGACACTCCACCACATCCACCACCACCATCAATAACAACAAAATAACAAGAATCAACAATCAGTGCTCATCGATATCTCTCAATATGGTCTCAATTCCCCAATAAAAAGACATGGTCTAACAGAATGTGAAAACAGCATCTACCCTCCTACTGTAGCAAAGACACAAATCTGAACATCAAGGACAGACATTACCCAAGGTAAAGGGTTGGAAAAGATATTCCAAGCAAATGGACCTAAGAAGTAAGCTGATGTAGACATTTTAATATCTAGTGAAATAGTCTACAAACCAAAAATTATCAAAAGAGATAGGGAAGAACACCCCATATTCATCCAAGGAAAACTCAACCAAGAAGGAATTTCAATTCTTAATATTTTCGGCCGAAGCACAAGAGCACCCAAATTTGTAATAGAAATACTACTATAGCTTAAATCACATATTGACCCCCACACAATGATAATGGGAGACTTCATTACCCAACTCTCATCAATAGGCAGGTCATACAGATAAAATCTAAACAGAGAAATATTGGAACTAACAGATGTTATAAACCAAATGGACCCAAGAGATATTTACAGAACATTTCATTCAAACAACAAAAGAATAAACCTTCTTCTGTATGCCTCATAGGACTTCCTCTAAAATTGAGCACATACTCAGACAGAAAGCAAGTGTTAACAGATATAAGAAAATAGAAATAACTTCCTGCATCCTGTTATACCATCATGGATTAAAGCTGGATTTCACAATGACAGAAACATTAGAAATCTTACAAACTCATAAAAAGTAAACAACTCTCTATTGAATGAAAAATGAATCAAGACAGAATAAAAGAACTTAAAGATTTTCTAGAATTCAATGAAAATGAGTACACAACATACCTCCAAACACATGGGGTACAATGAAAGTAGTGCTAGGAGGAGAATTCATAATACTAAACTCCTACATTTAAAAAAAAATTGGCAAGATCTCACACGAGTAACTTAAAAGCACACCTAAAAGCTCTATAAAAAATACATATACAGCCACCCAATTAGACAAGATGGATGAAGCAAAGAAGTGCAGACCGACAGGAGCCGGATGTAGATCGCTCCTAAGAGACACAGCCAGAATACAGCAAATACAGAGGCGAATGCCAGCAGCAAACCACTGAACTGAGAATAGGTCCCCCGTTGAAGGAATCAGAGAAAGAACTGGAAGAGCTTGAAGGGGCTCGAGACCCCATATGTACAACAATGCCAAGCAACCAGAGCTTCCAGGGACTAAGCCACTACCTAAAGACTATGCATGGACTGACCCTGGACTCTGACCTCATAGGTAGCAATGAATATCCTAGTAAGAGCACCAGTGGAAGGGGAAGCCCTGGGTCCTGCTAAGACTGAACCCGCAGTGAACTAGACTATGGGGGGAGGGCGGCAATGGGGGGAGGGTTGGGAGGGGAACACCCATAAGGAAGGGGAGGGGGGAGGGGGATGTTTGCCCGGAAACCGGGAAAGGGAATAACACTCGAAATGTATATAAGAAATACTCAAGTTAATAAAAAAAAAAAAAAAAAAAGAAGCAAGCACATTCAAGAAAGTAGATGGCAGGAAATAATCAAATTCAGGACTGAAATCAATAAATTAGAAACAAAGAGTGGACAAGAGTTGATTATTTGAGAAAGTCAACAAGATAGGCTAACCCTTACACAAACTATCTATAAGACAAAGACAATATTCAAATTTATAAGATCAGAAATGAAAAGGGGTACCTAGCAAAGATATCTAGAAAATCCTAAGGAAATATTTTAAAAACATATACAATACCAAATTGGAAATTCTAAAAGAAATGGATAATTTTTTCATAGCACTACTTACCAAAGTTAAATCAAGATCAGATAAACAATTTACACAGACCTATAACCTCAATTGAAATAGTCATTAAAAATGTCACAACCAAAAAAGGCCTAGGGACAGATGGTCTTAACGCAGAATTCTACCACATTTTCAAAAAAAAAAGTTAACATCAATAATTTTCAAGTTATCCCACAAAATAGAAACAGAAAGAACATTGCTTAATTTATTTTATAAGGCAACTATATAAAGGCTCAACAAAGAAAGAAAATTAAAGACCAATTTCCCTTATGGCCATAGATGCTAAAGTACTGAATAATATATGTGCAAATCTTGCCCAAGACCACATCAAAAAGATCATCGACTCTGAACAAATAGACTTCGTCCCAAAGATTCAAGGATGATTCAACATACAAAAATCAGCAATATAAATCCACCGTATAAACAAGCAGAAAAAATGCTATCATCTCTCTAGATGTAGAAAGGCCTTTCTTTAAATACCCTTCATGATAAGAGTCCCATATCAGGGACAGCAGAGATATACTTCAGCTTAATAAAGGCAATTTTCAGCAAGAGCATAGCCAACATCAACCTAAATGAAGGGAAGCTCAAAGTCATTCCATTTTAAACAGGAACAAGACAGGATTGTTCACTCTTCAAATATCTTCAGTATAGTTCTAGAAATTCTAACTAGAACAATAAGAAAACTAAAGGAGTTCAAGGGGATACAAATTGGAAAGGAAGAAATCAAGTATCATTATTTGCAGATCATATGATAGTATACATAAATGACCTTAAAAATTACACCAGGGAGTTCACAGAGCTGAGAAACACCTCTAGCAATGGTCTGGATATAAGATTAACTTTAAAAAGTCTGTTTACAAAAAGCCTTCTATTTACAAAAGACACATGGAATAATAAGAAAGAAATCAGAGAAACAATACCTATCACAATAACCCCAAATAATATAAAATATCTTGATGTAACTCTAACCAAGCAAGTCAAAGATTTATATAATAAATGAAAGTCAAGTCTTTGAAGAAAGAAATTGAAGATAACAGATGATAGAAAATCTCCCGTGGTTATGGATCAGTAGGATTAACATAGTAAAAATGGTCATTCCATCAAAAGCAATTTGCAGATTCAATGTAATACCTATCAAAATTTTATCACAATTTTCAATAAAAATTTAAAAATTCTTCAATGTCATATAGAAACACAGAAAACTCAGGATAGATAAAACAGTTCTGAATAATAAAATAAATGCTGGTTATATAACCAGTCTTAACCTCGAATTGTACTACAGAGCCATAGTAACACAAACAGTATGGTACCATATTGACATAAAAATCAACTTGTTGATCAATGGCCTAGAATTGGGCCACACGTATATGGACACCTGATTTTGATTTGTAAAAGGTCATAAATATACACTGGAGAAAAGACAGTGTCTGAAACAAATGTTGTTGGTCAAACTGATGTCTACACATAGAATGCACATAGATTTGTATTTAATTTTCTATACAAAACTCAAACCCAAGTGAATCAAAGACCCTAACACCAAACTAGATATGCTGAATCTGATGGAAGAGAAAGTGGGAAATAGCCTCAAATGAGTTGGCATGGGAGACAAATTTCTGAACAGAGTATTGATAATGTAGTCACTGAAGTCAACAATTAATAAATGAGACCTCATAAAATTGACAAGCTTTGTGCTTGTGTGGTTTGTCGAGTGACTCCTAAACCATAACATTAACAGCACTAATTATACTCTGCTAATAAATATGTGTGGTCATCAATCATTTACTGGAATTTTCTCTGTCAGAGATAAAAATGGCTGACATATCATCTATGCATTCTGATTCATGTACAGCATTTACAGAAAGAATAATGTTGAGTTCCTCAACTATAATTGTGGATGTGTCTAACTACTAGTTTTTCCCTGCCATAGGATTTGAAGTTCCAATGCTCGAAAAACCCTCCTGTATTAAATCATTCCCTTGTCAATGTCTCATTTACTCTTTCATCTACTAGATCTAGTGTTATCATATTTACTAGAGTTTCACTTGATAACATTCACGTCTCACCTATTTCTCCTTATATCTTCTTATTTAAAGTAAATATGTATACACACCTATATGCACACTAATTTTTAATTTTTCACTAGCTTCGCTAATATCAACCACCTGCCTCAACACTTTTTTACTTAGATAACAGATTAACTAATTACAATGAGCAATTAACTAAAATGTTAATAAGATCTGTGTGTGTGTGTGTGTGTGTGTGAGAGAGAGAGAGAGAGAGAGAGAGAGAGAGAGAGAGAGAGAGAGAGAGAGAGAGAGTCAGTTCATGGAGACAGCAGCATCTAGTAGCAACTACTCATATAGCAGTTCAGTGAACCAGGATGCAGAGAGAACAGGTTGGAGCCAGAGGTCTCAACTGACCTACTTCTATCACTCATGCCTTACCTGCTGAGGTCTGACAGCATGGGAAGTAGTGTTACCAGCTGGGGACTAAGCACTCAAACCACAAAACTATGGGAGATATTCCAGATTCAAGTCAAAATATTACATAAATCTCAGCAGACATAAACCATGTAGCACATGAACGAAGCATTAAAGAATCCACCAAAGAATCCCAAAATATGATTAGATCTTGAAAATATATCAACCATCTTTACATGTGTCAAGCACTATGAGAAATAACTAAGTGCACTTAGAATGGTAGTCTCTCCTTTACTGTTATGTAAGTAAGCCTATGCATAAAAATTTTTTGTTTCTATACCTTGGAATTTTCTGGAATCTCACTGAAAAGAAAACAAAAGATTCTTATGGCAAAATAAATCCATTTTAGTTCCTCTCAGAATGATTTAGTAAAAATCCATCACTAAAAAAAATCTTGTGGGCAACGGCCAATTTCCACTCATTCCCTCCCTCAGCCCCCTCTCTGCAAGCAGTAGGAAGATGTCGGCACAGTTGGCTATGCGCTCACAGTAAGATTCCCCACGCATTCTGGTCATCAGCAGGCTCTGGCTCCACAATAAACTAATAATGGTCATGAGTCAGAGCCCACAGCTCTCTGCCCTCTGTCATGTTATTTTTGAAAAATATATGTGATTGTTCCTAAATTTCAATTTCTTGAAGACAGCATGACACATTTATTTTAACTCATCTGATGTAGAAAGCTAATTAGGTAAACTGGTTCAGCAACTAATCATGTCTCACTAATTTCAACCATCTGCCTCAACATTTGTTCCTGTGTATCCCAGCCTTCAGAGCTTCTTCCCTCTAATAACAATTAATGAAACTGTTAATAAGCTACATATATCATATGCTGTTGTAGCAATTTACCACAGGGTACCATGAGACAAATTATATTTAACAATTGTAGAAAGGACTTTGATTATCCAATGTTGTGCAACAACAACTAGTTTCTTAAACTTGGACTTCTCAGATAATTCTCTCGCCGATTTAATTCATATTTTATTTATAATTGGTAAGTTGAAACTCTTGGTCAGGTTTTGCAGTGTATTTCCAATTTTTTACATTCAGACTGCTTAGAAGAGACGAATGCAACACAGTCTTTCTGAAAATTACTGCATTAATTTTATTTTCATTCAGTCCCTATAAAATTTACTTTTTTTTTTCTTAAGAACTTTCTCCAGTTATTGAAGAATTCATGTGAAGGCAAACCACTACTGTCCTTTTATATGATACATGAGATAAGAGAAAGCACACATGCACATACATGTACATCATTAATTCAATGAGAAGAAACTATGGTCTTGATTGTAAATATCCTGAACGGAACACTGCACTGAATGCACATCCCCACCCCCAAAAAACAGGCTTTGAAGAAAATAATTTGTATCTATCTAATTTATTTATTTGATTTGGTGACTCTTAAGCAAATAAAATATGTAAGACATCATTTAACTCGACTTTAGCTCTTGGGAGAGCTGTCCCACAATTCACCTGGGCAATGTGGTAGAGGTGTCCCTGGTTGGTATGGGTATGAGAGAGCTAGCCCTGAGGGTGTGAAAGCACCGGAGCTGTCTACCCCTCATCTGGGCAAAGTAGGAGAACTGATGTGCTGAACAATTTAGCTACCACCCAAGCTCAGATCCAGGGCTTTGAATTGGCCAATCCCAACATGTAACCCATCTGTGAACTGCTGGAGTGAGTGAAGGGCCTGGTCCTGCTATAGGATCTCTATGGCACAGGACAACAGGATATCTGAGAGGAGTCGTCCCAGTGAGGACTCAGTACTGATGGTATAGCAGAAGTCGGAGACCTCAAACCAGAACAATGACTCATTGTAATGAACATTTGCAAGTAAACCTGATTGAGCAAAGGGTGTACCGTGGGTCACACCATGGCACACTGCAGCCTCCATGGCAAGATGGGTATTTTGTTATTTTATTTTTTTGTTTTCTTTAGTATGGGGAGGTTGCAAGGGCAAAGGGCAGATATGCAGAGACAGGGAGATGAGTGAGATCAGGATGTACGATGTAAAATTTACAAAGAATTAATGAAAGTAAAAAAAAAGTATCATTTAACTTTGCCAAGAACTTGTGTTTCTTCTGGCAATTTAGAATAATGTTAGAAAACACGTGGACACGTCTTCAAAATATACTCGTTTAAGTTCGAAGTAAGAGCTAAGCATTCACTTTCATCAGCAATAAATAGAACTGACACAAGGGACGTTCAGATCACACAAGGTGCCATTGTGAGCAAGTCTTTCTGACTCCATACTCTCAAAATAGTGCAGAGCATTGGTTCTCAACCTGTGGGTCTCGACTCCTTAGAGGAAGTTGAATTTCCTCAAATTGTTGGTCACCTGAGAGCATCAGATATCTAGACTAGAACTCATAGCAGTTGCAAAATCATAGTTATGAAGTAGCAATGAAGGTAATTTTATGGTTGGGATCACAGCAACATGAGGAACTGTACCAAGCATTGCACCATTAGGAAGGCTGAGAACCACGATTGTAGAGGACTCAGAGCCTAGTGGTGTAGCATATTATAAGATCCTTACAAAACTATGTGTTGGTGATCTTGTGTACTTTTCTTCAAAATAATACTTTTCTAAGTGCCTTTCCAGACTTACAGAGGATGACGTGTGCATGAGACACAATATAGAGACAGTACAAACATATGCTAAGGTCTAAAAGGATTAGAGCAGAACTCAGAGTTTAATGAATCGTGAAAAGGGGAATTTAGTTTTCCTCTTTTCCTGGAGCAACCTGCGCCTACCCTGTGATAGAGACTGGAGGATTTATTAATGTCTATTTTGGGTACTTTATAAGAAAAGCCCAAGAACCTGTGAGAAGCATGGTGGTGTGCAGGGTGCCGCTTCAAGCAGGTGACAATCTCAGCAGCAATGAGGTCCAGTCCAGCAGGGAGTCCACTACTCAAGGTGTCTTTCGCTCATTTCCATGAAAATATATTTTACCTCATTTGAACTATAAGGGGAATGACTTTTAGAGATGTTTTTGAAAAGCATCAAAACCAAGACATAAGCATAAAGTTACAAAGCTCCTAAGCTGGAGGGATAGCAGTAACCAGTTTTCTGTGTGACCCCCTCACTTGCCTAGGCCTGCCAAGTCCTTGCTGCTTCTCAGCAGACTCACAGGCTGGGATTGCCCTTCTCTGCTCTAACCAAACTTCTGAGATCACTCCCATGATGCTTCTCGGATGGTCTGATATTGTCATGAAAGGAGACTGAATACACATTAGCATGAGTGAACGAGCAAAAGGTGACTGAACGAGCACAGATGTTCACTGGTCTTGGTTACCTTGTGTTTTATATATTTTAAATGACTTAGCTCTTCAACTAAAGCCTGTATAGGATTACTGCTAGAAAACAGAAAGACTTTAGGTAGAGCTGACAATAAAAACAAATGTATTCTTAGATAGAGCTGACAGTAAATACAAAGGTAAGAACTAGGCTTCTTGGAGAGCCACACGAAAAAGTTAAGTTCTAAGTGATGTCATGGACTGACATCCTTTAAACACACCCCAATTTTATTGTGCAAATAAAGCTTTCTGACTCTAAATACATTCTGCATTTATTTATTTTTAATCAATTATTTTATTTTTTTCTTAATTATTTCACATACTGCTCACTGCCCTTCTCACCATCACCCCCTCCCAAAACCCTTCTCCCATCCTCTGAGCAGGTTGGGTCCTCCTGGGTATCCCCCAACTTTGGCACTTCAAGTTTCTGTGAGGCTAAGCACTTCCTTTCCTATTGAGTCCAGACAAGGCAGCCAAGCTAGAAGAACATACCCCACATGCAGGCAACAGCTTTTGGGATAGATAGCCCCTGTTCCAGTTTTTCAGGACATACATGAAGGCCAAGCTACACTTCTGTTACATGTGTGTGGAGAGTCCTAGGTCCAGCCTGTGTATGTTGTTTGGTTCAGTCTCTGAGAGACCCAAGGGCCAGGTTAGTTGACTCTGATGATCTTCCTGTGGAGTTTCTATCCCCTTAGGAGCTGCAATCCTTCCTTTTATCTTTCAGTAAGAGTCCCCAAACTCCATCCACTGTTTGGCTGTGAATATCTGCCTGTGTCTGAGTCAGTTGGTGGAGGGAACCTCTCAGAAGACATCCATGCTAGACTTCAGTATGCATGCATAACAGCGTATCATTAATAGTGTCAGGGATTGATTCTTAACCTGGGATAGATCTCAAGTTGGTTGGGTTATTGGTTGGCCGTTCCCTCAGTCTCTGTTCCATCCCCAATCCCTGCTCATTTATTAATCTTAATAATCACATTGGAAATCCTCCAAAACTGAAGCCATGGAACTAAGAAACACTGTCTTTTTTGGGACAGAGGAAAGGATAGTGAGGTGGCTTAGCAGATAAAGGCGCTTGCCACCAAAGTTGAGTTGATGACTCGAATTTAATCCTAGAATTCCACAGAGTGGAAGTAGAGATCGAATGCCTGGAAGTCGTCAATGATTGCCTCATGTGCACTATAGTGAGCATGCACTTACACACAATAAGTAAGGAAAAAGAGAGAGAAAGAGTTCACTGAAATTACTTTCTTGAGAAATCCTCTAAGAAATTGTATTAATATTAACTTCATTCTTTTAAAAAATTACCAGGGAGGGGGAGGGTTACGGGGATGTTGGCCCGGAAACCGGGAAAGGGAATAACATTCGAAATGTAAATAAGAATTACTCAAGTTAATAAAAAAATAAAAAAATAAAAAATTACATAACATGTATTGTCTTCTAAATATCATTCTCTCTTGCATCTTGACTGTACACTATGAAAAGCAAGGCACACCATAATTGCAATCCTGCAATCTCTCAGAAACCAAATGCTAAAATTATATAGCACTCCCCCAAGGAAAGAAGTTATATGTGGGATGGGACAGAAAGGGACAAGAGGAAGCTAGTGGATAGGGAGAAAAAGAAAACTATTCCATGATTATATTTCCCAGAAGAATCACATCCAAAGCCATTAAACTTAACCAATCTTCATTTCACTGCTGTATTAGCAACACTGAGGAAATGACTGTATATGTCAGTCAGGGTGGCATCACCCTGGCCATATGTACTGAATGCGCTGAATATTATGACCCTGTGAAATCCGAGTATGAAATACTCACCACAGCTTGAGTAAAGCATATACAGCATGTTTTAAGTTCTCTGTCCCATTTTATTACTTCCCTTATCACTCGTAATCAGTAAGCGTTTTAAATAATACACCCCTTCCTCTCTTTCTTTGGATGTCTTCCCAGCTTTTCCATATTTAATTTTAATAATAATACAGGGAAGGAGAGGAACTTCTGGGAATGACAAGAGCCAGCAAAGGGTGGGTCAGGAATAAAGGATAATAATGAGAGAGTGTGAATATAATTGCAGTATATTCTCAGCATGTATGGAAATGTCAAAAAAAAACCTATGGAAAAATGCTAGTTAATTCCTCCATCAAAGTTGACCATAAGAACTAAATGTTAGAGGACCATATTAGCACTGTCCCATAAAGACCGCAATAAAAAAGAGGAAAGAAGCAATATGATAGAAGTTATTGTTGTGCTCCCTTCCAGCCAAATAGAAAACTAAAGAAAATGCTTCTCTCTCTCTCTCTCTCCCTCTCTCTCTCTCTCTCTCTCTCTCTCTCTCTCTCTCTCTCTCTCTCTCCTTATTCTCTTATTTCAAAACAAGTGCCTCAGGGAGTGAGGAACAGAATCTGAGCAGTACCAGCAATTATCACAGAAACCCTAAATCTACTCCTCCTAAACCCTAAATCTACTCCTCTAGCTAGAACCCAACCCCAAGACTATCTCTCTTTAGTTCCATTGACTTTCCTTAAAATAAACACTCACTGACTTTCACTCCACTGACCTTGACAGTGGTTAAAACAAAGATATTTGTTGCAAAATCCCTTAAATTCCACCCATTGGCTTTTGGTCCTAAAGGTTTCTAGATCTGATTCAAAGCTGCCAATGACAAAACACGCAGAGATCTTATTTTCCTTGACAACCACTCCAAATTCAGCACTTGGGTGGCTATATTCATTTATAAGAAAGGATGGGGCAGGTGTCATACAAGCAACCAATACTCCGCATCTCTGAAGTACAACATAGACCAGCATGGTACGTTAACTGTAAGGGTACAATAGGTGTACATGCTGTGCTGGTGACCAACAGCTCTCTAATTGGATTTAAGCCCTGCTCAACAAGGTAAATATGACTGGCACTGAAACTCTACACAACTACATGATGCTAGTGAGGCCATGGATCTTGGAGGAGAACCTACAACTGTAACATTACTAAACCTGCAAAATTCTTTAACTGCATTCTAAAGACTTATCCTTGTATGTGCAGATAAGAGTAGCTCTCACCCGTCATAAAATAACCTTCTCTTTGCAATAGATGAAGATGGTTACACAAAGCCACAAGTAATAAAAATACAGAAATCTGACCATGTGCATCCAGTCCCAATCAATTTATATCTGCAATACAATTCATATATCAAGGCTCAGAGTACATATGAGGAATCCCCGGGAGGGGATTGAAAGATGCCAGAGGACTAGGGCATAACAGTCAGCTGTGAGACTCTGTCTTCTGGAAATGCCGTGGAAGGTACATTAGTGATGTCTTATCAACATGGCTAACTAGGACAAACTCTGAACAAGGACATTAATATGCATGCTGAAGTGGGAGAGAAGGAAATCCCAGGGTTTCAGCTCTAGACAAAAAATACAGAAAACTAAAGGAGTCAAGAACAGGAGAAATGATCCTTCCCAGAGAAGAGACCCCCAACTGATTATCAACCACAAAGTGACCAGCACTGAGATCATATACATGCAAATAATATTATACAGACTAAGCAGGGTGTATTAATATATTTAGATTATACATGAATAATATATAATTATAATAATTAACATATTATAAAACAATTCTATAATAGTTATATATAATAAATAACTAAAAAGACATCATGAATTAGAAAAAGCAACATGAGAATATAAGAGGAGTCCATAGAAAAAGTAAAATTGAGAAAATTATTAAATTAAATTAAACTAATATATTAATAAATAAAATAAATAGAAGATAGAGGGTAGGGCAGAAAAATTCAGTTCACTGGCTTTTCACATTTGTATTGGTATGCACAGCTTCATAGTACCATGATATAAACAGCAGAAGTCTAACATGACTAGCATAATCAGTAACAACTTCAGAGTTGCTCTTTGAAAACAAACAATCTTATTTTATTGTTTTTTTTTTTTTATCTTGAGTATTTCTTATATACATTTCAAGTGTTATTCCCTTTCCCGGTTTCCGGACAGACATCACCCTCCCCCCTCCCCTTCCTTGTGGGTGTTCCCCTCCCAAACCTCCCCCCATTACCACCCTCCCCGCATAGTCTAGTTCACTGGGGGTTCAGTCTTAGCAGGACCCAGGGCTTCCCCTTCCACTGGTGCTCTTACTAGGATATTCATTGCTACCTATGGGGACAGAGTCCAGGGTCAGTCCATGTATAGTCTTTAGGTAGTGGCTTAGTCCCTGGAAGCTCTGGTTGCTTGACATTGTTGTACTTTTGGGGTCTCGAGCACCTTCAAGCTCGTCCAGTTCTTTCTCTGATTCCTTCAACGGGGGACCTATTCTCAGTTCAGTGGTTTGCTGCTGGCATTCGCCTCTGTATTTGCTGTATTCTGGCTGTGTCTCTCAGGAGCGATCTACATCCGGCTCCTGTCGGTCTGCACTTCTTTGCTTCATCCATCTTGTCTAATTGGGTGGCTGTATATGTATGGGCCACCTGTGGGGCAGGCTCTGAATGGGTGTTCCTTCAGTCTCTGTTTTAATCTTTGCCTCTCCCTTCCCTGCCAAGGGAATTCTTTTTCCTCATTTAAAGAAGGAGTGAAGCATTCACATTTTGATCATCCGTCTTGAGTTTCCTTTGTTCTAGGGATCTAGGGTAATTCAAGCATTTGGGCTAATAGCCACTTATCAATGAGTGCATACCATGTATGTCTTTCTGTGAGTGGGTTAGCTCACTCAGGATGATATTTTCCAGTTCCAACCATTTGCCTACGAATTTCATAAACTCGTTGTTTTTGATAGCTGAGTAATATTCCATTGTGTAGATGTACCACATTTTCTGTATCCATTCCTCTGTTGAAGGGCATCTGGGTTCTTTCCAGTTTCTGGCTATTATAAATAAGGCTGCGATGAACATAGTGGAGCACGTGTCTCTTTTATATGTTGAGGCATCTTTTGGGTATATGCCCAAGAGAGGTATGGCTGGATCCTCAGGCAGTTCAATGTCCAATTTTCTGAGGAACCTCCAGACTGATTTCCAGAATGGTTTTACCAGTCTGCAATCCCACCAACAATGGAGGAGTGTTCCTCTTTCTCCACATCCTCGCCAGCATCTGCTGTCACCTGAGTTTTTGATCTTAGCCATTCTCACTGGTGTGAGGTGAAATCTCAGGGTTGTTTTGATTTGCATTTCCCTTATGACTAAAGATGTTGAACATTTCTTTAGGTGTTTCTCAGCCATTCGGCATTCCTCAGCTGTGAATTCTTTGTTCAGCTCTGAACCCCATTTTTTAATAGGGTTATTTGTTTCCCTGCGGTCTAACTTCTTGAGTTCTTTGTATATTTTGGATATAAGCCCTCTATCTGTTATAGGATTGGTAAAGATCTTTTCCCAATCTGTTGGTTGTCGTTTTGTCCTAACCACAGTGTCCTTTGCCTTACAGAAGCTTTGCAGTTTTATGAGATCCCATTTGTCGATTCTTGATCTTAGAGCATAAGCCATTGGTGTTTTGTTCAGGAAATTTTTTCCAGTGCCCATGTGTTCCAGATGCTTCCCTAGTTTTTCTTCTATTAGTTTGAGTGTGTCTGGTTTGATGTGGAGGTCCTCGATCCACTTGGACTTAAGCTTTGTACAGGGTGATAAGCATGGATCGATCTGCATTCTTCTACATGTTGCCCTCCAGTTGAACCAGCACCATTTGCTGAAAATGCTATCTTTTTTCCATTGGATGGTTTTGGCTCCTTTGTCAAAAATCAAGTGACCATAGGTGTGTGGGTTCATTTCTGGGTCTTCAATTCTATTCCATTGGTCTATCTGTCTGTCTCTGTACCAATACCATGCAGTTTTTATCACTATTGCTCTGTAATACTGCTTGAGTTCAGGGATAGTGATTCCCCCTGAAGTCCTCTTATTGTTGAGGATAGCTTTAGCTATCCTGGGTTTTTTGTTATTCCAGATGAATTTGCAAATTGTTCTGTCTAACTCTTTGAAGAATTGGATTGGTATTTTGATGGGGATTGCATTGAATCTGTAGATTGCTTTTGGTAAAATGGCCATTTTTACTATATTAATCCTGCCAATCCATGAGCATGGGAGATCTTTCCATCTTCTGAGGTCTTCTTCAATTTCTTTCCTCAGTGTCTTGAAGTTCTTATTGTACAGATCTTTTACTTGCTTGGTTAAAGTCACACCGAGGTACTTTATATTATTTGGGTCTATTATGAAGGGTGTCGTTTCCCTAATTTCTTTCTCGGCTTGTTTCTCTTTTGTATAGAGGAAGGCAACTGATTTATTTGAGTTAATTTTATACCCAGCCACTTTGCTGAAGTTGTTTATCAGCTTTAGTAGTTCTCTGGTGGAACTTTTGGGATCACTTAAATATACTATCATGTCATCTGCAAATAGTGATATTTTGACCTCTTCTTTTCCGATCTGTATCCCCTTGATCTCCTTTTGTTGTCTGATTGCTCTGGCTAGAACTTCAAGAACTATATTGAATAAGTAGGGAGAGAGTGGGCAGCCTTGTCTAGTCCCTGATTTTAGTGGGATTGCTTCAAGTTTCTCTCCATTTAGTTTAATGTTAGCAACTGGTTTGCTGTATATGGCTTTTACTATGTTTAGGTATGGGCCTTGAATACCTATTCTTTCCAGGACTTTTATCATGAAGGGGTGTTGAATTTTGTCAAATGCTTTCTCAGCATCTAATGAAATGATCATGTGGTTCTGTTCTTTCAGTTTGTTTATATGATGGATCACGTTGATGGTTTTCCTTATATTAAACCATCCCTGCATGCCTGGGATGAAGCCTTATTTTATTGTTTTTAAGATTTATTTTATCTTCATCATGTGGAAACTGAACTCAGGTTCACAATAAGAGCAAGGGCTCTTAACTGCTGAGCCAGCTTTCAAGTCCCTAAAGTTAATGTTTTTATTGGTAATTACTAAATTGTTTTTAAATCCACAGAATTTTACAAGGCACATAGAGTCCCTTCCCCTGCATCAATTCTTTCTAATGTACTTAATTTCTGTATAAGGAGTCTTCTGTCTTTCCTAGAAGCCAGCTGCTATTTCCCACTGGTGTTACTAGCTGCCGATTCTTCCCTTCTCACTTTCTATGCAGAGTTGCTTGGTTAAGGCTCTGATAGTTTGCCAGTGTCTTCTCTGGAGTAAGCTGTACGCTGTTCATCATTTACACAGCTTTCTCATTTACTCTGATTCACAGTTTGGTTTTAGGCTGGGGACTGAAATCTGCCTTCTGGATCTGCTGAGGTTCACCGTACTGCAAATATTATCGCTGATTGCTCAGAGTGTATCATGTTTAAATAGATTGGCTTCCATTGACATAAATAAGAAAAAAAGAAGTTGCCATCAGTTTAGTATAGCCCAATAGCCCTGGAGAAGCAAGCAACTTTGAAGGCACATTAAGTTCCTACCAAAAAAAAAAGCATTTAAATATGAAAAGCATATCTTGTTACTTCCCAAATCTGATCAAACCAAATACATACATTGACCAAAAATCCTTAATGGATAGATTCGATATATAATAGGATTTAAGGTATTTGTCATGAATTTCCTCTTACTGACTCTCATTCTTTGCTCCTTTTCATATCTACTAAGCTGAGTTTTGGATCAATGACTCCTGACTTTATTTATTCTTCTAGCTGTTGAGCTTCAGCTTTGCCAAGGGAACCTAACTTGGAGTCTTGTTGGGGTTTCACTCTTTGGGCTCTCCCTCACAGAAATTTCTTGTTACAGCACTAGCTTTGGGGCAAGGAGCCCGAAGCACACAAAACCACAATCTTCCTTTGATATAGAATGTAAACATCTCATCTCCAGGTCAAGTTCAACTCCAGGTGGTCATTTTTATCAATAGAAGTCAAATTATCTCCTGGAAAAATGAATGGGCATGAAGAATGGTTGGCTAGTAAAACATTTTTGGGAACCTTTTTTTCTTTTTCATATCTATTTAATCTTTTTTTTTGTGAGATTAAATGTGGAGAAATGTCATCAGAAACCATAGAAAAAGGAGAAGAGGCAAAGAAGAAAATAGTAACTTAATCAGAAACACACAAATTAAAAAGTGATTGATTGTGTAATAAGTGTTTAATTTTCAAAAATACCAACCATAATTTTCAATAACCTTGTGAATGATTGATACAATAATGCGGGGGTATGCTGATGTGTCAGTTTTGTTTTGTTTTTTGTTTTTTTGGTTTTTTTTTTGTTTTTTTGCTTTCTGTTGATATGATAAACAATGCGGCCACAGACAACCCATGAAGAAAGGATATATTACATCCTACAGGTTAGTCTAACTTTGAGAGAAATCAAGGTAGGAAATCAAGGGGGGCAGAAATTTGGAGCAGAAACCAAGCATAGTCACTACTAACTGATTGGCTCTTTGGCCTTCTTATACAGCTTAGAATTTATTAGCTAGAGATGGTACCATCCATGATGGCCTTCAACTAGCAGTCAAGAAACTGCCCCCAAAAACGTGCCACAAGGCATCCTGAGTAAGCAATCTCCCAAATGACATTTTCCCAGATATCTCAAGTTGATAACTGAAACCAAATGTAAACGTATCTTTTCATTGGATAATTTTTATTTACATTTCAAATGTTATCCCTTTTCTCCATTTCTTGTCCATTAAACCCCCCTATCCCATCCCTCCCTCTCCCTTTTTCTAGGAGGGTGTTCTCCCACACAGCCACCCACCCCTTCCTGCCTCCCTGCCCTGACATTCCCCTACTCTGGGGTGGGGGTGGGGAATCCAGCCTTGGCAGAACCAAGGGCTTCTCCTTCCACTGATGTCCAACAAGGCCATCCTCTGCTACAGATACAGCTGGACCCATGTGTACTCTTTGAATGGTGGTTTAGTCCCTGGGAGCTCTGGTTGGTTGGTATTATTGTTCTTATGGGGTTCTAAACCCCTTCAGCTCCTTCAATTCTTTCTCTAACTCCTCCAATGGGGACCCCATTCTCAGTTCAATAGTTGGCTGCAAGCATCCGCCTCTGTATTTGTCAGGCTCTGTATCTTTGATTTGCCAGACTCAATTGTGATCTCTGAGGCTTACAGCTGAGTAAGTTCACCCTTTCCAGCTCTTTCTGAACTCTGACTGGCTGGTTCAGTTCAGCTATTCTGGCTCAAACTCCTCGACAAACTGAATGATTCAAACTAGCTTCTCTCAGCTTCTGACAAAAATGCTCTGCTTGTCCTCAAACTAACTCTAGTAGCAGTCTGGTCTAATCTTCTGTCTCCTACTCATTTTCCAGCTCATTCTGTCTTTACCTGTCTGGCTTGTTCTCTCTGCAACTTGTCTCTGGAAAACTCTCCTGGTAAAATCTGCATCTGAACTCCATGAACTGAACTTCACTGTACTGCCTCTCTACTCACTGACTCAACCGAATTAACTGGTTAGAACGAATTCAGAGATCTAGTCAGACAAAGGCACGTTTCTGTCTCCCAAGTGTTGCTGGGATTAAAGGTGTGTGCTACCACACCTGCCTGGATCTAAGCTTTTTTTTTTTTTTTTTTTTTTTTTTACCTGAAACTTGCTCTATACCAAATTGGCCTTGAACTCAGAGATTTGCTTGGCTCTGTCCTGGAATTAAAGGTGTGTCTGTATTCTAGCCAGATCACACAGACATAGAAAGTCTTTGGTTGTGATTCCTTACCAGAACATGGGATGTTACTGGATTAAAATTCCCCTACAGCCAACAAACAGAGTCTTTCTTGTTTCAGAAATTCTGCTGAAACTCCATAGTGAATGTAGTCAGCTCTGAGTTAATCTATCTCACAGGGAAATAAATACTCACTATACCTATACTCAGCCTAACAAAGATTTAATAGTCCATGGCTTTCATCTAGTCCATGGCATTCTTCCTGCTTCTAGAAGAGTAGAAGTGAATTGAAAAGAGATTTCAAAGGGAATTTTCAGGACAGGAAGTGGTGTGTCGTTCATTTTCCTTTTCTAATCTGAAGAGAGAGAGAGAGAGAGAGAGAGAGAGAGAGAGAAATAGGCAATGTTCCAACAGAAGGTTTGATAAATATCAGCTACCTTGAACGAATAGAAGTGAGCGAAGTGGTATTTGTAGTCTATACTTTGTCACAAAGGTATCGTGTCTTGGAGAAATCGAGAAGAATACAGGTAAACCAAGAGACTTATATCAACATCCCGCTTGGCAACATTTTGATTTTGGTGACCCATGGGAAGTCACAGAGAGCAGGAGAGTGTGAGAGTTCAGCTGTGACATTGGCCTGTCTGGAGCAGCAGTTGCGAATAAAAACCCTAGGTTTCCTTACGACAAGCAAGAGCCACTCATAACAGTCAGGCTTAATGACAGTCCATGAGTTCTATCCCAGGATGGCTACTTTCTGTGGGGAGGTCTCCAATATCAATGGTCACACTGGGTCAAAAAGTAAAAGGGGGTCAAGCAGAACTCACTGTACACTCATAGAATCTGGACAGGTACTAAGCAGAGTTTACCACTTGTCTAAGCCTAACCCCCAGGCAACAATTACATGTACTTGGCAACTCACAGAAACCATTTGCCTACAAGCTTTATGAATTCTGAACAAGCATGAATTCACACTGGGCCATAAATGATTCTAAAATGTGTATATTAAAGAATAATTCATGGTGGGTTCTGCTACATAAACAGGTTCATGCTTAACATAGTGCCTAAAATCATGTGTTGTAGCATTCTGGTACATTCTGTAGCAATCAATATTCTGTGCTTGATATAATTTTAAGGATGGAGATGTAACAAAGAAGGAAGGAAGTATTAGAAAGCCACAAGGCAGTTTTAACAGTGCACCAGGAGATAGACTGTGGGCTGCCAAACAGATAGTTAAGTCTTAATTGGCATTCTGAAAGCGGACATCAAGGAAGCCTCCATCCTGGCAATGTTCCTGTGGGAGCGGTCTGTCATAGATAAAAGGCAAAGTCCCAGGAGAAGAAGCTGCTGCCACCACCTACCTTCCGGTAGTAAAAAACCTGTGCTTAGCCAGGGTCAATTGAAACACTACACTTGCTGGCTAACTGTGAATTTTCCTCTTTTGAAAGTAGCCCTCTTGATTTAATAAAATGAGTCTGCTGAATAAATGAAAAGACCATCCAAATCTGACATTTTGCACAAAAGCTAAAAAGCAGGACTGCTGAGTCTAAAGGGATATTTAGTCGGAAAACAGGTAAAGACCAGATGTACATTGTTTAGGAGAGGTGGAAAGATTTTTACCTCAAGCGATTTAACCACATGGTGAAACTCTTTCTTTACAAACCACATGCCTTGCCTTCCCAAAGGTTCAAAATCCACCATTCCTTTCCCAGACACAATTCTGTCAAGTTTAGCTCATCCTCGGAGGTCACAGCTTTGGCTTTTTAAGCTGATTTGCTTACAAAAAGCCAGTCATATCTTCTAAAAAATGTTTTGTTTGAACTAGTATGAATTTCCTTTGAAAAAGAAAAAAGAATGTCATGAAGAAGATCACCAAATAATCTTAGAATTCACTAGAGATCCAAATAGTTTGGGAAATGATAAGGAATACAAAACATGGCCTAGATGAGAGTTCTTCTTTTTAACTTAGCTCAGGATGTATCCTTTGAAACTCCGTATAGGGATATCCCTGCTCATCTTTGTAGACACAGAAAGTGGGCTTTTGCTTCTATAGACTGAATTTCAAAAAGCGTTTTACTATGTCTTCTCAGTTTCTTTTCTCATGTCCTCAGGTCTACTGTACCTACAGCAGATTGCCAGTCAGTTAAAAGATGGTTATGTCTCCTAAGTCCTGGAAATAGCTTTTAAAACGTTTCAAAAGTTGAGTAAAAGTAACATCAACCAAGGTTTTAACTAACAAGAGAGTGTGTTAGACTGATGTCCTCAGTCCAAGGTCCACTCTGGCATCCCTTGCTGCATTTCTCACTTGGGCTGGTGAGGATGTGTAGTAGGTTAAGTGAGGCCCAACTGCTAAAGAACAGACAGGATTTGGCCGTAGAGATGATAGAATGGGATATCCCTAGGCTTTCTCTTTTTCCCAAGACCAGACAAGTGAAATTACCGGTATGGGTAGTCAGAACAGGCAACTCTCAATTCAGACCGTTTACAACTAATGGATGGTTGGGTTTCTACTGGCATGTCCAAATGAGAAAGGAAAACAGCAAAAAATAAAAATAAAACCTTTGCATCTGTGCGGTACCACCTACAACTGCCTACAGATCTCCATGACGCAAATTGAGAATAGAGTGCGTGTGTGGCTAGGCAGAGGGGGCTGGGGCTCGGAGTAAGAATCCGATTGGCAGCAACACATGTTAGTGAGCTGAAGGGCTTCTGCCTGATAAACAACATTTGGGTTCACCACAGGAGGACTTGGAAAGAAAAGCTGCTCATGAAGAGCCACAGACCCTTGGGAGGCAAGCTCAAGGAGAGCAAATTAGAACTCCGTCATCTACTGATGGTGACTTTACCAGGGTGAGGCTCGGCTGGTCGTTGGTCTCTTGGACGCAGTTAAAGAAAGGAGCAAAACTCACTTCTTCAATAATCATCTTTATACTGGAAAAATTGTGCCAGGGCATCAAAAGCAACTCTAAAAAAAATGTAAACTTTGGAGAATTTTAAAGACACTCAAGATAGTATTTCTCCACAGGTTCATCTGGATTGAAACCAATTCCATGCTGACGTGTGGAGGTTTATTTCTGTCCTACACTGTGTGTTGCACATTCAGATACACTGTGCATTTATTAAATTAACCTCTTAAACAGCAATCCTGGTAAACTGAATTATAATTCTCATAATTTGTCCAAGGATTACTGTGTATGAAATCTCATTTTCTGAAATACAGTGCATGCGTATTGTGGGTCCTCCTCAATTCCTGCAGCCTTTTCTTGGCTTGAAGTACTATCTGACTCTCCAAGACCATTTTGAAAGGAGGCAGTGAATCTCAACAACACTATGTCAATCCCCCAAAGCCAAAGAACTTCCAGCCTTGTCCACAATGTGCAACATTTATGAGCAATTTGTGGATGTCCTTTATCAAATTAAATGTTCCCTCTACTCAGAGTTTGGTGAGACCTTTGATTAAGAATAGGAAATTAAATTCTAGCATAGGCTTCTCTGCATGCTGAGATGACCACAGATTATCTTTTCTTTGCTGGTTTGTAAAAATTACCAACTTTTAAAGACATACTAAATTGATTTTCATTCCAAGAAAAAAAAAACCTAATAATTATTGATATGGCTTCTTTTGTTGTTGTTGTTGTTTTTGGTTTTTTCCATCTTTATTAAATTGGATATTTCTTATTTACATTTCAAATATTATTCCCTTTCCCAGTTTCCAGGCCAACATCCCCCCCAACCCGTCCCCCTCCCCTTCGTTATGGGTGTTCCCCTCTCCCATCCTCCCCCCATTACCGCCCTCCCCCCAACAATCCCATTCACTGGGGGTCCAGCCTTGGCAGGACCAAGGGCTTTGCCTTCCACTTGTGCCCTTTCCAGGCTATTCATTGCTACCTATGAGGTTAGAGACCAGAGTCAGTCCATGTATAGTCTTTGGGTAGTGGCTTAGTCCCTGGAAGCTCGGGTTGGTAGGCATTGTTGTTCATATGGGATCTCAAGCCCTTTCAGCTCTTTCAGTCCTTTCTCTGATTCCTTCAATGGGGTTCCCATTCTCAGATCAGTGGTTTGCTTGATATGGCTTCTTTATGAACAATAGTATGTTCAGTTTGCTAACAATCATGCAGTGGGTAAGATGTTTAGTTAATCATTAACTGCACTGTTGTTGACAGTGGTCCCATTAGATTACATCATCCGGCGATGTCATTTTCTTACTTATATTCATGTTTTGCATTTTTAGGAGTAGCTCAATATCATTTGAATGTTCAACCTTATTCTCTGTCTTTGCTCACAATACCGTATTTTTTTTCCTTGAAGAGCCTGAAACCATGATACTTAAACATATTAATATTGTCTATCTCTACCTTAATCTTCACACTTATTTCTCTTTATTTACCTGCTTTAGGAACAATTTTCAGTCTGTTTCTTTCGACCATCAGGTAGTGTGCATTTTTGATCTCTATGTGGTAATTCCTCTCACATTTGTTTTGTTTTATTGTTGAGAAATGTTTTCAATATCCTGGGGGTTTTGTTCTTCCATATGAAGTTGAGAATTGTTCTTTCTAATTCTGTGAAGAGTTGAATTGAAATTTTGATGGGGATTACATTGAAACTATAGATTGCTTTTGCTATGGTGTCCATTTTTACCATGATAATCCTACTGATCCATGAGCATAGGACTTCTTTCCATTTTCTGAGGTCTTTTTTGATTTCTTCAGCCAGTTCTTGTCATATAGTTCTTTCACTTGCTTGGTTAGAGCTACACCAAGATAAATTATATTATTTGTGGCTATTGTGAAGGATATTGTTTCCCTAATTTCTTTCTCAGCTCATTTATTCTTTGTTAGAGAAAGGCTAATGATTTGTTTGAGTTAATTTTATATCCAGCCGCTTTCCTGAAGTTGTTTGTCAGTTGTAGGAGTTTTCTACTAGAATATTTGGAGTTACTTATGTATAATATCATATCACCCACAAATAGTGATACCTTGACTTCTTCTTTTCCAATTTGTATCCCTTTGACAACATTTTGTTGTCTAATTGCTCTGGCTAGAACTTCAAGTACTACATTTAATAAATAGGGAGGGAGTGGGCACCCTTGTCCAGTCTCTGATTTTAGTAGGATTGCTTGAAATGTCTCTCCATTTCATTTGATGTTGGCTGTTGGTTTGCTGCATATTGCTTTGATTATGTTTAGCTATGTACCTTGAATTCCTGATCCCTCTGAGACTTTTAACATTGAGGGGTGCTGTCTTTAGTTGTCTTTATCAAAGGCTTTTACATCATCTAATGAGATGATCATGTGATTTTTTTGAGTTTGTTTATAGAGTGGATTACATCAATAGATTTTCACATATTGAATTACCCTGCATCCTGGGATGAAGTCTACTTGAGCATGGTGAATGATCATTTTGGTGTGTTCTTGGATTTATTTTGTAAGAATTCTATCGAGTATATTTGCATTGACATTCATAAGGGAAATTGGTTTGAAGTTCTTTTTCTTTGTTGGGTCTTTGTGTGGTTTAGGTATCAGAGTAACTGTGGCTTCATAGAATGAATTAGGTAGTGTTTCTTCTGTTTCTATTTTTAGAATAGTTTGAGAAGTATTGGTATTAGGTTTTCTTTGAAGATCTGATAGAATTCTGCACTTTTTTTCTTGCTCAGAGACTTTTAATGACTGCTTCTATTTCCTTAAAAGGTATAGGACTGTATGTTTATCTGAGCTTGATTTAACTTTGGTATGTGGTGTCTGTCTAGAAAATCATCCTTTTCATCTAGATTTTCCAGTTTCATTGAATATAAACTTTTGTAGTAGAATCTGAACATATTTTGAATTTCCCCAGTTTCTGTTGTTATGTCTCCCTTTTCATTTCTGGATGCTGTCTCCATTCCCTTCAGTTAGTTTGGATTTATCTATCCTGTTGATTTTATCAAAGAACAAGCTCTTAGTTTTGTTGATTTTTTTGTGTCATTCTCCTTGTTTTAATTGATTGATTTCAGCCCTAAATTTGATTATTTTCTGCCATTTATTCCTCTTGGGTATGTTTGCTTCTTTTTGTGGTAGAGCTTTCAGATTCAGTTAATTTACTAATGTAGGATCTCTCCAGCTCCTTTATGAAGGCACTTAGTGCCAGGAATTTTCCTCTTTGCACTGCTTTCATTGTATCTCATAATTTGGGGTATATTATGTTTTCATTTTCATTAAATTCCAAAAGGTCTTTAATTTATTTCTTTTTTTCCCAGACAAAGTTATCATTGAGTAGATAATTGTTCAGTTTCTATGAAGTATGTGGGCTTTCTGTAGTTTTCGTCATTATTGATAACCAGCCTTAGTTCGTGGTGATCTGATAGAATGAGTTGAGTAGGGTTATTTCTGAGTTCTTGTATCTGTTCAGGCTTGTTTTATGACAGATTATATAGTCAGTTTTGGAGAAAGTATCAGGAGGTGCTGAGAAGAAGGTATATTGTTTTGTTTTAGGGTGAAAAATTTTTTAGGTATCTGTTAAATTCTTTTGGCTCATAACTTCTGTTAGTTTCATTGTGTCTTTGTTTAGTTTCTGTTTCCATGACCTGTCCATTGGTGAGAGTGGAGTGTTGAAGTCTCACACTATTATTGTGTGAAGTTCAATGTGTGTTGAAGTTCAATGTGTGTTTTGAGCTTTAGTAACTTTTTTCGTTTTTTAAATTTAGATGCCTTTGCATTTGGTGCATTGATGTTCAGAATTGAGAATGCATCTCAGTGAATTTTTCCTTTGATAAGTGTGGTGTTTTTCCTTATCTCTTTTGATAATTTTTGTATATTAGCTTCTTTCTTGGAACCATTTGCCTGGAAGACTTTTTTCCAGCCTTTTACTCTGAGGTAGTGTCTGTCTTTGTCACCCAAGTATGTTTCCTGTTTGCAACGAAATGCTGGGTCCTTTTTCTGTATCAAGTCTGTTAGGCTTTGTCTTTTTATTGATGAATTCAGTCCATTGACATTGAAAGATATTAAAGCCCAGTATGTAGGACAATCAGAGATGACCACCTCTACATAAATACTGGGGATCTGCATAGCTGCAAAGGCATCTCCTGCAGGAGGACTTAATTGATGACTACCTGAGAGACCAAGGATTGCCCACCAATTGGGAACGCTGTTTAGAAGAGATGCTTTCTTGGGACCAATGGGATGAGGGTGGAGGGGTAATAAAGGGAGCATATAGCAGCATTAAGATTAGCTTGCTGCAGTGTTCTCGCCTGCTCTCTGAGTCTGTGTAGTTGATTCCGTTCCACCTGACCTCCAACCCCCAACGGCAGATAGGGTCAGGCATCAAGTAGTCCAGGGCACAGGCAGCACCAGTGATTGTTAGACATAATAATATGTTTCTGTGGTTCTCTTCTTTTGGATTTGCTGTGAGATGATTAATTTCTTGTTTTTTCTTGGGGGTATTTTCCCTCCTTGTGTTGGAGTTTTCATTCTGGTATTCTCTGTAGGGCTAGATTAATAGAAAGATACTGTTTAAATTTGATTTTGTCATAAAATATCTTGGTTTTTGACATTGAGAATTTTGTTGGGTATAGTAGCTTGGGCTGGCACTTGTGTTCTCTTAGGGTCTACATGGCATATGTTCGAGCTCTTTTGGCTTTTAGAGTCTCCGTTGAGAAATCTAGTGTAATTCTGATAGGTCTGTCTTTATATGTTACTTGGTCTTTTCCCCTTACTGCTTTTAATATTTTTTCTTTGTTCTGTGTTTTTAGTGTTTTGATTATTATGTAATGGGAAGATTTTCATTTCTGATCCAATCTATTTGGTGTTCTGTAGGCTTCTTGTATATTTATGGCCATCTCTTTCTTTTGATTAGGAAAGTTTTCTTTTATGATTTTGGTGAAGATATTTTCTGGCCCTTTGAATTGGGAATCTTCACACTCTTATATTTCTATTATCCTAAGGTTTGGTCTTTTCATTCTGTCCTGAATTTCCTGGATGTTTTGGATTAGGAGTTTTTTGCACTTTGTATTTCCTTTGACTGTTGTGTCAATATCTAAAGTGTCTTCTTTGTCTGAGCTTTTCTCTTCTATCTCTTGGATTCTGTTGGTGATGTTTGCATCTGTAACTCCTGATCTATTTCCTAAGTTTTGCATCTCCAAGGTTGCCTTCATTTGAGATTTCATTATTGTTTCTACTTTCATTTTTAGATACTGGTCAGTTTTACTCAATTCCTTCACCTGTTTGATTGTGTTTTCCTGTATCTCCTTAAGAGATTCATGTGTTTCCTCTTTAAGGGCTTTTACCTGTTTACCTGTTCTCCTGTATTTCTTTAAGGGGGTTATTTATGTCCTCCTTAAAGTCATCTATCATCTTCACAAGATGTGATTTTAGGTCAGAATATTTCTTTTCCAGGTGTATTAGGCTATCCAGGGCTTGCTGTGGTGGGAGAACTGGGTTCTGATGGTGCCAAGTGGCGGTGGTTTCTGTTGTATTTGTTCTTGTGCTTGCCTCTCATCATCTGATTCTCTCTGGTGTTAACTGGCCTTGCTGTCTCTGACTGGAGCCTGTCTTTTCTTGTAGGATGGTAGATCTCTGTGAGCTGGCTTAAAGCAGGCCTTCTGGGAGGCAAACAGTGCTGTCTCTGGTTAGATAGGGGAGTCCTGTATTCCTAGTTAAGGCAGGCCTCCTATGACTCTGGCTAAGGCAGATCTCTTGTGATACTGGTTATGGCAGACCTCCTGGGAGTCAGGCTGTCTCTGGGTCGGTGGGTGGGTAGGCTATAGCTCCCAATCTGCCCTGGGTAGAGTTGCAGACCAGAAGGAAAACATGTCTCCACCAGTGCAGACAGGTCATAAGTGCACTGGGTTCTGTGGGGGTCCTAGCTAGGGTAGATATAGGGGCAGGGGGCATGACTCACCTGTGAGGTTGGTTATGACAGATGTCCTGGGAGTCAGGCTGTCTCTGGGTATGAGAGGGGAGCTGGAACACACAATCTGTCCCTAGATTTATTTTTATTATTTGTATTTGTGTGTGTGTGTGTGTGTGTGTGTGTGTGTGTGTGTGTGTGTGTATGTGTACTTGATGGGGAGGCCACAAGATAGTGCTGGGTCCCTTGGATGTAGAAATACAATTGATTGTGAGTTCTGGGAACTCAACTGTGGTTCTCTGGAAGAGCAACAAGCAGTCTTTTCCAGTAAGCCATCTCTCCAGTGACAGGATTTGCTTCTTCATTTTCAAATACACAGAAAATTCTAAATACAAGTAACTGATTTCTTACATAACTACATTATACTCTAAAATATATATTATATACAAATATATACCATATATTCATGAGATATTTGAGACCTAAATGATAGTATAACAACATGCCTTTTATAAACAGCATATTGTCACAATTTTTATTCTGTAAATATTAAATGTTATATTAGATTAGGCATGTTGAAGCAACTAATATTCGTGGTTTAAATATGCTTTTTCTATTCTTTTGTTTGTCTTACTTTTCATATTATTTCTTTTCTCTCATTTCATTTTACTTAAATTGATGGAGATTTTTGTGCCTAAATTTCTTTCTTGACATGATGGCTTAGTGAAAACAGCTCCTATTGTCAACCTGATGACCTGAGCTTGATCTAGAGGGTACTTATAGTGAAAGGGGAAAACGAACTCCTATATTTTTTCTCTGACTTTCAAACATATGTCATAGAATATGTTCACCCACATACATACATATATACAAACATACATACATACATACACACACACACAGAGGAGAGAAATGCTAATCATTTAATTTATTGTGGCAAAATGCACACTCAATAAAATGGGTAATGTGAACCACTTATCTGTGTGCAGGCTAAAAAGTCACAAATGATTTTCAGTTTCTTCAGTGGCTTGGTGGTGGCTCCTCTGGGAGGCCTGAACTCTAAAATTGGCTCCTCCAAATACTGTTTGGGACTGGGAACCTTGGCATCCTTCTTTATCTCAGCTTCCTCCTCGTTGGTAATGTAGCCACTCGGTTCCTTTATGTCAGGGCCCTTGATCCCATGCATCAGCTGTATGTGCTTCGCCAGCATCAGTCACTTTGGTGAAGGCGAGCAGACATCAACGTTCCCGATGCCTTTGTGCTTGATGTGATTGTAGCACAGGCTGTGGGAGGAGCTAAAAGACATCACACTGGTGGCAGGAGTGCTTCTTCATTTGCTTCCCATGTGAGACAGATACACATCCCTCCGTGTGAACAAGTAGTCACACTCCCAACACATCCACCAAAGACTGACCATCTTTTTAGATTCTGTGGATTTCTTTGCAGGAGGTGGAGACTTCTTTTCCAATTTCTCTTTCCCATTCATGGACTTGGCATCCTCTCTGCTCTGGTTTTCTGAATTCTGAGTTGCAGCTTTAATATTCAAAGCCAAGTTTGGAGGCCCTTCAATAATTTTCAATGTTCCATGCGTAGACTTGATATGGTCCATCATAAGTCGTTCCTGGGCATATAAAAGAGAACAATAATCTGGACACTTGAAAACAGACATCTTCTGGTTTTCAATGTGTTGGTCAATGTGGTGATATAGCAAGGTTTGCATGGTGAACACAGTGTGGCACGTGGAAGACTCATAGATTTTTGGTTCTCCTATCTTGATGCCAGGATGCTTTGTGTAGGTGTGGGAATATGTACTTGAGGTAGACTTAAATGCCATTGGACAGATGGGGCACTTGTAGAAGACTTCACAGTGAGAATCTTGAATGTGAGACCTCAGTGTGGCCACATCAAAGCATACAACATTGCAATGTACACATGGAAAGCCACTGGGTGTAGTGTAGACAGTTCTTGGTGACGTGACTCTGGAAGTGTGCTGACCTGCAGATGGCCCTGCACTTAAGGCAAGTGTAGGGAGATTTGTGCTAATGGATTCTCTGGTGGGACGCATAGCTGCACTGGTTAGGAAGCAGCATCTGGCAGACAGTGCAAGTCTTTTGTCCACTCGTATCTGCAGCATGCCGGAAATGTGTAGCCAGGGATGTCTCATCCTGGAAGTCTTCATTATACTCCAAACACGTAAGACTGTGCTACAGAGCTTGGAGGGGTCTTCATTAGGGGCAGAGCTGGGCTGATGGGTGTGCTTGGGGGAGCTGAGATAACTGCCCCCATTATGCCAGGCTGGACTTTCGTGACAGTGTGTGTGGCAGCTCTCACAGAGCTCTGCAGAGTGGAAGCAGTAATATTTGCTAGATGGAGAAACTATCATCTGGTTGGCTGGGACTGCTTTTAGGATTAAGTGGGAACACTGCATTACCACGACATTCTCCTTATGCCCTTGGGCATGAGAAAGGAGACTGCACTTGTAAAAACCAAGGTCTTTGTACATGACAGCATATTACTTTGATGCACACTACCCCTGTCGTAGTGCTGGCTCAGGCTCTTTGCCAGGGCAAAGGAGTCCCCACACTCCAAATCTTATACCTGCACATTGGTAACATGATCCCTGCATTGGGAGGAGGATTGAGGTTTGGGATTTTCATTTTTACAACTCACCACATAAATTGTAGGTGATTGTGGGTCTGACAACACTAGCAACTTTTAAATGTCTTAGCACCACACTCAGCGTGCCTGCTCCTAGCAACTAAGGGCTCCAAGGACAGCATCACCTGGTTAAAAGTTTAGCCTGAGTCATCCCAGATCATTGAAAGCAGTCTTACAGGTCTCTCCTTTTCCACAGTGGGTAAAAGAGGCCAGGAATCTAGTAGGGAGTATGGGTATCCTTAATTCCAACTGGGAGAATAAGGAAGAAGGAACCCATAAAGGGGAGAAAATGGAGCTGGTGATATTTTTCAGATGAACTCAAAGGCTGGCTTACATAAGGAGACAGGCTAGGAACAGGCCAGCCTGTGGTCAAAGTTGAAAGTTATAGATAGACCTGCAGCTCTCTATGTCTCGATGTAGCTCTTTTGTCATGGAATTCAGCAACCATTCTGGAAACATACACTACATGAGTATCAAACACCCACATAGAAGGGGAGGGGGAGGGCTTAGGGGGGTGTTGGCCTGGAAACCGGGAAAGTAAATAACATTTGAAATGTAAATAAGAAATACCCAGTTTAATAAAGATGGAGGAAAAAAAAGAGTATCAAGTATTTCTCTGGCTCTTGGCAGGAACAAAAAGGCACGGTTGACTTAATCCTTTGCTGTCTATACAGTTGGTGTTTCTCGTTTTGGGTGCTATTGCCAAATGTTCTGGTGCATAGTGTCGGAATACACAGCCTCACCACCAACCCAGCAATGAAGAAGCCTGGACTCTGCAAGTGGCCATAGATGAGCCACCAGGCTTCTAGAGTTGTTTCAGCTCAAGGCTGCCCGACGGGAGCATTGTGGAGGTGTTCTTTGACACATCCCTGTATAGTTCTCTAGGAAAGCTACATATTTCGGTTATTGTTTTGTGTTTTCTGTTGCATTTTTATCTTGTATTTATCTCCAGATATTCTTGGTACTTTTGTCTTCCTAAAGGAAGAAACACATTTGTGCATACAGACACTTGCATGATAGACTGTAGTCAACGTTCTGCTCCTTGAAAGGTCTGGCTGCTGTCAGGCGTGCACCCTACACCATCGTGACTGTACTCAACTCATTTCACCTGTAGATAAACGAGGAACATCTGGCCCTTGGGGGTGGGGGAGAGAAGTTACAAATGCTTACCACTCCTCCAGATTTTGACTTCCAATACTCGTTCAGTTCGCAACTCCCTTCAACTCCAGCTCAAGGAGATTTAGTGTTCTCTTCTGGTCTCTGCAGGGACCTTCACTCGTGTGCATGTGACTCCCCTTTCCCCACAGCATATACCCATAAGTAAAAATAAAAGTAATTTTTAAAAGTAAAATATATCTGTTATTGTTCAGTCATCAGCATGGACTTTCTCCAGATCCGTCATCTTGCAAATCTTACACTCCTTTTCCGCTGTACGGTAACTCCTCGGACTCCTCCCACCAGTTTGTGCTGGCAACACCTCTGCTTTCTGTGCTATGATTTGGCTATTCTGTACTTCACACCTAAGGGAAATAATATGATCCTTCTGCTTCTCGGTTGGCTTAGTTCATTTAGCTTTATGTCCTTAATGTTCCTTTGATGTTGTTGTTTTTGAATGCTTGTATGGGTGTGGTGTGGGCAGCAAATACATGTTAATGGAGATTTGGATGCAGAGCTCCACTCAGGGTTTAGTCTCAGGAACACTGTCCACTTCCTTTATGATGAGTTTCTCATTGCCTTGGAGCTTACCAGCGAGGCTAAATTGGCCAGTGAGTCCCAGCAGTCTCCTGTTTCCACAGCACTGAGATCATAAGCACTACCATTACCCTGCCTAGACCATTTTTGTGAATGCTGAACCTTAACGCCAGTTCTTGTATATGTAAGGTTTTACCAACTGAAACTTCAAAAAAGTCTCCTCTTTTATAGCTAAATAATATTGTATTGTGTGTCTATATCATGTGCTCCCTCTCTATTTCCCTGTTAGTGAACCATGGCTATTTCAATGTTTTAGCTGTTTTGAACAGTTGCTATAAAGGATACTTGAAAATACTACTCTGTATAGTGGTAAATATTAAAATAACGAAATGAGACACCATGCCACACTATCGCTGGCTACTCTCTGGGTCCTGCGGCCATCTTGCCACCGTGACCAGTCCCAGCAGTGACTTACCCTTCTAGTTCCCATGGAGGGTTGCTACCATGCCAGCTCCAGGCAACAACTGCCTATCATGGCTCTCTTGCTTCTGACTCACAATTCCGAGGAACGCAGTAAAATCAAAACTCTAGAAGCTTGGAATCCATCAGTCAGATTTATATCAATAAATTCTCACCCCACAAAAGGTCCACAAAATAAACTCAGAGTCAATTGATATTGATATAAACCACCCACCTCTATAAGACAAAGTGTCCTGAAATAATCCATCTCTTATGAGAAAATCATAGCCACCTGTGTCTATTTAAAGTCACAGAGATCGCCGGTGTCCTTCTCTTTCTCCATCTCGGTGGTTCTCCTTCTCTGCCTATCTCTTCCGCCTCTCAAAAGCTCTGCGCCCGCCTTACTTTTTCACTGCCCAATCACAGGCCTTGCTTTATCTTCTGCCTGCTGCCCTCATCTGCGTATAGACATCAACCCACAACTCTGAATAAACCTCTGCCTGCAGGTATGCCGAGATACATGTCTCACAGTAGAACTGCTGGAGCATACAACATTTTTAAAGCCATTATTGTTTTCTATAGCACCTACACGACTTTCACTTCTACCATAGGTGTCCTAATTATTGCACAAGGAAAGATATGTGCTTTAAAAAAAGATATGTTTATTCTATTAATTTAAAAGTTTTTCATATTTCTGTGCTCACCTCAGAAATTACCATGTTTGTTCTTCATGCATCAAGTATCTTTTGGTATTTTTCTCATCTTCTGAACAGTGTAAGAACTGTGAACTATTTTAATTGAAACCCCTAATCTCCTCTATATTGTATGCCAATGTTGTTTGATACTGTAATTCTCTTTGTATTTCACACTAATGAAACTGCATTATTATTCCTGCTGCATTTTACAATCTTATTTTCTTGGTCCCTTATTCTCTTCCAGATCTCAGAGTTTTTATTCAGCAGTGTTTTTCTTCTCATGTCTCTAAAATATCTTCAGGAATGCCTGTTTGCGTAGTCTGCTATGTGTCACTCTCCTATGTAGTCTTTGGTTTTGTTTATTTTCCGAACATGTTTGGGTTGGTTGAAGTTTCTGCACTAGCTATGATATTTCATATTCCTATATTTTAATTTGGGGTTCTGAAAGAAATCATATCATGGCGTCCTGATTTCTTGGGCAATGATCTTGTTTTGTTTGTTTGCTTGTTTGTTTTGAGAATTCAACAGTCCAGTTGTTTCCCTAAGGAAGGAATAGTTTCTGCTTCAGTTCCATCTCAGGTTTCACTATTCTCTTTCACCTCCAGTTGTTTCACCTGACTCTTGTCATTATTATTTAAATTTTATTCAGTTTCTTAAACCTTTGACTTGATGAGTTTCGTCATATTCACTGTGTCCCTTCTCTTCTCTTAGTAATGAATGAAACACTTGCTAGCCCTTCTCTTGCGCTCTCTAGTCCTCTTGCATTCTCTTTGTGTTCTATTACTTTGTCACTCTGACTCTTGACTTCTAAACTGCTTCTCAGTCTCTCAGTCTCTTCTAGGCGCAAGTTTCCACTCCAAAATTATCTTTAAAAACTGCCTCACTCGATTCCCACCAAATTTCCTCAGCCTTACTTCATCTTGTTACCCACCCAGCCCAGATTTCAAATTCAAAATTATTTAGGTAAATTTCCTCTTAAATATTAGTGTTTCTTGGTCAGTTGTGTTTCATCTTTTGAGATCTCTGTCCAATTCACACCCCATTTTGGATTGAGTTGTTCGTTTCCCTGATGTTCCAATGTTTAGGTCTTTATATATTCCTTCTTTCCCTCATTGGGAATTCTCCTGCCCAATTTCCTTGATATATATTTGACTACTTATATATACCTCTGTCCACATGGTTAGGAAACTTCCAGAAAACCAGAACAAAGAAGTATTCTGCTTTGATGTCCCAAGTACTTAGCAGAGCACCCAACGCTGTGAATGAATGAAGACACTAAGAATGAATGAACAAATAAATGAACGACAACAGATAAAAGGGGAAGAACATTTCAGATACAGCCAGATTATGAACTAATTTCCTACTTTAATGTTATTCATCTTGAATGTTGGAAGCCTGGGAACTGAGAACCTCAGCGACTATTAGCATGACACCCGAGTATCGTGACTCTAAGTAAGGAAGCTATTTCTGTATTAAAATGAAGGAAGAAGCATTTTAGAGATAAAAGTATATTTCTTCTACAAACAAACATCTTAATTTTATTGTAACTTATTATTGCCTTCATCTTTTCATTTAAAATTATTTTCAGGAACTGTTTAGGTTACCATACTGTTGAGATTTCCTGGGTGTAGATTCAGGATGATCCAAATGCGACAGACAGAAGAACTAATAAAAATCAGAAGAAATTGATAGAAACAAAGAAAATCTTACAAAGAATCAACAAATCTAGAAGCTGGTTCTTTAAAAAGGAAAACAGTATCAAGAGATTATTGGCCCAGGTAACCAAAAGAGAGAAAGATATTGCTCAAATCAACAGAATTAGAGATGAAAAAGAGGGCATGACAGAAAAACAATTAAATTTTAACAAAGTAATTATTCAGTTTATCAGTCCTTACATTAAGATTTTAGAAGAAGCCACAAATCCTTGCCTTTGTTTCCTTTCCCCCTCCCTGAAGGCTTATACTAAGTTTAAACTTTAAAAACTCTTAGACAATCCTGGGTGTGATGGTGTTCACCTGTAACCCAAAACTAGAGACGATGAGGAAGGAATACTGCTCTGAGTTATATGCCATGCTGATCTAAAACAAAAAGAAAAAAACTAATTATTTATTAAAGAATGTGTGGCCTTTTCTTGTTCCTTTCAATGATATCTTTCTTCAGAAAGACAGACAGACAGACAGACAGACAGACAGAAAGAAAGAAAGAAAGAAAGAAAGAAAGAAGGGAGGGAAGGAAGAAAGGAAGAAAGGAAGAAAGAATGAAGGAAGAAAAAGAATAAAGGGAGAAAGGAAGGAAAAAAGAAAATGTTAAAGTTGAGTAGGAAGTGTACTTCAACTATTGGAATAATATAAGCTGAAAATAAACAAGAAATGTGAGAAAATGAGGAAATAACAGTAGAAATATAATGTGCGATAATCCTCTTCTTGGAGTAACATGCTATTGAGCTATCAAAAACCATTAATATCTTGGGATAAATTAATAGGACAGATAATGTAATCAGTCACTGAAATATTCCTGGCAGGTTTGACTGGACTTGTTACTATTAGAAGACAGTTGCATGAGTTGAGCCATCTCAGGAATGACCCCCATCTTCCTGGCAGAGTCAAAATTGATTTCATGTTCTCAGGCCCCAGAACCAACTCATATCCTGCTTCTTCAGGTGTTTCATGTTTGTATGCTAACCAGTAAAGAATGTAAAGAGGAAAGTTGCCAGTTACCTAAACTAAGGTACACAAGTCATAAATATATTGCCTGCTATGACTTAATTGACTACCTGCAGCTTGCCCACTCCAGGCCAAAGTCCACCAGAAGACCACCAAGGCTATGAGTCAAGGATCTTGAAACCAGATGACCTGGATAAGGCCCAGTGTTTATCCCCTTGCTCAACCCCTTGTGTTAAAATAAGATTGGTCAATGCCACAGGCCACCCTGCTCCCACTCACTTTATCATCTCATCTTTTATATATGCTGTGCAATTTGTCTTCACGGTCACAGTTCAGCCCCTGAGTCTGTTCTGTGGCCACGATCCATCAGTAGCAGCCTGAGTACAGTAACATTTGTCATCTGCTTAAATACTTATAAGATGAATGTCAAAGATGCAGTCAGCTTGTGAGTCTGTGCTGCTGTCCCTGACTGGTCAGTTTTTGCTCCCTAATTCAAATAATGATCTTGCTTTGATGGACTCTTGTGGCTAATTGGGGTTTTTTGGTAGCCGACAGTTATGAAAGATAGAGGCAGAGGGTGAAGACCCATCATATGAAACCCATACAGGAAGACCTCCCGAATGTGAAGCCGCAGGGTTAGTCTTGAGACCATGGAAAAATTCAGGAAGGTTCTTCGCTGCTGAAACAAATAGCCATGAGGAGACATTAGCAAATCTCAGTACAAGCTAAGGTGCATAAGGAGGCACCTGCAGCACAAGCACTGGCTCCTGCTTTATTACAAACTTTATTACAAGCGCCCCTGTCTTTCCACCAAAAGTTAAGTTGTGAGGTGTTTGCATGCCACATAGAACATAAACTTGTTCTGTGCCATCGGGGGCCCTGTGTGAGGTTGTCTTTATGTACAAAATCAGGGAATGGAAAAGGGCTTTGCAAAATGATTCTTGTGTTAAAAAGACAAGTGGAATAGACACTAAAGGGGTAGCAGGGTATTCACCCAACTAGAACCTGTTGGGTGTCTTCTTTTGCTTATTAGTATCCTGTATGAGCAATGACATGACCCGGTCCATACTTCATCCTCCAGGTTTACTTCCTATTTTCCTAACCTGTCATGGTTACCACCTTCACATGCCTCTGAAATTTTCTTCTGACTAGAACTGACTTAAACGGCCATTTCCATTGACCTACCTAATACAAACAGATATTCTTCCGTGGTTATCGTTTACCTGTGACATAAAGCTCTCCCTAGCATTTATCACTCATGGATTCACAACGCTAATCCACTAGTCCAAGAAATTTGAATTTGAGTCATGCTTTTTTTTTTTTTACATTCTTCAAATAACAGAGCACTTTTTAAATATTTTAAGAATAATTCACAGATTCATAAATGACATTCCTGGGAATAGAAAGAGAGCCACTCTATAAGTTAAGTGAGACCACAGGTGTAAATCAAGGCTATAAGAACACATGGATGAATTAAAATATCAATGAAATCAGGTTCGTCCAATAACTTTCTGGGCACAAAGAAAAGGTATAACACCCTCATCAAGTGCCATGGTGATAGAGGTATAACACTGCAACGGAATGACTTCAGACCAACATATCATCTGAAACCTGGCATGGATATCAAGGACCAACAAACAGAGGATTCTCTGGCTGTCCCTGGAACCATGGCTCGCCTTGGTCCTCTTTGATGATGCAGGCTACTTGACTTCATGGTCTTGCATCGTGACTCATATTCAGCTATTCACACATCTCGATCTTCCCCAGAGCCATTCACTGTTCTCTGACTGTTCTTTGGCCCTTCTTTTTTTTTTTTTTTTTTTTTTATTATTAACTTGAGTATTTCTTATATACATTTCAAGTGTTATTCCCTTTCCCGGTTTCCGGACAAACATCACCCTCCCCCCTCCCCTTCCTTATGGGTGTTCCCCTCCCAAACCTCCCCCCATTGCCACCCTCCCCGCATAGTCTAGTTCACTGGGGGTTCAGTCTTAGCAGGACCCAGGGCTTCCCCTTCCACTGGTGCTCTTACTAGGATATTCATTGCTACCTATGGGGTCAGAGTCCAGGGTCAGTCCATGTATAGTCTTTAGGTAGTGGCTTAGTCCCTGGAAGCTCTGGTTGCTTGACATTGTTGTACTTTTGGGGTCTCGAGCACCTTCAAGCTCTTCCAGTTCTTTCTCTGATTCCTTCAACGGGGGACCTATTCTCAGTTCAGTGGTTTGCTGCTGGCATTCGCCTCTGTATTTGCTGTATTCTGGCTGTGTCTCTCAGGAGCGATCTACATCCGGCTCCTGTCGGTCTGCACTTCTTTGCTTCATCCATCTGGTCTAATTGGGTGGCTGTATATGTATGTCTTTGGCCCTTCTTTATCTAGCTGCTGAACTCTGCAGGCTCACTCTTTTTTTTTTTTTTTTTTTTTGCTTTTTTGCTTGTTTGTTTGTTTTCTCTTTTTTTCCTTTTTCTTTTTTTTGGAGCTGGGGACCGAACCGAGGGCCTTGCGCATGCTAGGCAAGCGCTCTACCACTGAGCTAAATCCCCAACCCTGCAGGCTCACTCTTAAACCCTGACTCCAGAAGCTTTCAGGGTCTTCTTTCTGACACCACTCATCAGATTCCTCATCTTGTCATTCCAGATTCCACCCACTGCTGAAATGTTTACAACTCGGCTGCAGCCATTTTAACTTGTATCCATCCATGTACTGTATGATGTGTGATAGTAGAGGTAATACTAGAAATTAAAACTAGAATAAAAGAAATTTCATTTGCTTCAACCAGGCTACCAAAGTATGTGAAATTCTGTGATAAGTTGCTGTCATTAAAGCCTTTAATTCTTGTAAATTCATGGCTTTTTTCCTTTTTTTTTTTTTGGATATCACACACACACACACACACACACACACACAAACACACACACACACACACACACACACACACATATATTAACCATACTTGATATTTTTATCGGATTGTATATTTACATTTCAAATGTTATCCTCTTTCCCAGTTTCCTTTCCAGAAACCCACTATCCCATTTTCCCTCCCCCTGCTTCTATAAGGGTGTGTCCCCACCAAACCATCAACTCCCTCCCATTTCCCTGCCCTGACATTCCCTTACACTTGGGCATTGAGTTTTGATAGGAGCAAGGGCATCTCCTCCTACTGATGCCCAACAAGGCCAGGTTCTGCTGCATATGCAGCTGGAGCCATAGGTCCATCCCTGTGTACTCTGGGGATGATGTTTCCGTCCCTGAGAGCTCTGGGGGACTTGGTTGGTTGATATTGTTGTTCTTCTTATGGGGTTGCAAATCCCTTCAGCTCCTTCAGTCCTTTCTCTAACACCTCTATTTGGAACCCAGTTCTCAGTTCAACGGTTGGATGCAAGCATCTGCTTCTGTATTTGTCAGGCTCTGATAGAGCCTCTCAGAAGACAGTTATATCAGGCTCCTGTCAGCAAGCACTTCTTTGCATCTTTAATAGTGTCAGGGTTTGGTGGCTGTATATGGGAAGGACCCCCAGGTGAGACAGTCTCTGGAAGGCCTTTCCTCCAGTCTCTGCTCCACACTTTATCTCAATATTTCCTCCCTTGAATATTTTGTTCCCTCCTCTAAGTACTGAAGCAACCACACTTTGGTCTTTCCTCTTCTCGAGCTTCATGTGGTCTGTAAATTGCATCTTGGGTATTCCAAGCTTTTGGGTTAATACCAACTTATCAGTGAGTAAATATTATGTGTGTTCTTTCTCATGATGATATTTCCTAGTTCCATACATTTGCCTAAGAATTTCATGAAATCATTGTTTTTAATAGCTGAATAGTGGTCCATTGTATAAATGCACCACATTTTCTGTATCCATTTCTTTATTGAAGGACATCTGGATTCTTTCCAGATTCTGGCTATTATAAATGTGACTGCTATGAACATAGAGGAGCATGTGTCCTTGTTATATGTTGGACCATCTTTTGGGTATATGCCAAGAAGTGGTATAGCTGGGTCCTCAGGTAGTACTATGTCCAATTTTCTGAGGAACCTCCAGACTGATTTCCACAGTGGTTGCAACAGCTTGCAATCCTACCAACAATGGAGGAGTGTTCCTCTTTCTCCACATCCTCAATAACATATACTCTCACCTGTGCTTGTGATCTTAGTTATTCTGACTGGTGTGAAGGGGAATTTCAGGGTTGTTTTGATTTTCATTTCTCTGATGATTAAGGATGTTGAACATTTCTATAGGTGCTTCTTGGTCATTTGAGATTCCTCAGTTGAGAATTTTTTGTTTAGTTTTGTAGTCCATTTTTAGTAGGGTTATTTGATTCTCTGGAATCTAACCTCTTGAGTTCTTTTTATATATTGAACATTAGCCCTCTATCAAATATAGGATTAGTAAAGATCTTTTCCCAATACGTTGGTTGTCATTTTGTCCTAATAACAGTGTCCTTCCCCTTTTAGAAGCTTTGCAATTTTATGAAGTCCCATTTGTTAATTTTTGATCTAAAAGCATAAGCCTTTCCACATTTTTCTTCTATTAGTTTGAGCGTATCTGGTTTTATGTGGAGGTCCTTGATCCACTTGGACTTGAGTTTTGTACAAGGAGATAAGCATGGATCAATTTGCATTCTTCTACATGCTTACTGCCAGTTGAATCAGCATCATTTGTTGAAAATGCTGCCTGTTTTTCCACTGGATGGTTTTAGCTCCTTTGTCAGTGATCAAGTGACCATAGGTGTATGGGTTCATTTCTGGGTCTTCAATACTACTCCATTGATCTACGTGCCTGTCGTTGCACCAATTCCATACAGTTCTCATCACTATTGCTCTGTAATACAGCTTGAGGTTAGGAATAGCGATTCCCCTAGAAATTCTTTCATTTTTTGAGAATAATTTTTGCTATCCTGGGTTTTTTGTTATTCCAAATGAATTTGCAAATTGTTCTTTCACTCTGCACAGAATTGAGATGGAATTTTGATAGGTTATTGCATTGAATGTGTAGACTGTTTTTCAAAAGATGGCCACTTTCACTATATTAATCCTGGCAACCCATGAGCATGGGAGGTCTTTCCATCTTCTGAGATCTTCAATCTCTTTCTTCAGAGACTTGAAGTTCTTGTCATACAGATCTTTCACTTGCTTGGACAGAGTCACACCTAGGTATTTTATATTATTTGTGACTGTTGTGAAAGGTGTCATTTCCCTAATTTCTTTCTCAGCCTGTTTATCCTTTGAGTAGAGGAAGGCTACTGATTTGTTTGAGTTAATTTTATATCCAGACACTTTGCTAAAGTTGTTTATCAGGCTTAGTAGTTCTCTGGTGGACTTTTTGGAGTCACTTAAATATAGTATCATATCATCTGCAAATAGTAATATTTTTACTTCTTCCTTTCCAATTTGTATCCATTTGATCTCCTTTTGTTGTCTGATTGCTCTGGCTAGAACTTCAAGAACTATATTGAATAAGTAGGGAGAGAGTGGGCAGCCTTGTCTAGTCCCTGATTTTATTGGAATAGCTTCATGTTTCTCTCCACTTAGTTTGATGTTGGTTACTGTTTTGCTGTATTTTGCTTTTACTACATTTAGGTATGGGTCTTGAGTTCCTGATCTTTACCAGACTTTTAATATGAAGCTGTGTTGAGTTTTGTGAAATGCTTTCTCAGTATCTAGTGAGATGATCATGTGGTTAATTTCTTTGAGTTTGTTAATATACTGGATTACGTTGATGGATTTCCATATACTGAGCCATCCCTGCATTCCTGGGATGAATCTTACTTGATCATGATGGATGATCCTCTTGATGTGTTCTTGGATTTGGTTTGTGGGAATTTTATGAATTTGGCATCAATATTCACAAAGGAAATTGGTCTGAAGTTCTCTTTCTTGTTGGGTCTTTTTATGTTTCAGGTGTAAGCATAATTGTGGCTTAATAGAAGGAATTAGGTAGTGCTCCTTCTGTTAGTATTTTGTGGAGTAGTTTGGACAGTATTGGTAGTAGGTCTTCTATGAAGGTCTGATAGAATTCTGCATTAAAACCCATCTGGTCCTGGGCTTTTTTTTCCGCTTTGGAGACTTTTAATAACTGCTTTTATTTCTTTAGGAGTTATGGGGTTGTTTAGATTGTTTGTCTGATCCCAATTTAACTTTGGTACCTGGTATCTTTCTAGAAAATTGTCCATTTCATGCAGATTTTCCAGTTTTGTCGAATATGGGCTTTTGTAGTAGGATCTGATGACTTTTTGAATTTCCTCAGTTTCTGTTGTTATGTCTCACTTTTCATTGCTAATTTTCTTAATTCGGATACTGTCTCTGTGCTCTCTGGTTAGTCTGGCTAAGGGTTTATGTATCTTGTTGATTTTCTCAAAGAACCAGCTCCTGGTTTTGTTCATTCTTTGTATAGTTCTTTTTGTTTCTACTTGGTTGATTTCCGCTCTGAGTTTGATTATTTCCTGCCTTCTACTCCTCTTGGGTGTATTTGCTTCTTTTTGTTCTAGAGCTTTCAGGTGTGCTGTCAAGGTGCTAATGTATGCTCTCTCCACTTTCATTTTAGAGGCACCCCGAGGTATGAGTTTTCCTCTTAGCACTGCATTCATTGTGTCCCATAAGTTTGGGTATGTTGTACCTTCACTTGCATTAAATTCTAAGAAGTCTTTAATTTCCTTCTTTATTTCTTCCTTGACCAGGTTATCATTGAGGAGAGAGTTGTTCAGCTTCCATGTATATGTGGGCTGTCTCTATTTTTGTTATTATTGAAGAACAGCCTTGTCCGTTGTGATCTGATAGGATGCATGAGATTATTTCAATCTTCTTGCATCTGTTGAGGCCTGTTTTGTGACCAATTATATGGTTAATTCTGGAGAAGGTGCTGAGAAGTTATATTCTTTTGTTTTAGGATGATATGTTCTACAGATATCAATTAAATCCATTTGGTTCATAACTTCTGTTAGTTTCAATGTGCTCTGTTTAGTTTGTTTCTATGATCTGTCTTTTAAAGACAGTCTGTGTTGTCTGTGTTGAAATTTCCCACTATTGTTGTGTGAAGTGCAATGTGTGCTTTGAGCTTTAGTAAAGTTTCTTTTATGAATGTGGTGCCCTTTCATTTGGAACATAGATATTTAGGATTGAGAGTTCATCTTGGTGGATTTTTCCTTTGATAAATATTAAATGTCCTTCTTTATCTTTTCTGATAACTTTTGGTTGAAAGTTGATTTTATTCGATATTACAATGGCAACTCCAGCTTGTTTCTTGGGACCATTTGCTTGGGAAATTGTTTTCTAGCCATTTACTCTGAGGTAATGTCTGTCTTTGTCACTGTGGTGCATTTCCTGTCCGTAGCAAAATGCTTGGTTCTGTTTACTTATCTAATCTGTTGGTCTGTCTTTTCATTGGGGATTTGAGTCCATTGATGTTAAGAGATACTGGGGATCAATGGTTGTTGTTTCCTATTATTTTTCTTCTTAGAGATGGTATTAAGTTTGTGTGGCTATCTTCTTTTGGGTTAGTTAAAAGAAGGTTACTTTCTTGCTTTTTCTAGCATGTAGTTTCCTTCCTTGTGTTGAAGTTTCCCATCTATTATCTTGTGTAGGGCTGGACTTGTGGAAAAATATTGCATAGCTTTGGTTTAGTCATTGAATATCTTGGTTTCTCCATTTACGGTAATTGAGAGTTTTGCTGGATATAGGAGCCTGGGCTGGCATTTGTGTTCTCTTAGGGTCTGTATGACATCTGCTCAGGATCTTCTGACTTTCACAGTCTCTGGTGAGAAGTTGGTGTAATGCTGATAGGTCTGCCTTTATATGTCACTTGACCTTTTTCCCTTACTGCTTTTAATATTCTTTCTTTGTTTTGTGCATTTGGTCTTTTGACTATTGTATGATGGGAGGAATTTCTTTTCAGGTCCAATCTATTTGGAGTTCTGTAGGCTTCTTGTAAGTGTATGGGCATTTCTTTCTTTAGGTTAGGGAAGTTTTCTTCTATAATTTCGTTGAAGATGTTTACTGGCCCTTTAAGTTGGGAGTCTTCACTCTCTTCTATACCTATTATCCTTATGTTTGATATTCTCATTGTGTCCTGAATTTCCTGGATGTTTTGGGTTAGGAGCATTTTCTGTTTTACTGTGTCTTTGATGGTTGTGTCAATGTTTTCTATGATATCTTCTCCCCCTGAGATTCTCTCTTCTGTCTCTTGTATTCTGTTTGTGATGCTTGCATCTATGACTCCTGATCTCTTTTCCAGGTTTTTTATCTCCCTTTGTGATCTCTTTGTTGTTTCTATTTCCATTTTTAAATTCTGGATGATTTTGTTCAATTCCTTCACCTGTTTAGATGTATTTTCCTGTAATTTTTGTGTTTCCTCTTGAAGGGCTTCTATTTGTTTACCTGTGTTGTCCTGTATTTCTTTAAGGGAGTTATTTGTGTCCTTCTTAAAGTCCTCTTGTCTCTGACAGTGGCTTGACCCTCCTGTAAGCCTGTGTGTCAGCACTGCTGTAGACCTGTGCTCTTTCAGCTGAATCTGGGAACAGAGAGTTGCTCCTGGGTTTGTGCGTCCTGAAGCCTCCAGGCAGATCACCTAGAGCAGAAGAGTTGGCTTTACCTCTGTTCTCAGGTGTGTCCGTGCTCTTGGTGATTGGCTTTCAGCTGTGGGCACAGGCAGAAACTGGAAAGGTCCTGCCCCTGACTGTTCCTAGCTTCCTCCTGGTTCAGGAATGTGAGCAGAAGTAGTTGTTTCCTCTGAGCTCTCAGGATTGTCCTCACTTCTGAGAGTCCAGCTCTCTCCCCCCATAGAATTTGGGTACAGAGAGCTGTGGGACCAGTTCAGTTCAGTTCTGGGCACAGGCAGAAACAGGAAGGTTCCTGCCACTGACTGCTCCTATGATCCTGTATCCAGAGGGCGCTATCCTAAGGGATTAGAGCTCATCCCAGCAGGGACAAATGGGGGGAAGTGGGAAGAAATGGAGTTTATGACTGAGATGTTGGTTGGGATTGTTAAGCAGAAAGCAGAAAGCAGAAAGCAAAGAGCATGAGGTTGAAGTACTGTGAGAGTATATGATCTCAAAGCCCACATCCAGTGATGTATTTCTTCCAGCAAGATTCCACCACCTGCATGTCTCCATAGAGCACCACCAACAGGCAAATGAGTCTTTAAACACCTGAGCCTGTGGGGGATGATTCTTATTTAAAATACCACAGAAGAGTTGAATATATTTCAGTCACTAGTGTAGTATTTTTCTGTGTGAGTATGGTAGATGTCTATTTATTTAGGGGGCAGCAAATCACTGAGCTTAATCTTGAGTTCTTTTTTCTCTCTGTTTTTAGTAAAGCCAAATTACAATACTTCACAAAACTCATTTATCAAATTTTTTTCCTAATGACAGTGTCCTTTGCCTTACAGAAGCAATTTATGAGGTCTCATTTGTTGATTCTTGATCTTAGAGCATAAGCCATTGGTGTTCTGTTCCATTGATCTACCTCCCTGTCTCTCTACCAATACCATACAGTTCTTATCACTATTGCTCTGTAATACAGTTTGAGGTTAGGGATGGTGATTCCTCCAGAAGTTCCTTTATTGTTGAGAAGAGTTTTCACTATCCTGTTTTGTTGTTGTTGTTGTTGTTGTTGTTGTTACAAATGAATTTGCAAAATGTTCTTTCTAATTTTGTGAAGAATTGGGTTAGAATTTTGATGGGGTTTGCATTGAATCTGTAGATTGCTTTTGGAAAGATGGGCATTTTTACAATATTAATCCATGAGCATGGGAAATCTTTGCATCTTCTGAGATCTTCTTCAATTTCTTTCTTCAGAGACTTAATCATCCTGAGTGAGGTAAATCAATAACAAAAAAACCACACATGGTATGCAGTCACTGATAAGTGGATATTAGCCCAAAAGCTCGGGTAATTCAAGATACAATTAATAGACCACATGAAGCTCAAGAAGAAGGACAACTAAAATATGGATGCTTCAGTCCTTCTTAGAAGGGGGAACAAAAATATTCATAGAAAGAAATACGGAGACAAAGTTTGGAGCAGAAACTGAAGGAAAGACCATCCAGAAACTGCCCCACCTGGAGATCCAGCCCATATGCATACAGCCACCAAACCCAGACAATATTGCTGATGCCAAGAAGTGCATGCTGACAGGAGCTTGTTATAGCTGTCTTCTGAGAGGCTCTGCCAGAGCATGACAAATATAAAGGTGGACACTTGCAGCCAACCATTGAACTGAAAACAAGATCCCCATTGGAGAAGTTAGAGAAAGGATTGAAGGAGCTGAAGGGGTTTGCAACCCCATTAGAACAACTATCCCAACCAACCAGAGCTACCAAGGACTAAACCAATTCCAAAGAGTATACATGGACTGACCCATGGCTCCAGCTGCATATGTAGCAGAAGATGGCCTTGTTGGGCACCAGTGTGAGGAGAAGTCCTTGGTAATGTGAGGGCAAGATCACCCAATTAAGGGGAATGTCAGGGCAAGGTAGGAAGTGGTGGGTTGATTGCATGGGAGAACACCCTCATAGAAGAAGGGGGATGGGAGATGGGATGAGGGGTTTACAGAAAGGAAACTGGGAAAGGGAATAACATTTGAAATGTAAAGAAATATCTCTAAAAGTAAAAAAAAAATAAAAAATTTCAATACATATATAATAACAATTGCTATTAATTGCTATCTAGCATTCATAAGCAACTATTATGTACCAGAAGCAGGCAACTGTCCTCCTCACCTTCATTCATTACATCCTCCCCTGCTAGAAGCATTCACTAGTGTGATAAGTAGAAAGGTCATATATCAATAAATTATGTTACTTCTGCCTTCTTTATAGAATGTGTGAGCACTGATGCCAGTTTCCTACATCCTAATTTAAGCAGAGACATTCTCTTATATCCAACACATAAGACAAATCTAATCTGTAGAAATATCAAGACCATAGCTGGAACATTTCGAATGTGTGTGTGTGTGTGTGTGTGTGTGTGTGTGTGTGTGTGTGTGTGTGTGTGTTTCTGTCTGTCTGTACTTTTACAAACAGCTACATGAATTCAATTCAGCACAAGAAAGTTATGTGTGGTAAAGGTTTATCAAGGGATGCAAGAGAAGTTTTGACACTTCTCAATATATAGTCATAAAAAATCTTAAGTTCTTTTTAGCAGTCATGACATAAGACAATTGTATGGTTTGATTCTCAACTTGTATGTTTACTTATGTTTCCTTCCAAATGAGCTGGTCAAATGGGAAGGGGAAATTATTTAAACAGATGGGGGAAACGAATTGAAAATATTGTCATTAAACCAAAGCACACATAATTATGAGGTATCTCTACTCTGTTTTCACAAAACAAATTAAAGTTGAAAAGCAAACAAACTGATGTCAGTGATTTTTGTTCTAAAGGTTTTTTTTATAGCATTGCTCTATTCTAACAGATTCCACTTATTCAAACATGCCTTCTAGACGGGTTTCTCTCAGGATAGTCATTAAAGTCTGAGTCTATGACTTTGCGCCATCACACAATCTTACAACACCTCCCTTTTGTCAATCTGTTAAAAAGATAAAATATTCACTATCAGTGTAAGAGTAAGACAAGAAACTCTTTGTAATTTTCATAGTTCCTCATGAGTGGTAGGCGTGGTTGTGTTCACTCTGGCTATCTGCATATGTATGCATGTGTGTCAAGAGTGAGGGAATTGGGTAAAGGACGGACTATTCATTTCATATACCAGCAGAGATGAAAGAGAACTTTAGGTTGGTTCAATCCTTTTGATGTCAGTGCATGCTTATGATCTCAGTGATACAGCACAGAAGCTTTATAACTGCAAGGGTCACTATACCATACTTTTTTTCTTTTAGTAATTATTAGTTTTTAAATTTTATATCCCATATACTATTTAGAGCAGAGAAGAATTTCATACTCAACATGAAAGATTAATCTAAGCCATTTTATATGCAATAATATCAGAAAAAACCAAAACCTTTGCTAACATTGGTTGAACATCATATGTCTGTGCTTATCTAAGCACCTACCTGTGTGAAGCCATTTATTTCTATGACACTTTAAGGAGGGCACTCATTAACCTCCTTATTACACAAAAGTTAGAGCACTTATTTTTTATAATACTAAAAGGGGTATACTCTGAAACACAGAATCTATCTCCATAAGTTTCTCCATGATGTACATGAGAGTTTTGTTGTCATTTAGGTTGACATGATACTTTATTGGCCAGCACTTTTCAAGATAATGAGGATCCATTCCCCTTTCCAATTTAATGCTCATACCAGCGGCCAGGCATAGTGGTAACCAAGACTGATCCCGAACCTCACCATTTCCAAACATCTGCTTGTGAATGCAATTTTCCAACTTAAAAATACTGCAGACCAGATTTCACAGGCAATATCCTATTCAATTGAGGGTTTATACATGCAAACATACACACTGGCAAATTTGCGTAACTTAGAGATAGTCAAGGATTGAATAATTGTACATTTTTAAACCTCCCCTTGGCCTTCTTGACAAATGTTCTTTTTCTCCAGTCCTTATGCACAAAAGCTGGGATCTTTTTTAAAAAGGCAAAAGAAAGAAAACATTAAACACAAAAATTAAATGTGAGAAAAAGTGGGGGAAACTGAAGCAAAATAGAACATGGAAAGAATTGGTAATGAGACCTCAGGTTCATTGTCAGTGTCACTTTTTACCTCGAGCTACAACTTTAAGAATAAATGCAATGGGTGTATAAAACAATGTCAGTATCTGGGACAACCTACCCAATCACTTATTTCTGTGTTTTAGAGAATTGCAACATTTCGAAAAGGGGACGGGGAGGCCTTCCATTTGTTGGTCTGTTTCAAACATCACCAAATTGAAAACTGTCCCCTTACAATTTCTTTGACATTTGACTGATCATCCTCTGCCACATGTCACTTCCAAGAGCAGGCAGATCATCGACTACTTTTAAAAGAATCTACATCTCTTTCATTTTTTCCTAATTGACAGAAAGGCATCTTGTTTAGATCTGACATCTGCTGTGCCTCAGCCTCTGTTCCACCCTCTGGAATCATATGGAATGAGTTCAATCCTCCCACATGAGATCCCTCTGAAATTTTGAAATAGTTGTGTTGCCCCTGAGTCCTCCTTTACCCTAAATAAACATATGTGGACCATAGGATCTGTCCTTTAAAAGACACTATGTCTGGTTGCATGGCCAATGTCCTCAGAAGCCTGGCTTCATTTCCAACTTGGTTGTAATATTTTACACACACACACACACACACACACACACACACACGCACATGCACACACATATTTATATATGTATAGTCATATATATAGTCAGCAGGTCTTGTATGTTGTGTTATATAGCCTGTGTGAACTCCATGTTTATACCTATGTATAAACATGAATTCGTACACCCAAGCATTAACCAAATAGTTTATGTTTATATTCAAATTTGCAGCCACAGCCACAGGCACATGTGTAAAAGTTACATGCTGAAACCCTTCCCTCCCCATCAAGTGCTCCTTAATTCCCTGTGTCCAGTTCAGTCCTCTAATTCACTTATCTATAGACTTATTTCACCCCTTCAGAAATACGATGATCTCTTTAGAGCTGCACTTAGATCGCTTAGCTCAGTCAGAGCAGTATGCACACTCTGCCATGGCTGACCAGCCCTGGGTGGATCTCTTTCACCTTACAAAAATGAAAGAAAACACTCAGACACCTCACAACAGAAAAGTCCGATATCACTGCCCATGTGAAATAATGTAATAAACAATTGATGATCATAAAATCCTGTAAACTAAACACCAACCTCTTTTTGTGTCTCAGCTTCCTTTCCAACTACACCTGCTTTGGTCTTCTTCCAGGCTGTGTGTGTTAGATGTTTGCCAACCTGACTCAGGGTGAAGTCTTCTGAGAAGAGGGAACATTAGTTAAGAAAATGTCCCCATCAGAGTGGCCTATAGACCAGTCTATGGGACACTTTATTGTTTAATGATTAAAATGGGAGTGTCTACACCAAGGAGAGCAGTGCCTGTGAAGATTGCCCTGGGAGGTACAGTAAAAGTAGCTGACATTTGACTTTCTGGGTCTATATTGCTGGATTCAATAGGATCTCTTCCAACTACATTTATTTTCATACATAGGTCATAATTTCCTTTTTCTTTACAACTGATTTCTTTACAACTATATATGTTTTATTATCTGTCCATGGACTATAGTATATATGGGTCATAGTTTTATTATGTATTCATTATCTGTTCAAACAACATTTAGGTTGATTCCATTTCATAGCTATTGTGACTAGAACAACAACAGATGTGGCGGACCAAGTATCTGAAAAGTAAGAAACAAACATACAAATAGCCTCATATGGATTGGCCCATATATATAAACAATTAATGTAAAAAGAGGTCATGAATTTGATAAAAACAAGAAGTAGAATAAAAGAAATAAAATGATATAGTTATAGTGTGATATAAAAATAAAGTACTATGACATTATTATGAGAAAAAAAGACAGGATAAAAGTTAATTTTACAAGATGTTGAGTCCTTGGGACATGACAAGGCATGTGATAGCTGGATCACATAGTATATTTATTTTTATCTTTTTGAGGACTCCCTTCACTGATTTCTATGATGGTTGCACAGGTTTCCAATTCCACCAACAGTAGATGAGTGTTCCCTTTTTCTAATATTCCCTCTAGAATTTGTTGTCAACTCTTTTCTTGGCTTTTGCCATTCTGAATGGAGTAAAGTAAAATTTCCAAGTTGTTTTTTATTTCCCTAATTGCCATGGATAGTGAGCAATTTTTGAGGCGTTTCTTAGCCATTTTTTTTTCTTTTGAGAACTCTCTGTCCAGGTCCCAGGTCCCCTCTTTTTTGATTCTCTGCGTTTTTGAGATCATTATCTACTCTGGATATTAATCTCACAGAGGTCAGAATGTGTACCTGGGAAAGAGTCTCTCCCATTCCGTGGGCTTCCTCTTTAACCCAATTAATTGTTTGTTCAGCTGTGGAAAAGCTATTACATTTTATGTAGTCCCACTTGTCAATTGTTGTTTGCCTTAATTCTTGATAATTAAGTATCATCGTGGGTGATACCGGAGACTTAGCCCACTATCCTGGGCTAGTGAATGCGTGGGTCTTAGAGGAGAACCTACAACAATCACTTTACTAACCATCACAATCCATAACTACATTCTAAATATTTGTCCTTCTCCCCATAGATAAATATTATCTTCAACCCTTATCAAAGAAACTTCTCAATGTAACAGATGGGAACCATTACAAGAAGCTATGCTTAGCCAAAGTTCAGAGTTGTGGGACACAGTCCCAGGGAATACATCTATAAAACAACTCCCACTCAGGGAACACTGGAGAAGGTGGAGGGAGAAAAGATTGTTAAAACCAGACAATCAGAGAGTTTGTGGTAAAATTGTGTTTCCAAGTGATGTCACAAGCTACACCACTAAGTCTCACCAACAGGATCCCCTAAACATGAGCCAAATAAAAGCAGCAATAAATATGATTAATTGAATGACAAAAAGACCACAAGGCCAGAACCCTACATAAAGAATCACAGGCAATTAAGGAATGCTGAGACCTTGGAGAAGAACAATACCATTTGGTTATCTAGTACCAAATGGTCCAGCCCTGGAAACAAACATACAAATATCATATGAATTGGCCCAGATATATATATATATATATATATATATATATATACATATACATATACATATATATATATATAATGTAAAAAGAGGCCATGAATTTGATGATAGGAAGAATTATAAGAGAAATAGAAATGATATAGTTGTATTGTGATCTAAAAATAAAAATGTTAAGTACTATAACATTATTATGAGAAAAAAACTGACAGTATAAAAGTTCATTTATAATTTTACAAGAAAAACGTTTTCTAGGATATTTTATTTATTTACATTTCAAATGTTATCCCCTTTGCTGGTTTCCCCTCCAGAAACCCTCTATCCCATCCTCCCTCACCCTGCTTCTATGAGGGTGCTCCCTTACCCACCTACCCACTCCCGCCTCCCTACCCTGGCATTCCCCTACATTGGAGCATCGAGCCTTCACAGGACCAAGATCCTCTTCTCCCATTGATGTTCAACAAGGCCATCCTCTGCTACATATGCAGCTGGCCATGGGTCTGTCCATGTTTACTCTTTGGGTGGTGGTTTAGTCCTTGGGAGCTTTGGTTGGTTGGTATTATTGTTCTAATGGGGTTGCAAACCCCTTCAGCTCCTTCAGTCCTTTCTCCAACTCCTCCATTGGGGACCCTGTGCTCAGTCCCATAGTTTGCTGTGAGCATCTGCCTCTGTATTTGTCAGGTTCTGGCAGAGCCTCTCAGAAGACAGCTATAACAGGCTCCTGTCAGCAAGGATACTTCTTGGTATCTGTAATGTCTGCTTTTGGTGTCTATATATGAGATGGATCCCCATGAGGGGCAGTCTCTTTATGGTCTTTCCTCAGTCTCTGCTCCACACTGTCTCCTTATTTCCTCTCTTGAGTATTTTGTTACCCCTTCTAAGAAGGACTGAAGCATCCATTTTTGGTCTTCCTTCTTGAGCTTCAGGTGGTCTGTGAATTGTATCTTGAGTGTTCTGAGCTTTGGAGTTAGTATCTGCTTATCAGTGAGTACATACCAAGTGTGTTCTTTTGTGACTGGGTTACCTCACTTACATTTAATACTAGAAAACAAATGAATTCTGTGTCTTTTTGAAAATTACAGGAACGTTTGTTCTATCGACCATTTTTTGTTCAAATATATAAGTAATCTACATTATATATGTGGAGAAAGAGGAACACTCCTCCATTGTTGGTGGGATTGCAAACTGGTACAACCATTCTGGAAATTAGTCTGGAGGTTCCTTAGAAAATTGGACATTCCACTACCTGCGGACCCAGCTATACCTCTCCTGGACATATACCCAAAAGATGCTCCAACACACAACAAAGACACGTGCTCCACTATGTGCATAGCAGCCTTATTTATAATAGCCAGAAGCTGGAAAGAACCCAGATGCCCTTCAACAGAGGAATGGATTCAAAAAATGTGGTACATCTACACAATGGAGTACTATTCAGCTATCAAAAACAATGACTTCATGAAATTCATAGGCAAATGGAATGAATTAGAAAATATCATCCTGAGTGAGGTAACTCAATCACAGAAAAACACACTTGGTATGCACTCACTGATAAGTGTACATTAGCCTAAAAGCTAGAATTACCCAAGATGCAATCCACAGGTGACAGGAAGCTCAAGAAGAAGGATGACCAAAATACAGATGCTCCCACTCATTCTTAAAAGGGAGAAAAATATCCATAGGAGGGGATATGGAAGCAAAGTTTAGAGCAGTGACTGAAGGAACGGCCATTCAGAGACTGCCCCACATGTGGCCTATATATATATACAAACACCAAAACTAGATAAGATTGATGAAGCTAAAAAATGCATGCTGAAAGGGACCAGATAAAGATCTCTCCTGAGAGACACATCCAAAGCATGTCCAATACAGAGGTCAATGCTAGCAGCAAACCACTGAACTGAGAACAGGACCCCCTTGGGGGTAATTAGAGGAAGGATTGAAAGAGTTCAAGGAGCTTACAACCCCAAAAGAACAACAATGCCAACCAAGCACAGCTTCCAGGGACTAAACCACTACCAAAAGACTATACATGGACTGACCCAGGTCTCCAACTGAATATGTAACAGAGAATAGCCTTGTTGGGGCACCAGTGGAAGGGGAAGCCTTTGGTCCTGCCAAGGTTGGACCTACCTCCAGGGCAGGGGAATATGGGGGAACAGTAAGGGGGATATATAAGGGGAATACCCGTATAGGGGAGGGGGAGGGGGAGGGGATGGAGGCTTATGGACAGGAAACCAGGAAAAGGAATAACATTTGAAATGTAAGTAAAGAAATATATCTAATAAAAATTTAAAAAATTATCCAAAGGTGTACAAATATTGAATAAGGTGAAATGCTTATCACAATTTATTATAGTTTAGTTAAAGTGTCACATAATTTTGAACATAGATTTATCTTTCTGGCATAAGCTAACATTTTATGATTTGTGGCTGAATAATAACTTGCACGGGCATGGCATATTCGACTTATCTATTCATTTGTTGCAAGACAATGCATGGTTTCACACCTTTTTAATTACTTCTCTAATTTTGAGATTGTATTATAATTATATCATTTTCTTTTCTCTCTCATTCCAAAAAACTTACAGGAACATTTATGCTATCGACCGTTTTTTAGTCCAAATACATAAGTAATATATATTATATATTATATTATGTATATTATGTTCATTTTAAACACTCATCTTAAGGTATAAGAAGCTAAGATTATTAATAAAAATGCTTAATATAATTATTTTTCCTTATAAGTATCGCACATAATTGTTTTGATTTTGTGGGAGAGATATCATGAAATTATTCCTTAAATTATATTCAATACTAGAAAATATCATCTTAAGTAAGGTAACCCAATCACAGAAAAACATACATGGTATACACTCACTGATAAGTGGATCTTAGCTCAAAAGCTCGAATTATTGAAGATAGAATCCACAGACCACATGAAGCTCAAGAAGAAGGATGATCAAAGTGTGGATGCTTCAATCCTTCTTAAAAGGGGGAACAAATATATTCATAGGAGTGGATATGGAGGCAAAGTTTGGAGGAGAGACTGAAGGAACAGCCATTAAGAGCCTGATATATATATATATATATATATATATATATATATATATATATATCCCCACCAAAACTAGATAAGATTGATGAAACTAAGAAATGCATGCTGACAGGAACCGGATATAGATGTCTCCTGAGAGGCACAGCCAGAGCATGTCAAATACAGAGGCAAATGCTAGCAGCAAACCATTGAACTGTGAACGGGAGACCCATTGGAGGAATTAGAGAAAGGATTGAAAGAGCTGAAGGGGCTTGCAATACCATAAGAACATAATACCCACCAGAGCTCCCAGAGACTAAATCACTACCCAAAGACTATATATGGACTGACCAATGGCTCCCATCTGCATATGTAGCAGAGGATGACCTTGTTGGGCACCAATAGAAGGAGAAGCCCTTGGTCCTGCCATGGTTGGACCCTGAGTGTAGGGGAATATTAGGGGAGCAGGAAGGGGGTGCATGGGGAGGGGAACACCTTTATAGAAGAAGGGGGGGTGATGGGATAGGGAAAGGGAATAACATTTGAAATGTAAATAAAATACTATCCAAAAAAGAAAGAAAAGAACAAAATGAACATATATGTGGGCATTTCTTTCTCCTAATTGCCAGTTGAAAACATTATCAAATGTGTTGGCATACCAGACGTTGTTAAGTAAAATGTTCAGGAGGCTGTTGGTTTGAACTGAGCCCTTGTGCTGGCCCCCGGCACACCTAAATGGAACATTCTTTCTGAAGTTCTGTACCATCATCCTAGAGTTGAGTTGCTTGTTTGACCCTCTCAGAAAGCAGGAGAGAGAATTGGAGCAGGCAAATTGTCAACAGGCAAGATTCAGCTTAAATAATCAAGAACCCTAAAAAGATAGTAGAAGAATCACACCTCTGCTAATCCGCATGCTACTAGCATTAGAGGATTTCTTTGTACCTGCTCAAATTGTCTAATAAAACACGCTACCCTCTCATGCCCACTGAAACACTGCATTTGTCATGTGTCTTTAGAGGAACAGAACTTAGAGAATGAAGAGACAGAGAGAGAGAGAGAGAGAGAGAGAGAGAGAGAGAGAGAGAGAGAGAGAGAGAGGAGAGAGATGAGAGATGGGGGCATTTATTATAATGACTATGGTCCGGGTAGTCCAATAGTGACTGTCTACCAACAGAAGGTCCATGACTCTAGCAGTTCATCAGTCCACAAGGCTGTCTGTCTCAGCTGGTCTTCAGTGCACACTAGAATCCTGAAGAGGTAGACTCTAGTGATAATGGATGAATGGGCTTACTAGTGAGAGTCAGAGTGGGAGCAAGCAGGCCAGGCGAGAAAGCTTCCACCTTCTGTCCTTTTTACAGGCTGCCAGAAGAAGATGTGGCCCAGCTGTATATATTCCCACTTCGAGAGACTTAGATTACAAATGGGTCTTCATATTTTAAATGATTTTTTAATAAACTATCTCCCCCAGGTGTACACAATCATTTGGTTTTCAGATAATTCCAGATGGAGTCAAGGTGATAACCAAGGATAGCTGTCACAGACACCATCCCTAAATTTCTGGAGGAGATACTGTATTAATCATTAATATATGCCAATTCAATTTTTAGATTTAGGGAAATCTTGCATTTTGATAGCATCATCCATAACTCTTCCATGTTTGTAATTGGTGTACCTGTTCTATAAAGGGAAAAATAAAGACAGACAGAAAGGAAGGAAGGAAGAGAAAAGAAAAAAAGTCATCAGATACAAACACTTAACATTCCTTCCTTTTGTCTCTGCTCATCTTTACTTGCCTGCAAACAGGTTCCTTTATAATTTCCTCTTAAGTACTATAAAGAAAGTACTCAAACTACTCAACAAGTAAACAAAGATCCCCCTACTGAGTCACAGGTAAAGGACCTAAAGAAATATATCTCAAGGGATATTTCCAATCAGCCAAAAGATGTCTAAGACGCTACTCAATATAACCAATATACAAAGCAATGCAAATCCATAATTAATGTTTTCTCATACCTATTAGAGCAGTTGTTATAAAAATAAAAGGTAGATATCTATGAGAATGAGGAGAGAAGGGTACTCATGTATATTGTTCGTAGAAGTGTGAAGTAGTAGATTAGTTGTAGAAAACACTTAATGTAGGTTCCTGAAAAAATAGAATTACTGTATAACCTAGTTTCATTTCTGGATGTATATCTTTAAAGGAAATTAGAATCAGCCTTAAAAAAATCTGTATCCTCAGGTTCTTTGCAATTCTACCTAGAATCAAACTAAGAATCCGTCATTCTATGAATGAATAAAGAAAATACAGCAAGTACTATTATTCTGATTTCAAAGCCAAGGACATCTTACCATTCATACCTATGTGGATGAATATGGAAGACGTTATACTGAGTGCAACAAGGCAGAAAAAAGATCAGATTAGTACTGCATAATCACACATATGAACTCTAAAAGACAAAGTCAGCAAAGAATTCAATGGCGATTTCCAGAGGCTCAGAGGAAAATAGGAACATGTTTGAAGAGTACAAAGTTTCATTTTTGTAGCATGAATTGTACTGGAAGCAGTGGAGCATGAATAATGACGGGTCCTGAAACACAGTGTGATCATTCTTAGAGACCGCCGATGCTCTCTGTACCCATCCGAAAGTAACGAGGGAGGGACGGGTATAGAAGATAGCACCAGTGAGCTCATCACTTCACAATCTATGTCAAAGCATCCACACACCGATATGCAATTCTCTTATAAAGCTAGAGAAATAATTTCAGTGGTTCCTCTATAGATAAAAATTTTCTATAAAATAAATGAATATATTCTCCTTTAAAGAGTTACAATTATGGTTGAATAGTAGGATAAATATTTGTAATCAAATTAGTTACCAAGAATATGCCCTAATATTCAGGAGACAACCAATTCCCTGAAAGACTGACTTGGACAGTTTCTTAGTTATTTTTCTATTACTAAGAAGATACGCCATGACAGGGCAACTTTTTTTCCCTCCATCTTTATTAAATTGGGTATTTTTTATTTACATTTCAATTGTTATTCCCTTTCCCAGTTTCCAGGCCAACATCCCCCTAACCCCTCCCCCTCCCCTTCTATATGGGTGTTCCCCTCCCCATATCCCCCCTTTGCTGCCTTCCCCCAACAATCACGTTCACTGAGGGTCCAGTCTTGACAAGACCAAGGGCTTCCCCTTCCACTGGTGCTCTTACTAGGATATTCATTACTACCTATGAGGTTGGAGCCCAGGGTCAGTCCATGTATAGTCTTTGGGTAGTGGCTTAGTCCCTGGAAGCTCTGGTTGGTTGACATTGTTGTTCATATGGGTTCTCAAGCCCCTTCAAGCTCTTTCAGTTTTTTCTCTGAATCCTTCAATGGGGTTCCCGTTCGCAGTTCAGTGGATTGCTGCTGGCATTCGCCTCTGTATTTGCCGTATTCTGGCTGTGTCTCTCAGAAGAGATCTACATTCGGTTCCTGTCAACCTGCACTTCTTTGCTTCATCCATCTTATCTAGCTTGGTGGCTGTATATGTGTGGGCCACATGTGGGGCAGGCTCTGAATGGGCGTTCCTTCAGCCTCTGTTCTAAACTTTGCCTCCCTATTCCCTCCCAAGGGTACTCTTGTTTCCCTTTAAAGAAGGAGTGAAGCATTCACATTTTGGTCATCCTTCTTGAGTTTCATGTGTTCTGTGCATCTAGGTTAATTTGAGCATTTGGGCTAATATCCACTTATCACTTACTGCATACCATGTGTATTTTTCTGTGATTGGGTTACCTCACTCAGGATGATATTTTCCAGTTCCATCCATTTGCCTATGAATTTCATAAAGTCATTGTTTTTGATAGCTGAGTAATATTCCATTGTGTAGATGTAGCACATTTTCTGTATCCATTCCTCTGTTGAAGGGCATCCGGGTTCTTTCTAGCTTCTGGCTTTTATAAATAAGGCTGCTATGAACATAGTGGAGCATGACTTTTTGTTGTATGTTGGGGCATGACAGGGCAACTTGTAAATGAAGGCATTTAACTTGGATCTCACTCTTTCTGAGTATTAAAGTCCATGACCATCATAGCAGGGAGCATGGCAGCAAGCAGGCAGGGTTGGTGCTGGAACAGTAGCTGAGAGTTTCCATTTGATCCGAAAGCATAGGACAGAGTGCTAGTGGGAACTTTTGGCATGGAGTTTTGAAACAGAAATGCCATCCCCAGTAATACATTCTCTCCTTCAGGGTTATACCTTCTAATTCTTCCCAAATAGTTCCACCAATGGGGTTACCAAATGTACAGCTGGTTTTGTGTATCAACTTGACACAGCTGAATTATCACAGAGAAAGAAGCCTCCCTTGAGGAAATGTGTCCGTGAGATCCAGCTGTAAGGCATTTTCTCAATTAGTGATCAAGGGTGGGAAGGCCCATTATGGGTGGTGCCATCCTTAGGTTGACAGTCCTGGGTTCTATAGGAAAGCAAGCTGAGCAAGCCAGGGGAAGCAATCCAGTAAGCAGCAGCCTTTCGTGGCCTTTGCATCAGCTGCTGACTCCAAGTTCCTTCCTGGTGTGAGTTCCAGTCCTGACTTCCTTTGGTGATGAACAGCAATGTGGACGTGTAAGCTGAATGAACCCTTTCCTCCCCAATTTGCTTCCTGGTCATGGTGTTTTGTGCAGGAATAGAAACCCTGACTAAGACACCAAGCATTCAAACATATGAGCATGTAGGGCCCATTCTCATTCAAACCACCATAGATGGGAAGCCAGAAAGACTGGTACTAATATTTCTAAGATGCTGAAACTCATTGAAGGTTTGAGGCTAGAGAGAAAGCTAGATTTGCCATGTTCACACTGACTGACTGTAAAGGTGGTCCTGTGACACTCACTGTGGACATAGAACAAGGATTCATGCTCTATTTTAGTTACAGGGAGTCACCCTAGAGACTCTTGTTCTGGCCTGGAAAAATCTAATGCTGTGGGTTCCAGCATCAAGAGGTCAGCCTGGCGGTGAATGCTCAAGAAGTTCTCAGTAGATAGTTCTTGTTAAGGGTGTATATTTAGACAAAGCTACAGGAGATTTGGGGGTCAGTGTGTCTGCTATTCTGCTCATTTATACCTGTCAGAGAGAAGCTAAAATAAAATTTTACTTCTAAATACATAGTTCTAACCCTATGAAAAATTGGAACAACGTTCCCAGAAACTGCCCAAGTATCATTGATATAATTACATGCATTTACACTGACCTCTACTCCAAATAAATATGCACGGAACTTTGAGAAATCAGAGGATCAAACCTCCCAGGACCAACCAGCTTTGCTTTCCGGTTATAGTTACCTCAGTGAAGAACCTTAACATTATCAGCTTTGAGCTCATAATGTGAACTTCAAACTAACTAGGTTAAAAACAAGAACACACACAAAGCCTACTGAGCAGTGTATGTACCGACTCCTACTCAAGACGGAATTTTTCCTACTTAAGAAAGAATTTTCAAATTTCCTTTTCTTATCTTATATTTAACCTACTCTTAGTCATCATGGGTCCAAAGTAAAAAGAAAAAGTAATCAAATATGTCCTGGAAAGAAACGACTAAGAGTTGCATAGCTGGTAGGATTGACAGAAACTATTACCAGATACCTGAGCACCTGCAATAGTGAGACAGTGGAATTACATTTAATCAGCTTCTGCTATCCCCACAGAGCACTTAGGTGTGTGACAAAGCCATTCTTTTGTGATTGTCCCCAGCCAAGCTAATACTTCAGGAATGTTCCAAGTCTACATTTCCTTCTCTCAGGTTTGGTTAATATTTCCTTTCTCTCTGAAATATATATATATATATATATATATATATATATATATATATATATATATAGAGAGAGAGAGAGAGAGAGAGAGATAGATAGAGATGGATAGATAGATAGATGTAGATATATATAGAGAGAGATATTGCTACACCCTTATTTGCATAAAATAAGTTAAAACATGAAAATAAAATGCAATAAAATAGTCAGAATAAGACAAAATACTCTAAACTTCTCACTCATTACCGGAATCATACTAGTCACGTGAACTGAGGTTCTCTTCCCATGCTGACTCTAGATTATGTCAAGTAGATAAAAATAACTAGCACAATATACCTTACTGTTTTATACTCTAAATTAACACTAATAATTATGAAGCCAAAATACTTATAAGCCCTAAAATGCTGAAGTTGCTATTCATATAATAGTATCAGGGATTCAGCCAAAATTTAATTATTTAAGATAAAATAAGTACACCTACTTCACTAGTATGTGAATTTGCTTTTGTCTTTAATAAATAGTATAATTATATGCATATCAAAGAATTGCTTTCAAATGTATTGCTCTAATTTATATGCCCAGACACATAAATTTTTCTTTGGTGAAGAATTTATGAAGCTCTGAGTCCCAGGGACAGCTCTCTGCAACATTTAACTACACAGAGCAGTGTCACACAGTGATGCTCCTTTTTGTTCAAGAGCCTACTCTTCCAAGCCCTGCTGTACGGCACGTTGCTTCTCTTCATTTTCATTTCCTGTCTACAGAACAAGCATTGTAATTTTATCTTTCTCATGTGCTCTTATTGTGAGGACTGAATGCGATGCTCAAAGGGAAGAGCTGAGTGAAATGCTTTGGCACACAATGTGGGAAACACACACGCTCAAGCCAGAGCCTGAGAGCTGTTCACAAACGCCGTCCTTCCACTAAAGCCACAGCGGCCTATCTCCACATCTATGCATCTGTTAATTCTCCAGTATTTTATGGTTCAACTAGTCTTTCTCCTCTGGGCTACACTATAACCAGATGATATCAGTGCGTTCTTATTTTAGTCTTCAAGTTTATAAATAGACTCTTAAAAGAAGATCCATATTTACTGAACTATGTCACCACAAAATCCAAGTTGTTTTTCATGCTACATGTTGTAGATTAATACCCCAAATGTGCTTATCTTTCTATGCCCACTAGAACCTACGATGTCCTTAACGTTAGCAATTGTGTGCTTTTATTCAGTATCTTACCTAGGACCCAGGCTCCATTAAAAGGTCAGATAAATAAAGGCAGATGTGTGCAGAAGAAAGAGCTGAACTCTAATGCTACCAGCTGTTTGGATAATGCAACCCAGAATAGGAAGGCAGGTATCAAACAAGGAGGAGAGTCAGGGGCTAAAAAATATTTCACATCCGTGTTCTCTCCTGAGCAAAGTAAAACCTTCTAAACCACTATAGAAGGCAATGACTAAGAATTAGGAATTCAGAGTCCCCTTCACACCGTGTTTACCTCAAAAGATAGATTATTGACTTTCTGGAGTAAGGGAACGTCATATGATCTCAGGGTTTCTCAGAAAACCACTCCTGCACAGTGATTTCAGACCGGATGCTCAGGATTTATAACTAGTAATGACAAGGTGCACAGCCCGAGTCAGTTGTTTTGTGAAACATAGCTTTTATTAGGTATTTCTCAGAGAAGCAATTTTACAAAATGATGCGGTCGTATCCTGGTTTCATTTCCCATTGATGTGACAAAATACACCAACCAAACAACCTAAGGGAGAAAAGGGTTTGCTTGGCTTACCATTGCAGTGAATCTCGCCATTGTCTGGAATTCAACACTCCATCTTCACTCCATCTTCACTCAAGGTTGAAGAGTAGTAAATTAATGCACAGATGCCAGCACGAAGTCCACAATCCGATCCCCTTTTCATTCAGCCAGCCCACAAACTGATACTACCCACAAACACAGTGGGCCTTCCCACCACAGTTCACTACGTTAAGAAAATCTCTCATAAAATCAGTCAGAGGCCTGTCGCCCAGAGAATTCTAGTGTTTTTCCTAAGTTAACAGTTAGCATTGAGTATCATAAAGCTACAGTCAGAGTAACCCAGAGAAACAGAAGCAATAAATAGACAGACACGTGAGAGACAGACAATAGACGACAAGGGATACAGTAGAAGTATTGTCTCACAATTATGGATGCCGAGACCCAGTTCATAATATGTTTGTCATTGCTAGAAAACTACAGGGTTGACAGTGTGGTACCATCCAAGTTGGAAAGCACCAGAAGCAGATGAAGCCAATGATGTCGTTGCCAGTCTAGACTTAAGGGCCTGAGAAATGAGGAGGCTGCTGGTGTAAGTCCTAGAGACCAAAGTCCAGAGAACTTGAAGATCTGATAACTGAGTTCAGGAGTTATCCTGTCCCTAAACGAAGAAGAGTAAAATTTCCTTCTCTGAATTTTTGACACCTGTTCTTGTCTTTTTTATTCAGTTTACCGGCTCAGATGCCAGTTCATTCTAGAAGCACCTTTACTGAAACACACACAAGTGATGCTTTATCAGCTATCTATGTCTTAAGCTATCCAGGGTGACATCTGAAATTAACCATCATTGGGACAGTACTCAAAGCCAGCCTGGAGGAGGTGGGGGCATGGATTTATAGTAGACCAGTGTGTTACAAGTTTGACTTTACATCGAAAAGACCTGTGAATTTTTAAAAGACATACTACATGACAATAAATCATTTCTACTTCCTGCTTCTCAGGTATTCAGAATTTGGGTCAGTGGTAATTAATACTGTCAACCTGATAGGATCTAGATTATCTCAGAAATGAGGCATGTCTCTGAGGAATTTTCTAGCTTGGAATAACTAAACTGGGAAGACCCATCTTGAACATGGGTGGTCTAAATCTATAATCCAGTAAACAGGGATGTGAGAACAGCAACAAAGAAAGCAAGCTAATACCACCACGGATCTTTCTCTCTGCTTCCTGACTGCAGATGATACATTGTGACCACCAGACTCAATCTGCTGCACCATGATTTACCCACCATAGTGGATTGCACTCTCCAACTGTGAGCCAAAATAAGCCATTTTCCCTTAAACTACTTCTGTCAGACGACATCAACAAGATGAAACAATCCATAGAAGAGGACTTCTGAGTGATTTTTAAGGTCACTCAGAAACTATTGGCCTTTCTAATTCCCAAGGTTACTCAGAGTCCAGTCAAAGTCTTGGCACAATAGTCAAGCTATTACTGGTCCACGACTTAGCAAATTAGGAGAATGTCCTAATTCATTCAAGTTTCAATTTAAAATTACCATAGACTGAGCAGTCTATACTCAATATGAATTAATTTCTCACAGTTCTGGAGGCTAAGACATTCAAAATGAACAGACGTGGTGTCATGGAAGGCCTTATCACTTGGTTCCTTCAACAGTCTCTCTTGATGGGCCCTCACATGGTGAAGGGGACAAGGCAGCTCACTGAGCTCTTTTGTAAGGACATTAATCTAATATATAAGGGCTGCTTTTCTCTTATCTCAGCACATTCCAAAGACTTTAATTGCTAATATCACATTGAATTTGACAAGGACACAAATATTCAGATCATAGCAAAGTGTCCTGAACTTTTTATAGGAATATGACAATTTTTTTTCAGTCTATTAAGGCTAAGAATGGGGACAAAAAAGATGGACTAGTGTAAAAAGACTGGCTGACATACTTACGTAGAAAGATTTCTGTACCTGTTGGTGGAAGTTTCCTAAATAACTAAACAGCCCTCTCTGGTAGTTAGGCTATAAGTTGCTCTCTTCTTTAAGCCATTAACCTCTTAGAACTGAAACATTAAGGTCAAGAACTAATTGTTCCAACTAAGCACGCAAGCATCTGGGTACCATAGGGTTAATGAGTAGGAGTGGGGTAGGAGGGGTTACAAACCAGGAACACATGTCCTCTAAGTTAGTTTGCTTTCCGTTTAATTGCCCTTAAAACACATACTCTCTCACATAGCACAGAAGGTGAGAGCTGAATGAAGTTTGCTGGGTAATGGCTTGAAAGGTTTTCCTTCTGAGACATGGTGTTGAGTTACAGCATGCAGCCAACTGGGAGGAGAGAAGCTGCTGCCGGCAGCCCCATCCTAGCCCCACGTTCTCTTGTTTTCTTGGCCTTGAAGGAAGATGGACAAGGGCCGTCCGAGACAAGATGCGGTGATCTATCCTGCAGCTGCAGCTGATTGCTCTGGGAGTCACCTGGAGCCAGTGTGTACTAGGGTTTAGCCAGGGCCAGGGAGCGGGCACACATGCTTTGCTGTGAAATGCCACGCAGGCAGAGAGTGACAGGCAGTCAGTAAGAGCTGAGCTTTCCTCCTTTGGACGTCTGTTTCCTGCTAGGTTCCGAAGAGAGGGGCCTTGCTCCTGCTGCTGCTACTGCTGCTGTTACTGTTGCTACCTCAACTCTCTCTCCACTCCAGGTAAGCAGAGGGCAAGCTGCAAGGCAAGCCTTTGTACGATGAACAAGATCCGAAAGTTTTTCCGAGGAAGTGGGCGAGTCTTGGCATTTATATTTGTAGCTTCTGTCATCTGGCTGCTCTTTGATATGGCAGCTCTCCGCCTCTCATTCAGTGAGATCAACACAGGGATACTCAAAGAAGATATCATGAGGAGGGAACAGACAGGATTCAGAGTTGAGGCAGACCAAATGACGATCCTTTCCCCCAGCAGCAGAGGGATGAGGCCGCCCCGGAATGGAGCGGGAGGCAAGGAGAGCTTTAGAAAGGCTGAGAACCGTGTACTCAAGGTTGAGGAGAATGTGGACCAAGTCCAGAGGAAAGGGAAAATGCAGTTCCTCCTGGGAAGGGGGAAGGCTGTGTCTTTGTGGCATCGTACACATGTGCAAACCCTCCCAGTGACACTCCCCATGCAGAAGACCCAGGGGAGAGACAGCAAGCCTGAAGTCTCCTCCTTGCACATGATGTCCAAGCAGACAACAGTGTTAGGGTCTGAGAAGGACTCTTTCACAGTGTCAAGAGGAGTTCCATTGAACAAAACAGCAGAACATACAGAAACCTTAGATAAAAAACAAGAGGCCCCAGAGAATTATAATCTCAGCAGTGATACATCAAAGCAAGCCTCCCAAAGGGCCCTGAATGTGACCATCAGTGTCAGGACTGACAGATCAAAGCAGCAATCACAGACAGTAACAAAATCAAGCATACAATTTGCCAGCCTACCAATCCTGAAACCTGAGGAAGTCACGGTCACAAAGAAAACTGAGGCTCAGGGCAAAGACCTAAAATATGAAGCCCATAAAGCGCGCCCTCTTCTTAAGTTCACTGCTGATGTGGGTCATTTAAAGAAACAATCTACAAATGAGACAGGATTGGGAGTATTGCCAGAAGCCGATGGGGCCAAAGTGGCGCCAGGGAAGAAACTAAATTTCTCTGAAAGTCAGATTGTGATTATAACTAAAGAGGAAGGCCAGAAGACAGACACCAAAGAGGTACCTAATTCTAAAATCCAAACTGTCTTCCCTAAATTACTGGGTGAAAGCCAAGGAAAACATATCCCCAGGAGTCAGAGCCAGACCTTGTCCTCTCCATTAGCTCCAAAGAGAGCTGTGTCTCAGTCCAAGCCCACCTTAGCTGAGGAACTCCATACAGCAAGAAGCAACTTGACTGCCAAGGCCACAACTGTAGGACACCAGCAAAGCCATGCAAATATCTCTGAAAACCCTGGAAAGCATCACGTGCTCAGAATCGATGTGACCCTCTCTCCAAGAGATCTCAATGCTCCAGGTCAGTTCGGGCGCCCTGTCGTGGTTCCCCCTGGAAAGAAGAAGGAGGCTGAACAGAGATGGAAAGAAGGAAACTTCAATGTCTACCTTAGCGATTTGATTCCAGTGGACAGAGCCATTGAAGACACAAGGCCTGCTGGGTAAGGCCCATTTCTCTTCTCTTTTCTTGAGCTTTGCTTATGAACAGAAGGGTTTTATTACAATTTAATTTTGTGTGAATTTTGGCCATCTAGGGAATTCATTTGATAGTAATTATTTGATGGTTAACCAAATAGTTTACCCTGCGCACAGAGAAAAGTTCTGCTATCCAAAATGTCCTGCTCTCTCTTTATGTGATCACATCTTAGCTCCCTTCCTAAGCTTTCAGTTTCTTCCATTTGTAATAAAAAAAAAAAACTGCCTCAATGACATGTGTTCACTATCCATTAGTAATGTAGCTCTAATTACAACTTGATGTTCAGTTCCATAAGCCAAGCCAGCCTGGAAGCAGGAATCCGAATGTCAATTTGAACATGTGTAGTACATAAACAATGACTGGGGTTTTTTTGTTTGTTTGTTGTTGTTTGTTTTTTGTGTTTGGTTTTTTTTTTTGCTTCTTCAGAAAATGTTTCTTTTGTAAGTAGGTAGTTGGGGCAGGTTTTCGACAGGGCTCTCAGAAAGAACCTTTGTTCATGGTAGTGACCCAATTTTTGATAATCTATAGCTAAGTAATAAAATGTAAAGCACAATTCCATTATAACAGCGAGAGTGGAAGTTTTGTTGTTTTCAAGCTCCGGAAGTGTATCTAGGAAATGTTGGTCTGTACAGGGAGAAGCAGCCTCCTAAGTCTCCCTGCAGTTAAATCTTAGAAGAACCATAAGTAATAGTGATTGGGACAAGAGAAGAGACGATTGTTCTCTAAAGGTAAAAGCCCTTCTGGTGGTGAGAATAATACACATTTGTGTATTCTGCCACGTGGAGCAGTAATGGTGGGAAAAGTCCATCATCAACAAGCAAACACCTTAGGAGCTTCAGGAGCACGCTACCTATGATCCTGCTTGCAGAGTTTCTGCATTACAGGAATCTACAAATATGAATGTGAACTTTGTGAGCCTGAGAGAGGAGGGGGCGGGCTTTCTACCCTGATTTATTAGATGACGGCGCTCATGTAATGAGTGTCTTCCTAATACTTTATATTAGATGTGTATTACTTGCCCACAGTAGTACGCCTCTAAGTTTCCCAACGGACCTCGCATTCAGTTCTTTAAACAATGAGACTCTTTACCTCCCTCATTGCAAGGTGGAGTCAGAGAAATGATTTCAGTGCAGGTTCAGGCTCTCTTTGGTGTATTTACAAGTGAGATACTTGTAGCCATGTGTTCACTACCCACTAATTAATAATATAGCTCTGACCACACTCCGCTCTCCAAGCTAAGCCAGCCTGGAGGTGAGAAGCCACAAACAGCAAGACTGAGACTTTGAGCATGTGCAGTACATAAACAATGGCTTTCTTTGGCTTCTTCAGAAAATATTTTGAAGCTAGGCAGTTGGGGCAAGGTTTTAGACAGGGTTCTCAGAAAGAAGACGTGTACAGATGAACCTTTACTCATGGTAGCAAAAGAAGTGTATTCATTATGATGCCAGTGTCAAAGAAGACAGTCTCTTAACCATTGATACAGAGCAATTAGCCATGTACTGTTGGCATGTCGAGACTAGGCACTGTGCCACCCATACTCCCATGAGAACACAGTAATATTCCCAGAGAAGGAAACTGAGGTCCTAGGAACTTAAATGTCTCAGATCACTGACCTAGTTCTTTGTAGAGAAGAGAACAAAATTCACGTTCAAAATTCTCTTTCTCTCTCCTGTCTCCTGTGTATTATCTTCCAAAAAGAATTCTAAAATGTTAGACCAGCTATACCCCGAAATCCTACGTGTCACAGTATTGAGCACTAGCTATAATATTCCACAAGGATTTCAGGAAAAAAGTCTCTTTTTAGGCAGCTTTGTTTAAGTGAGCCCTTGGTGTCCAGCAGGCTGCTCCCAGCCTGGGAAAGAATCAAGCGGGCTACAGGAGCACAGGATACAGCTCTAAGTGGAAAAAAAAGGATCAGTGTATGAGGCTAGAACAAACACTAATGCTATCACCCAGCTGATTTATTGAAGGCTCCTTGCCTTCCAGAGCTTGTTAATTTATAATTTTGTTTGAGGAACTGGAGTCCTGCAGGCTAGGAAGGTTACAATTGGACTCTGTCTTCTGCAGGAGATTGTCCAGCTGCTGTTTCTGAAACTGACACGTGTGCTTGACATGATGAGTCAGAGTACACACAGGCAAGTCCCCTCCCTATTGCCACACAAACCACCTTGGATAAATATAGGGGTGTGTGTGTGTGTGTGTGTGTGTGTGTGTGTGTGTGTGTGTGTGTGTGTGTCTGGCTGATGCTCCACTCCAACCCCAGTCAGATGATGATGTTAGACTTCAGAATGCTTACGTGCGAAACCCTCAAAGGATTTTTGGTCCTTTTGTGGTGTTCTTCCTTAAAGGAGAATAATTCATTTTTCTTTTATTTTCCTCACACTTGCAAATTATGTGTGCCCATGAATATGTTTAGAAGAAAATACAAATAAAATATGTGGTATATTTTTTAGGTAGGCAGGATTCAGAGGAAGGGTATTTTGTTGTAGTGTTTTTAATGATTTGATATTATTTTTCTTCAGCTTTGGTCAAAATTATCTGAAATGTCTTACTCATGCATATAATAGTGTTTGAGGTAATAAATTTTTGTCATCTTAGAGAAAATTGGTATAAAATATAGTAATGAAATATGTACTTACTTGCATGTGTATGTGGGTAGGGTGCTCTAAGAACCAGGCCTCATAATTAGCTGAAGTGTATACTACCATAATCTTTAGGTTTCAAAACTTTAGGAATAGCCTCCAGATGTTTATATTTTAAAATAAAACTGCTCCTATAGATTACAGAGTGAGTGCCATATTATAACTTTTGGCTGAATACAGATTGAAAAGGGATTAAAAGCCGGGATTTGCAAGATTCATTTTTATTTCATTTCTCTCAGGCCAGATAATGACTAGTTTCTAGTTAACTTCTTACAGCTAAATTGACTGATATGTTAGGACAAGATTGACATTGAGAAGAGACAGGGTTGCCAGGACAACGCCTCCTACTTTAGCCTTAAAGTCAGAATCTCTTTTTCAAACCACCTCTTACAACTCCTTCCTTCCATAACCCAGAGAAACAGTTATTACTCTATCTCAGGGTCTTATCCAAAACAAAGGACCCCTCTCTACCACCAGCATTGTTCAAATTGTGTCCTCAGGGCCGTCTACAATTCTCTTACTGGTAGTAGATATCTATTGTGGTTCACATGTTGTGTTTCCTAAGACATCTCTAGAGTCTGTCAAGGTGGTCCCTCAGCATTGGGGGCCCAGTCTCATAGCACTGTAAGAAATGTTTGTAGTTGACATGTATGTGTGTGTATGTATATTGACATGAGTGTGTGTGTGTGTGTGTGTGTGTGTGTGTGTGTGTGTGTGTGTAGGGTTGTAGTTAACCTTGTGTGTCTTCCGTTACTCTCTACTTCATTTATTGAATTAGGGTACCTTGTGGAACCTACAGCTTACTAACCCAGGTGGACAGCTTGCTTCCACCATTTCTGCTTCCTCAGTACTGAGGTCCTAGGCAGCCATCACTTGCTGGATTCCGTCCTCCACATGCTCGCATAGTAACTTCTTCACCTGTTGAGCCACCTCCCCAGCTCACATGACTATGTTTTCTAAATGAGATGCTCCTGACTATCACCTGTTTATTAGTTGATTTCTTCACAGTCTCCCTCTGCGACCTGCTTAAGCGGTCTCACCATTTTTATCCTCACGCGCTAATCCAATATTACTCAGAATCCCAGTGTAGTATACCTCGTCCTGGGCCATGACATAGCTACAACCATTAAATTCCAACAGCATTCAATGTATGCAGCCTTCTTTCCACTGAATCACTTTGGTTCCTCAGTAAAAAGAGCCTTGAGCATATTTTTTGTGATGTTCCAGGCTTCTGCAGAAACTTTTTTCAATTTTACTTCATACTCCCTGAGGGTACAGCACAGAGCTTCACATTCCAAAGATACAAGCTGGCACAATACGCACTTTATAAGCATATTTCTCTGACATGGGTTTTGAAAACTAATGCTACTGTTAAACAATACATCCATGACAGGTTATCAGTTCAAATGAAGCTTATAATAAGTCACCTCATAAATTTCTAACTGTCTTGATTTCTCGTGTTGAATATGTAGAGTATTATCATTTAGCTTAAGGTATCTATGTCCTGTTTTATGCTGAGTTATTAATTGATTCATGTTTATTCATTAGTCCATATTTTTATTCTCTTAGTTTCAGTCTCAAGGGAATTGCTCTTGTTTAGATTTTTTTTCATTCAAGAAATAAGATAGAATTTTATTTCTACCTAGAATACTTACATATAAAAGATACCAAAAACCAAGTGTTCTTTTGACAGTTACTTTAAACTACCATATTTAATCCTTTAAAGGTAAAAATCTAGTCATTGAAGTCTTTGTTTTTAGTTCTTGAAGGTGTTTACATCAGCACTGATCAACATTCATATGCATATTTCTCATGCACATATACCACATACAGCACACACACACACACACACACACACACACAGACACACACACACACACACACACACCTATTGCTGAGCTGAGGTCCTTTCCTCTCAAAAATCCATTCTACTTGAAGAAGTCTGTTTTTAAGCCTGAACCTATGGTTAAAATAGAACTGCAAAAATGAACTTATTTTAAGAGTGCACTTCCTGAATCTGTACTTGGAGAAAGAAATATTTAAAAGAATTTTTCCCTAATAGTTTTCAAATTACAATAAGAATAGGGGCTGGAGAGATGTCTTAGCAAGGAAGACTACTTACTGTTCTTGTAGAAGACCCAGATCAAAAATCTAGTACCACACAGTGACTAACAACTGTTTATAACTCAAGTCCTGGGGAGTTGTTGCCCTCTTCTGACATACAGGGGCACCAGGTACACACATGGTATACACACACACACACACACACACACACACACACACACGTGCATGTGTACATAGACAAAACACTTATACACATAAAGCAAAATTTGAATAATCATTTTAGAAAATCTATGAGTTGCAGTGCACTCATGTCTGTTGTATCATAACAGTGCTCAACAGCCTACCATAATGCTGGCTGTTCCTACAGAATTCTGTCAAATTCTCCCATAAGGTCATTATGTCTTTGCTACCTTAGTTCAGAGCAAGGACTGTTAACTAATAATACTTTTTGGCAAACATGAGAAGCAAAAGATTGCACTGGGCATTTCCTATGAAACTGCCAAAATCACTAAAGGAAAAGTTTCTGGAATCTTAATGTTGACTGTGGGAAGCTGGAAAAAGCTGCAGTTAAAATAAAAGGAAGATGGGGAGGAGGACAGTAGCTAATCATACATCCTCCACATCCTGAGGCTTCTTGAACATTATTCTACGGAAAGAAAATAAAAGGTTAAAGTCAAATACAATTTGATTTTATTTTCATTATGATGAATATTTGTCTTGGTGTTTTGGGGTTATTCTATGACTAATAGTGACTGGAGAACATTATCTGGCAAAATGGGAGAAGCTGTGATGTGTCCCAGAGAGGAAAGAACCCATCAGAGATAAGGAAAAACAGCACCTCAAAGGACTCCCTACTGATTTCACATGTGGAGGTGAAAGCACTCAACTGTGTTTCTTCAGCTGCATGTGTATCTGTACATGCACAGGTGCACTCTGTTCCACAATTTAGAGGGGGAGGGATGTATATATATGTATATATATATGAAATACATATACATCGTATATATGCATATACCTATACATCATATGCATCATATATATCATATATATGACAGTGTTTACAAAGCAGAAGCTAGATCATAACAGCAATGGTTAAATATGGCTGAGAAATAATTCTGAAACCTTCATATGTCCTCCTTTGTCACAGAACTACACTTGAAAGAGAAAGACTACCAGAGGAGGAAAATGTAAATTGCATTTCAGCCATTAATTCGAAGCAAAGAAAGCTGTTCCATGGGTCCTAATTAACCTAACACTGAGGAAGTTAAAGCAGGTCAGGACGCATCCTCCCACATCCTCCCAAATGCTGCCCAGGAGCTGGAAGTACACTTGAGAAAGCATACGAGTAGGTTCAGGACTTTGAACCTATTCACACCACTTGCTTAGACGTCTCAGCCAGGGCCAAATTCAACCGCCGGTCTCATTTTATCAAACTCGCGATGTAATATTTGCCCTGGGTCCCCCTGTCCCAGGACATAATTTCCTGTTGTCCTCCCTGGCTGACCTCTTCCAAAAGAGCTTTCCAAAGAGAAGAACGAGTCACCGTGCCTCCCCCAACAAGGCAAAGAAATCTTAGGAAAAATAGCAATGGTTACAGGCCTTGTTTTGTTATCTTTCAAAACTAAACAGAGACATTTAGACTTCCCTGGAAAAACATCAGAATTATGGGATATCATGGCAAACCTTTATATGGGCTTGCCTTTCAAATGTGCCAAATTGGCCATGAGAAAGAGTTGAGATGGAGAACTGGACATTTGCAAAGTTCTTGCCACTTGAACTCTTAGTTGTCCTAAGAAAAATAATTCAAGGTTGCTATGGTCACCATCACCCCAGCATTATCTACAGAGAAGCGGGGGTGCTCACATTATGGTGGTAATTCAGCCGTGACCATTGACTTCATTGCACATTACATACCACACTTTATTGTTCATCAGGAGCCAGCAAGTCAGGCCAGGCAGCTGGTAGCCTTTATCATTCATGCATGTTATCTCATGTGACTGCTACAACAGCCATGACAGACTGATAAAGTATTACATCTCCTTATTAACAAATAAAGAAATAAATGCAGGATTGAAAGAGCTGAAGGGTCTTGCACCCCCCATAAGAACAACAATGCCAACCAACTAGAGCTCCCAGGGACTAAACCACCATCCAAAGAGACATGGACTGACTCATGGCTCCAGATGCAGATGTAGCAGAGGATGGCCTTGTTGGGCACCAATGGAAGGAGAATCCCTTGGTCCTGCCAAGGTTGGACCCCCAGTGTAGGGAATTGTCAAGGAGGGGGGCAGTAAGGGAGAGTGGATGGGGAGGGGAATGCCCTTATAGAAGAAGGGGAGGGAAGGGGATAGGGGGCTTATGGACAGGAAACGGGAAAGGGAATAACATTTGAAATATAAATAAATAAATATCCAATAAATAAATAAATAATGCATACGTGTGTGTGTGTGTGTGTGTGTGTGTGTGTGTGTGTGTGTGTGTGTGAGAGAGAGAGAGAGAGAGAGAGAGAGAGAGAGAGAGAGAGAGAGAAGGAAAGACAAGGGCTCACAACTCAGAAATAATGGGTTGAATTCCAATGCTTAGTCTTCTGATTTGCCATCACTAAGTACTAATTGTGCTTCATCAGTCAAGTTCTTTCTGAACCCAGCTTCTCTACTACTCTACCTCATAATGATGTGCCTAGGCCTCCTTGGTTTGTCAAGGTTCTTTGTGAAGGGAAGACTGTGTCTTGTTGAGACTCTTAAGATATGCTTACTCTATTAGACAGTGATACATGTATGTTTATGTACGCTATATGTGCTTGTCTGTTTGACAATAAGCGCTTCAGAGCAGCACTAAGGATAAGAACCTGCCCTGAATGCTTTAGTGATGAGAAAAGTGACTCTGTATAAAGGAAACAGCTAGCAGCTTTGAGATGCAGACTCCCCAGCTTCTCATTGAGGGTTCTTTCCACAGGCTTCATAACATCCTTCTTTTGATTCCTTATAGTCATGGGTTTTGGAAAAATTAAAGCCTCACTCTTCATGTATAGGTCAGAGGTGAGAAGGAAAAGTCTGAGGAAATAACGACAAAGGGCGAAGAGCCCAAGGTTACACACCGTATAACAACCTATGTTCCAGAGCAGGTATGAGGAGTGACTTGACCAAGGTTACACACAGTAGAGCAGGCAAGAAACATGACCCACAGATGCTCTGCTCTTCCCCCTGGATTATTTTTATCCTAGAATGCCATCATCTTAACTCCTGCCTCTATCCCAGTTTCACCCTGACAGCTGCCTGCTCAAAATAGACTATTGTTAACATGGCAGTGTTGGTGCTGGTGGGATGTATTTGTGAGCCTGAGTCCGTTCATTCTCATGACACATTCTTGCCTCTGCAACTGCAGCATCGCCAGGCTAAAGGCTTTAGTGGAAAGTGGGGGAGCGGCAGTGAACATTCTCAGTCAGGTGGTTTGAAGCAAATGTCAAGGATCATTTACCCTATAAAAGAACAAATCACAAAAGTAAAATCCTCATATCCCTATACCTTCTTATCAGCGGGAGGCAAAGAGGCCCAAATAATTTTAAGGTCTTAGGAAAGAATATGATTCCAGACAGAGCACCTCAGCTGGTCACTTGATTCTCCTGATGCTCCTGGAGATATCAGAGTGTAGAGAGTGAAGGGCGCTCAAGGCTCCCATGGAAGCTGTCGTTGAATTGCAAATAGACATTGAAACATATTCTTCCGACCTTCTGTTCAAACCCATAAAGACTGAGATTTGACCTTCATGATGTGTTTTGCCTCTGCTGGAATAAAATGAAAAATTCATAGAAATGAAAGAATGTTATCACCCCTTCAGTGTTCTGATTTGAAGGCCTCTCTAGTTGATAGACTCCATTCAAATCAAGTCAGTGGCCAAGGACTGAGCACACAGAAGCTGAGGAGGTAAACCATCGGCACTGGAGTCTCTTGATAAATGAGCGAGCATTTGGTAGATTCAGATCAAATACTGTCTGGGACCGGCCAGTGCTTCAAGTCAGAACCTGAGTCAAGATAGATATTTCGAGCTCTCACACAGACTTTTCAGCATGAGGCTTGCCTGGTATTTTTATATCCATTGTTTCATGACACCTGCATCGCTGTTCTATGGTGCAAGCGTCATTGTCTTCATCCTAGAAGTGAATGATCTGAAATGATGAAGATTAAGTGTCATGCTGATGCTCAGGCAGCCAGTCAGTGCCACAGAGGACTAAACTTCCTTGTCCTTTCCCATCCAGAGCCTTTGTTCTACCATGGTTATGCACCACCTCTTCCAGGACAATGAAATTCCTCACATTTGAGTTCCACATAATCTGGAGTCTTTGGATTGCTATAGTGGTTCAAACCAAGACTCCCCTAAGCAAAAGAACATGTGTAATTTTAAGCAGAGAACCAGACTTGTAGATTCTAAACACATAGTTTGTGTAATAAATGATCAATTAGAAAATAAGTCATAAATTCTTAATCTCAAAAAAAGTTCCCAAAACTAAATATCATGAAGATGTTAGACTTCATTAGCAATTCCCTCTCCTGCAAAAGTATCAGAAATCAAGACTCTGAAAAACTCAGAAGCAAAGATAATTCACTTTACTTGGGCCAGTGGAGAGTAATTTGAATAGGTTCTACAACCTATAGAATCTAGATGAAGTTGGATGGCTGTTACTACTTGTACCTGGATTAAGTGTTAGTAATGCCGAGTGCTGTCTGGTTTGACCTGTTGTGCCTGTGAATAAACAAACAAATCTGGTTTGTTACACACTTGGCACATGTTTAATCTGTTTACTGATATAGAAGATCGGGTTTCTAAAAGTGTGTGTGACCTAACACTGCCCAGTGATAAGCACAAGAATGTTTTCCAAATGTATATTTAGGAGAGAGTCCTCCTTTGAATTCCAGAAAATTCTGAGTTATCTTATACCAATAAAGCAAAGCAAATTACCTGTTGCTGTTTCCCCATTGGAAACCTTGATTTCAGTTACATCATAGGAGAAGGGATCACAACTAAAGTTTAACATTTTCGAATAGAAATACCTTTTTGGGAGGTAAAGAAATTATATATTGATTCTACATGACTATATTACACAAATTAGATATTGAGAATCTATAGGTCCAGAGGCTGGAGAGATGACTCATCTCCCAGAGGACCAAGATGTAATTCTATTCTCAGCATCCATAGTGGCAGCGGACCACCACCAGTAACTTTGCTCGCAGAGTTACTGTCATGCTCTTCTGACTTTCATAGGTACTCTATGCATGTGGTAAGCAGACATACTTGCAGACAAATATCCATGCATTAAAAAATCATAATAAACAGTTTAGAATCTACAGGTCCTGTGCAATAATCACACAACAAAAATGTAGGTTTTAATCCTTTCACACAAAGTTACCTGTATTTGTTATTGCACCCCTACCCTGTCTCAAAGGAAAATACATTCTCTCTTGCCACTCAAGCTTTAAATTTAAGTTCTCCTCCAAATCTCTGTCCTCTCATCCATCCATTCAATATGAGTTATTAAAAATTTACTGTGTGCAAGACTCTTAGGAGCTTGTGGTGATACGGGAGCAAAGCATTTGACATACATTCCAGAATTCTGGCTGTAGAAGAGAAGGAAATAGAATTGACAAATGGATGCTGTGGAAGAAATTCAGGTAGCTAACAGAATGAGAGAACAGTGGCAGGGCAACTGACAAAAGCTCTGGGCAGGCAACATTGAATCTAATGCTCAAATGAGCCGATGCAGACATCCACAAGGTCCTGGGGATTGGGGCTCACTGGTGAGACAAAGCTTCAGACTCAGCTCTCAGAATCACCTGCTTAGTGGTCATGAAGAACCAGTAAGAAAGAAACTGAAGGGAAACAGCCACTGGGCAAAGGCTGAACATTACAAGAGTCTGAAATCTCAGGAGATGGGGAAGATACCGAGATGGACTTAAAGAGATATTACACATCAGTAAGGTTGATCATTGCAAGGAGAGACTGCCCCTTGGTAATTTTAACAGTCATTGACATGTTTGCCAGCTCCTAGTTCTATCTGAACCATCCCTTACACCCACAAATATGACTCCATCCCTCAGGAAAGGGAGAAGAGGCTGACGAATTTGCTCCCTTCACACCTAGCTAGTTTGCTGTCTTTTTTTTTTTTTTTTTAAGATTTTGTACAAAATAGTCACAAAGTTCTGTCTGTTTCTGCATCTGACTTGGACTAATTATTCCAATAATAGACTCACCCCGTCCCTTCTCAGTGGACCATAGTCTCTTCATACCAGTCTTCACTGCTCAGCAACGCAGCTTCTGAGAAGTGAAATATAAGTTGCCTTATATAAATGTGTAAAATACATTTCAGAATTTACCTTTTCTATTTCCTAAATTGTCCTTCAACTGTTACTGATTATACAACCAACTGCAATTTTTTATTAAACCTCGACAAGCCTACAATTGGTGACTTTCCTTGTTCTAATTCTTTTCTAGATTTTATTATTAACAACATTTAATTCATGAAAAGTTATTACAATTAATGTTTTATGTATTTCTTCAAAAATTGTAAACATAAAAAGCTCCAAACATGGATTTTGAAAGAAGGAGAGAAAGAAACAAGAGAGTAAATGGCTAATGTAGCATTTCTCTGAGTTATAACTAGGCCTACTTTTGAGTTAGGGGGAGAGGGAGTCCCACATTTAAACCACAGAGGTATGCTGCCCTCCAAAAGAACGGCTGTTTCCTCCTCTGAGTTGTTAAGCTTGTGGGGTGATCTGATGAACATATCCCTTCAAAGATGTATTTACTTCCTATTTCCCAGTCTGCAACAATTCCTTACATAACAAAAAGGTGAATTTTGTGTAGCAAAACCTGTAATTGTTAAATATAAGGCAGAGGCTGGCAGAATTTGGGCAATCATGATAGAAACATCTGAAATATTTGTCTTGAAGATGTCAATGGAAACAATGTGGACACTAAGGATACTTGTGAGGGTCAGAAAAAAGTGAGGCACTCTGCAGAGAATGTTTCTATCACTCCTGTGGACATTTATGTTGTCATCGAAAGATATCGCTAAAAAACGTGGGCTTGGATTGTTTCTCCTGATTGCTTTCAGGGGTTCAGTATCAGGTGATTGGGAACCAGAGAAGAGAATTATAATGTGTGTCACAGAGTGGCAGAGAGCTTAACTAAATTGTGTCTTATAACACATTAAAATGAACAGAAATTGGAGGTGATGAACTTGGACATCTGATAAGGAATGTAGCAAGCACAGCATTGAAGGTGTGACCAGGTATCTTTATTCTACGCGTAGTAAAATGCAAGAGAAGACAGATACATTAGGAGAAACTTTGGAGTAGAAATCCTAGGTGTTATAGCAACCACAGGTAATTAATATAATCCTTAAATATAGTCAGGAATGCTCAGACTTTACAGAAATTCCAATGCAGGTGCTCTTTGTACAGAATAAGATTAATTTAGGCAGCCTGTTATTTTACATTAACATTAGAATCAGATTAAGACATATGATTGAAATGTGTTATTTTGATTTTACAGCACCTGAAAATGTAGCACACGTTCATTTTAACCCTCTAATATTTTTTTAAGTTAAAATCACATATTACGAGGAGACCAAATTAGCTTTACTGTAGGAACTTACATTCCCAAACAGATGGGTCAATGAACTGTGAGTTATTCTTTGGTTTCTTGTTTATGACAAAGAATCTTAATTTCCATGCAAACTTTCTGCATCTGTTTTCTGAGGTTGAAGTTGGGTGTGGTTCTCCAAGGCCTTTGTACATTATGTTAACCAATCACTTTTAAAAATGACTGAAATTAGAGACCCTTGGTAAGTTTGCTTGTGCTTCTTATGAACAAGCTCTGTATCAGATATATATTTAATCAAGACAAGTTTTTAATCCATGCTTTGTAGTTGGCAAATAAAAGGTCAAAGAAGTTATGCAATTTCTTCAAGCCAGTAATTAAGGATAACTGATATGCAACCATATGTTTATTTGATTCCCAATCCAAACTCTATTAGTACAGAAAATCACCATAGACCAATAAAATGAAAACTACATCATTTTGCAGTCCCATGGACGTAGTAACCAGGGAAATGATGCTGGGTGAGTCACTGATCATCTTGTGCTTCATTTTGCATCATTTAAAGAAGTATTTGATAATATATTATACAATTGCACCTCAAGCAATTGCCATGGTATTGAATTAAATTATGTTCACAGCAGTACATTGACAACCATAAACAAAGAACAAGCAAATATTGTTGGTTTAAGTATAGCATTTACTTTTATCTATGTCTTATTCGTTAAATTAACAAAAATGAGCCATGGTACTTGACAGATGCTCTGGTTTCCACAAATGCTACATCTGCGGCTAGCGATGTTTATTCTGGGGATCTAAAGTTCTATGGCTACTTCTAGAGGCCAGGTTAGACCAGAGCTTCAGTCCCAGATCTGGAACTTACTAACAACATAACCAAGAGCCAGTCTGTCCAAGACTTCAGCCATTCATCTGTTGAAAAGGGAAAGAGGTCTAAGTTTTACACTGAAATAGGGTAGAGTACTTAAGTATTTATTTGCATGCACCACTGATTATTCCTTTACTAAAAGGAGGTGTGTTTGCAAAAGGGTAAATACAATTTGGACAGTCTCACAAAGAGCTGCCCTGTGACAGTGAAACAGCCAGGTACAGAAAATGCCACAATGAGGTAGTCATGAGCTGCAGAGCCTGTAGGAGACCATGGGCAGGAGCAGCCCACCAAGCACCTACTCCCTCTTAGCCTGGCTATCATTTCCATGCCAACAAAATGACTTCAAGTATAGCTTCTCTACAGCAGTCACAGCAAGAGACTTTCAAACAGAGAAGTGGGAAGGGGGGAAGGGGTGCAATTATTTGGTGTATGTGCATTGTGCAAAAAAAAATACTTTCATATGCTGAGTGGAATGAAGGATATCTCTCTTGCCATTTGGCAGATGGTTATTGATACAGGCAATCATAAACTTCTTAGTGACACTAAATAACGCAGAATGCTCTCTTCTGGTATAGAATTTAGTAATGATAGTAAGAGTTCCTGTTCAGTAAATGTCTGTGCCTGGAACTATACTAAATGGTTTCTATGAAGATCACTGGGCTCTGAAACCCTAAGAGGAGCATTATCTTGTTTGGCAAATGTGAAAACTGAGGCATGGTAAGTTATTGAACTTAATTTCTTGGTCATAGAATTAAAGTAGTCTAACCTACAAGACCTCATCCTTTTCACTACAGTGTTATCCCTCCTCAGGAGGCCTCACATCTGCCATGATGGTTCTTTCAGCAAATGCTATTGCCCATGCCTACAACGAAATGAACATGGTACTCATATAAACTGGGGACTTATAGATATTTGAGAGGGGGGGTGCATGCTGTATGTACAGATGAGTCAGGGCCCTTTGTGATCTCAGTGGCACATCTCTTGCACTGTGCTTATATCCTGGCCCAGGTGTGCAGAGCAACTAGTTCACAACGACCTCCCAACCACCAGCATCATCATGTGCTTCGTGGATGAGGTGTGGTCTGCTCTCCTGAGGTCTGTGCACAGCGTCCTCAACCGCTCCCCTCCACACCTCATCAAGGAGATTCTGCTGGTGGATGATTTCAGCACCAAAGGTAAGAAAACCTTCTTGGATTCTTCTTGAAAAGCTAAAGCTTTATGGTAGGCTAGAGCACTTTTGTTTGACAGGCTATTTAATGAAGCTGACTTTGTAAGAACCAAGCTACTGTTTCATTGCAGCCATTAAAGTATGAATCTAAGCACCACATGTATATTACTAATTGAAGCAAGAGGGATGGCTCAGCGGTTAAGAGCACTGACTCTTCTTCTAGAAGATTCCCGGTTCAACTCACTGCACTGACACCCTCAAAACTATTTGTAACTGTGGCTCCAAGGGGGATCCAACATCCTTTTCTGGCCTTAACAGGCAATGCATGCTTACCGTGCATAGATGTACATGGAGGCAAAACATTTGAACATACCACATATCTACTTTTAAGATTATCACTGGTAATCCGGGGGTCTGTGGTGCTGTATGTTTTAGCCATTCCCATCAAGACCTACCTGCTTCCCAGGACTCATTTTCATCCTGCCACTCCCTGAGGTGGTCATATGAGTCCAGAAGGTGATGAACAATTCATTTTTCATGGACTATAACAAGCAAAGTCCACCCTGTTCATAGAATTATTTTTCTAGTCAATAACCAAAGTTAAACTCTGTGGAAAGCAAAGAAATGGAAATCCCTCAGCTGCCGCTAAAGAGGAAGGAAGATGTGTGTGCAGTAAAGCTTGGAGAGGACATATTTTCAAAGGCTCAAAGAGATAGCCATTCTAGTGAAGGCTGGAAGCAGAAGCTTCCCCAGTGTTTAAGATTCCATTTATATTCATTTGTTATATTGAAGACTTTTGCTCTTTGCATTACCCAAGGATCTCTGTGTGTAGGAAGTCTTCTAGGCCCAGCAAGACCACAATGTGAATTCCCAAAATGTCCCACATGGGACATAGTAAAAACAGCACATGGGAGATGGTGTTAGAGACAACCAAACCCTGATCTGTAGGCATGATGATGTGCATGCTGTCTTTGCCCAGTTGTTACCACCATAGCCACAGTGAACTCATGCAGCAGGAGGACGCCTGAAGAGAATTAAGAATGCTAAGTGATTGGGAAACCATACACAGAAGTAGCAGTGAGCCACCAAGCAAGAAAGCCCTTTGATGAGGAGCACAGCCAGTTTTTGTTTTCATGGTTTATTTTTGTTTGTTATTGTGGAACCTGAGTCTTGTACAATTTCCGGGTCCTCTTTAAGAAACACACACACACACACACACACACCCCACACACACACATACACCCCACACCCACACACACACCCGACACACACACCCCACATACACATTTTGTAAGAAATATGCTGTAAATATATTCCAGGAAAATCAGTATAGTGGCACACATCTGTAATCATAGTACCTGGGGGCAGGAGTGGGAGGATCAAGAATTCAACTTTTGCCTGGAGTTTATTGTGAAATTCAGTCTCAAAAAAAGAAAGAAAATATGGAAGCCATTCCTACCTGGTATAGTTGTCAATAGCCACAGAAGTGACTGTAACTCTATCCTTAAACATCTCTAAAATGTTCCTTAGCTGAGCCCCTCTGCACCCCACTAACAAGCAAAGATGTTCTAAGATGAGGCGAAGTCCTAAGTCCTATGACTAAATCTCTTGTGGGCCAGGACTGAAATTTGATTAGGCAGGCCTGTTCCTAAGAGCAAGGCAGACATTGTATAACCGGCAGTCACACCACACCTCAGGCTGATCTCTTCAAGCTGAACACAAACCAGTCAGGGCTGCTTTCCTTCCCATGGTGAGAATTACATGCCGAGAAACAGCCCACAGACACAGTCACTTAACCAAGCAAGTTCTTCAAACCGGAGACCTCGGCTCTAGTTGCTGCTCTGTCTAATGATCCTTAAATATACTCATTAACTCTTTCATCACTGAGACTTGTCAGCGGGGACGGTAGTTCCTAACCAACCAAATTTGTACTGTCTTCTTAAACATTTTCAAATTTATACACTCAAGTCAGGCAGCTTTCTATCTTGGATTTGAGAAATTGGTTTGTTTAGAATATTGAACCCACGGAAAATATTTTCAGTAAGATGACATCAAATAAAATGAGTCCAAAGTTAAAATTTGGCAAGAAGAGTGACAGCATAGTTTTGGATATGAAATTGCGAAAATGCTCCTTGTAAACCCAGTCAATTAAAGTACTTTGGGTTTCTTCTTACCCTGATACAGACTACCTGAAAGCTAATTTGGATAAATACATGTCTCAGTTTCCAAAAGTTCGGATTCTTCGCCTCAAGGAGAGACATGGCTTGATCAGAGCAAGGCTGGCTGGGGCGCAGAATGCAACAGGTAAGAAACTGTCCCGAGGCCAAATTGCATTAATCACAATTTTGCTTTAATTTATAATGTTTTCCAAACAAACACAGAATATGAAAGAATATATACCCACATGTTCTTATTTGAATATTAATTTCTAGCCCTGTGACATGAAATTTCACAGACACACACAGATACACACATACACACACACACACACACACAGAGAAAGAGAGAGAGAGAGAGAGAGAGAGAGAGAGAGAGAGAGAGAGAGAGAGAGAGAGATGATTACATTAATTGCTTTTTCTGAGCCTTTCAAAAGGGATTCGGAGACAGCATAACACCGTGGCACTACATACCTGAGTTTTTCCTGGACATTACAGAAAATGGTAGGGAGATTCTCTTAAATAAATATACTTTTATTTTGAAAAACAGCAAAAACCTATAAATGTTCTTGTCAACTTTTCTCACTATTCCCAGTGTTTTTCTTTCTTTCTTTCTTTCTTTCTTTCTTTCTTTCTTTCTTTCTTTCTTTTTTACCTTTTTAAGGGATTATTTATTTATTTTATGTATATAAGTACACTGTACCTCACCAGAAGAGGGCATCAGATCCCATTTCAGTTGCTTATGAGCTACCATGTGGTTGCTGGGAATTGAACTCAGGACCTCTAGAAGAACCATCAGTGCTAGTATCTGCTGAGCCATCTCTCCAGCTCATTCCCAGTGTTTTTCAATTCAAGATCTTTTTATATTTCATGTTCTTGGTTATTTCAGCTATTAGTTATTTTAGTTATTTTAATTTCCCAGTCTAGTTACCTCACACCTTGCATTGACATATTGCTGCATTATTTTAATATTTCAGGCAATATATTTGTAAACTTGACCATAGTTTGAATTTTTAGTTCTCATGTTCCCTATAAGATAAATAATGATTTGCATGTGATGTATATATATATATATATATATATATATATATATATATATATATATATATAATTTGACCTCAGGTCACAACAGTTGCCTGTTTCTTGCTTTCTCCTATACTGTTAGACGGTTCCACTGTTTGGTTACACTGAGTTAAGATGCTAACAACTAGACCTCTCCTTTGGGAGGTGGAAGTAACTTGTGGGCTAATCCTGTGTTTCAGAAGATTAACTTAATGCTCACACATTTTACACAGGGATTTAATATACACTATTGTTCCTTGCTTGTACCAGTTATTAGAATGAGGGCCTATAAAACTGCTTTTCTCTATTGCTTCTCTTTTAAGCTGGCATTTGTGTGTAGTAAAGAGATCTTATACAGATCCCATCTCTTTTCCTCATCTTCCTTCTTTTCTATCCACCTCTCCTCCTACCCCTCTCCTAACCTTCTCTACCCATCAGATGCCCCTGCAACTCTGGGTCTGTAGATAGGTCCTCTCATTCTCTCAAGCTGGTCAGTGGGAATGGAGCTAGCTGCACCCAGACACCCGAGTCCAGAGTCTGCACTTTCATTTACTATACTCTATCTATATTGCTTGTGAGCATTTAGTGACTACTCTCCCTCCGGAAGCTCTGGCACTGCCTGTCTCCATCAGCTTGGAGAAAATACATTCTGATGATAGTCTTGTTTCCCTGTAACTAGACCCCAAAAGTGTTCTTATCATCCCATTGGTTTGCTAACAGTGCTGATCCCTTTGTGTATTAGTCTGGGTTCTCTAGATGACAAAAACTGGTATACTGAATGTCTAGTAAAGGGAGATTTTAGGCTGTCTTATACAACACCGTCTGGGTAGTCCAACAATGGCTGACACACACAGAAGAGTCTCAGAACACAGTTCATGAGGCTGACCGTTTCAATGATCCCAGTCTGCCACTGAATGTCTAGAGAATTCCTGAAGAGTGGTTTGTTGTTGTATTACTATTACTAAGATAAAACACCAACTCTACTCACCTCAGATAGGGAGATCATGAAGGATGGATACTATGGAAATCCAAGTTTATGAACCTATGAGTTTTATCATTGTTATTTACAGGTTTGAGATAAGAGTTTACTTACAGGAGCAGAAAACCCTCAAAGAAAGTTGTATCACCAAAGCTCAACCCAGCATGAGGGATGGCTGACAAAAGCTAGGAACTTGGAGCACACTGAACAGCCTTCAGGGAACTCAACAGATTAGAGAGTGGCCTTTTGTGGCGGCTCAATTGACCTGAGCCTCTTCAGGCAGCACAGCTGGCCTTTGTCTCTTTTAGACAGTTCACTTGGCCTCTGCTTTTTCCAGGCAGCTGGATTTGTCTGAGTCTCCACTTTGCAGTCTTTTCTATCTTTATACTTTGGTATACAGATGGGGAGGGGCCTAGTGAATCTAATCAATTTCAAGTACTTCCTGAAGCTTTTTGAGTTGTTTAATTCCTGTCTTAAAAAACTTTCCTACAGTATTTTAAAACCCCCCCTCAACTAGAACACCACTATTTTACCTCCCTGTAGCATCCTCTCTTAAGAAGTTTCCCTTCAAGATGGAAGGTTTTAATATCAAAGGAAACTGCTACACAAGAGTGGTCTACACTCAGAAGCTAGGTCCTGATATTAGCAAAGAAATAAAGAAGCTGCAGCAGCGTAGACAACCTTGCTAGCAAGAGTGGAGTGAGCAGGCAAAAACCAAGCTCCCTTCTTCTATTCCTTTTATGTGGGCTTCCCTGGAAATTGTTTGCCCATGTTTAGGGTCAATCTTCCCACTTCGATTAACTTGATAAAGAAATTGCCTAACAACATACCTAGCAGATTGCCTTCTGGGTGATTTTTGATCCAGTCAAGTTACCAACTAAGTTTAACCATCACACTTTATAATAGAAACTGTCAGTGAATAACAAATGAATCACAGCAACATTGGTGGTAACTAAGATTTTTTATATTTGTATTATTCTCATTTATCAATTATGATATTAAGTATTAAACCCAAGGTCTCATACATGTCAGTACATGGGTTTCCAATGAGCTCTGTGCCCAGCAGTAACTTTAGTTTTTTACCATGCATTCATCAGACAAAATAATATTCCATTATGAAATTCTTTGCATGTATATCACTTATACCAATATTGCTTATCCCTCAAAATCTGCGCCTGACAGACTGAAAATTTAAATGCCCCTCCAAGATTAATTTCCTTAGTAAAGTAAATCTATGAATAATGTAAAACTATGATAGTTAAGAAATAAAATTTAGAAAAGAAACTTATCGGCTGACATGTGGCTGAAAAATATTCCCATGTGCAAGTGCTGAGCGCAGATATGAGTTGGACACTTCCAAAGCAAAGAAGGAGTTCATATGTCCTGATGAGAACTGACCAGAGAGGTGAGTGGTAAGAGCTTCATTTGGAGGGAAAGGCAAACATAAAACTTCTGTACAGTTCTGTATGCCAGGCTGGAAAACCAGTGAAGGTCAGTGAAGAGAAGCTAAATTGTCTGATTTGCATTTTAAAAGCTCAGGCTGCCTCCATATACAAAATGGATGTGAGAGAGATGAGAGGAACCAAGTAGACAATTCAGTTAGGAGGCTATTACAGTTGTCTTGTACCAGAGAGGAGCAAGGGCGGCTGGAAGAAGAGTCAGATTCATAATTTGCACTGGGCATGGAGGCTACAGGAGGTACCATCAAATAAGACATGATTAGAGGGGAAATGAGAAAAATTTAAAAAAACAAAAACAAAACAAACAAAAAAAAAACACAACAGCAACAGCAACAATAAAATGCCTTGAACTGGAGTCAAAGCAACTCAATGGATCGTGAGGCCATAACTGGAGGAGAACATCTGGCACTACAGTGAGTTCTTTGTACCCTGCATTGACTTTAAAATGAAAATTAGACACCCATGAGGAGAAACCCAATAACTACAGAGTGAAAACCATGATGCTTATCCATGAGGTCTCTCTCATCCCACACAGAGAACAAAGTTTGCTGGCATTAACCTCCTAACTAGTCCAACTATTAGACAGCGGAATGGGGTGGGGCACTCTCTTCGGGTGAACTTGGTTAGGAACAGTGGCGTTTGGTTACAGTTCTCGCCATAAAATACTGCCTTTGAGTTTAATGAATCAAAATGTAAAAATTTAAAATTTGTGTCCCACATTCATCCATACCCTTGAGAACATGAACTCAGTGCCGATGTGGTAAATGTCACACTCTTTGACAAAGGTTTCTGTTAAGAAATAGACAATTTACATTACAATCTAGATATATGTGCAAATACATGTGTGACCACAGAAGAAACCTTCTCAAATAGCATTTGCAGTACATTCTATCTTCCTATCTATGTTACTGAACAGTCCTACCATACTGACTGAGTGCTTCCCTAATGTTCCCAGACCTCCATCTGGATAACCCCAGCTATCTGTTCACTCCTCACTGCTTCTAGTAAGAAGTTCTGCCCAAGGAACCAAAAGAGGACACTTTTGTCACCAATAACTTTTGTAGGACTACCCCATTGTAAATCACAGCTAAACAAATTTACTTCAGATAAAAAATTTAGATGATATAGAAAACCACAGGTTCATTTTAACACAAAATAATGATATATGTATATACATGTGTACAACAAACCCTCCTTATGTATTCATGGATTCAACCAATTTTGGATTAAAATATTTAAAAAATAATCATCTATACTAAACACACTCAGAGTGGTTTCTCTTGTTATTATTCTCCAGATGGCTTGCTATCACAACTATTTATATAAGATTAGGTATTATAAGTGATCCAGGGATCATTGAAAATATGCAGGAAATATTACACTATTATATATAAATAACCAATTTCAACACCTGAGAATGGTGTTATGCCTTGTGAATACTAAGAGATCACTGAATATTTTAAACAGTAAATAATTCATAAATTATCAAATCGATCTAAAGAATGAGAACATTGATTTTCATTCTATGTTCCTACCTCCTGTAGAATGCATGATTTGAGTGTGATGCTTTGGGTAGCATTATTGGATGGCTAATATCTGAGGACATGGAGAAAAGCAGAAGGTTATGTCATGAGTGTTGGTAGCATCCTGGTTAAGGATTCATCCTTGCTTCTGGAAGCAAGCCTGACTTGTGCCGTTTCATCAAGAATATACTTCAGGGATTATCTTTGATTAAGATGGGCTAGCCTACTCAGTATATCTTTCTCATTACCCTGAGAGTTCTCCAGGCCTGTGAGCAGCCATGAGTTGGAAACTGTAGTAAAACCTGAAGACTGCTTAAAAACCAGAGATTAGCCAAGATGCTAAGCAGAAATATTCTCAGAAATGCTTCAGACAAACAAAGAGCTAAAAATTGAGAATTTGAGTTCTGTGTCTACATGGCCATGTCTGTCCTCAAATTACTCACCCGGGGGGGGGGGGAAGGCATGCATCTTACATGGATGGGGCTAGACTAGTCAAGGACACAGAACAATAAAATCCAGACTGTTTTCCCTGAAGGACTAACTAGCTACTTTTGAAATCTGAAAGGATCATCTCCAAAATACTCAAGAGCTAACCAGTTACCATTAGTGACAGCAATGGTGCCCTCTGAGCTCAGGTTGTGAGTCTAGTGCACATACAAAGATTATATCAGTTAGATGCTGACCGCATGAGATTTCCCAAGGAACAACCTGGATGTCAAGATTCTATGGGTAGGAGAGCAACAATGTATGACTAAGACTTATTCACCAAAGAAAGGTTGGGCATAGAGCAGAGAAAATCCTCAGTGAGAGTCCCGTGTCGATTCTCAATCACTCCATGATAGGTCCCTCAGCAAAATTCTCAACATTGCCATTAGCATTCCTGGACTCCGTTAGCTACTTCAACTAACTACCCAACAAGAAAAGTCAAACTCTTGACCTTCATCAAGATTTCCTGAAAAGCATGAGTGGCCATCATTCTACACACTCCAGGCTGTTCCTGCTGCAGGTTTAAAATGCCTCAGTATTACTTCAAAAGCATTATGTAAAATTAAATCGAAAGCCAGGCCCATGTTCATCTAGAAACCATAAACACAATGGTCTAGCACTAACTACTTGATGATACAACAGAGTCCGTGCATGGGATGGACTACCACGGTCACAAAGGAGAAAGGGCATTTGGCACACTGAGTAACTTGAATTTGGCCATTTTTTTTTTTTTTTTTTTGTATCTATTTTTTTTTTTTTATTAACTTGAGTATTTCTTATATACATTTCGAGTGTTATTCCCTTTCCCGGTTTCCGGGCAAACATCCCCCTCCCCCCTCCCCTTCCTTATGGGTGTTCCCCTCCCAACCCTCCCCCCATTGCCGCCCTCCCCCCATAGACTAGTTCACTGTGGGTTCAGTCTTAGCAGGACCCAGGGCTTCCCCTTCCACTGGTGCTCTTACTAGGATATTCATTGCTACCTATGGGGTCAGAGTCCAGGGTCAGTCCATGTATAGTCTTTAGGTAGTGGCTTAGTCCCTGGAAGCTCTGGTTCCTTGGCATTGTTGTACTTTTGGGGTCTCGAGCCCCTTCAAGCTCTTCCAGTTCTTTCTCTGATTCCTTCAATAGGGGACCTATTCTCAGTTCAGTGGTTTGCTGCTGGCATTCGCCTCTATATTTGCTGTATTCTGGCTGTGTCTCTCAGGAGCGATCTACATCCGGCTCCTGTCGGTCTGCACTTCTTTGCTTCATCCATCTTGTCTAATTGGGTGGCTGTATATGTATGGGCCACATGTGGGGCAGGCTCTGAATGGGTGTTCCTTCAGTCTCTGTTTTAATCTTTGCCTCTCCCTTCCCTGCCAAGGGTATTCTTTTTCCTCATTTAAAGAAGGAGTGAAGCATTCACATTTTGATCATCCGTCTTGAGTTTCGTTTGTTCTAGGGATCTAGGGTAATTCAAGCATTTGGGCTAATAGCCACTTATCAATGAGTGCATACCATGTATGTCTTTCTGTGATTGGGTTAGCTCACTCAGGATGATATTTTCCAGTTCCAACCATTTGCCTACGAATTTCATAAACTCGTTGTTTTTGATAGCTGAGTAATATTCCATTGTGTAGATGTACCACATTTTCTGTATCCATTCCTCTGTTGAAGGGCATCTGGGTTCTTTCCAGCTTCTGGCTATTATAAATAAGGCTGCGATGAACATAGTGGAGCACGTGTCTCTTTTATATGTTGAGGCATCTTTTGGGTATATGCCCAAGAGAGGTATAGCTGGATCATCAGGCAGTTCAATGTCCAATTTTCTGAGGAACCTCCAGACTGATTTCCAGAATGGTTTTACCAGTCTGCAATCCCACCAACAATGGAGGAGTGTTCCTCTTTCTCCACATCCTCGCCAGCATCTGCTGTCACCTGAGTTTTTGATCTTAACCATTCTCACTGGTGTGAGGTGAAATCTCAGGGTTGTTTTGATTTGCATTTCCCTTATGACTAAAGATGTTGAACATTTCTTTAGGTGTTTCTCAGCCATTCGGCATTCCTCAGCTGTGAATTCTTTGTTTAGCTCTGAACCCCATTTTTTAATAGGGTTATTTGTTTCCCTGCGGTCTAACTTCTTGAGTTCTTTGTATATTTTGGAAATAAGGCCTCTATCTGTTGTAGGATTGGTAAAGATCTTTTCCCAATCTGTTGGTTGCCGTTTTGTCCTAACCACAGTGTCCTTTGCCTTACAGAAGCTTTGCAGTTTTATGAGATCCCATTTGTCGATTCTTGATCTTAGAGCATAAGCCATTGGTGTTTTGTTCAGGAAATTTTTTCCAGTGCCCATGTGTTCCAGATGCTTCCCTAGTTTTTCTTCTATTAGTTTGAGTGTGTCTGGTTTGATGTGGAGGTCCTTGATCCACTTGGACTTAAGCTTTGTACAGGGTGATAAGGATGGATCGATCTGCATTCTTCTACATGTTGCCCTCCAGTTGAACCAGCACCATTTGCTGAAAATACTATCTTTTTTCCATTGGATGGTTTTGGCTCCTTTGTCAAAAATCAAGTGACCATAGGTGTGTGGGTTCATTTCTGGGTCTTCAATTCTATTCCATTGGTCTATCTGTCTGTCTCTGTACCAATACCATGCAGTTTTTATCACTATTGCTCTGTAATACTGCTTGAGTTCAGGGATAGTGATTCCCCCTGAAGTCCTTTTATTGTTGAGGATAGCTTTAGCTATCCTGGGTTTTTTGTTATTCCAGATGAATTTGCAAATTGTTCTGTCTAACTCTTTGAAGAATTGGATTGGTATTTTGATGGGGATTGCATTGAATCTGTAGATTGCTTTTGGTAAGATGGCCATTTTTACCATATTAATCCTGCCAATCCATGAGCATGGGAGATCTTTCCATCTTCTGAGGTCTTCTTCAATTTCTTTCCTCAGTGTCTTGAAGTTCTTATTGTACAGATCTTTTACTTGCTTGGTTAAAGTCACACCGAGGTACTTTATATTATTTGGGTCTATTATGAAGGGTGTCGTTTCCCTAATTTCTTTCTCGGCTTGTTTCTCTTTTGTATAGAGGAAGGCAACTGATTTATTTGAGTTAATTTTATACCCAGCCACTTTGCTGAAGTTGTTTATCAGCTTTAGTAGTTCTCTGGTGGAACTTTTGGGATCACTTAAATATACTATCATGTCATCTGCAAATAGTGATATTTTGACCTCTTCTTTTCCGATCTGTATCCCTTTGATCTCCTTTTGTTGTCTGATTGCTCTGGCTAGAACTTCAAGAACTATATTGAATAAGTAGGGAGAGAGTGGGCAGCCTTGTCTAGTCCCTGATTTTAGTGGGATTGCTTCAAGTTTCTCTCCATTTAGTTTAATGTTAGCAACTGGTTTGCTGTATATGGCTTTTACTATGTTTAGGTATGGGCCTTGAATTCCTATTCTTTCCAGGACTTTTATCATGAAGGGGTGTTGAATTTTGTCAAATGCTTTCTCAGCATCTAATGAAATGATCATGTGGTTCTGTTCTTTCAGTTTGTTTATATAATGGATCACGTTGATGGTTTTCCGTATATTAAACCATCCCTGCATGCCTGGGATGAAGCCTACTTGATCATGGTGGATGATTGTTTTGATGTGCTCTTGAATTCGGTTTGCCAGAATTTTATTGAGTATTTTTGCGTCGATATTCATAAGGGAAATTGGTCTGAAGTTCTCTTTCTTTGTTGTGTCTTTGTGTGGTTTAGGTATAAGAGTAATTGTGGCTTCATAGAAGGAATTCGGTAGGGCTCCATCTGTTTCAATTTTGTGGAATAGTTTGGATAATATTGGTATGAGGTCTTCTATGAAGGTTTGATAGAATTCTGCACTAAACCCGTCTGGACCTGGGCTCTTTTTGGTTGGGAGACCTTTAATGACTGCTTCTATTTCCTTAGGAGTTATGGGGTTGTTTAACTGGTTTATCTGTTCCTGATTTAACTTCGATACCTGGTATCTGTCTAGGAAATTGTCCATTTCCTGAAGATTTTCAAATTTTGTTGAATATAGGTTTTTATAGTAAGATCTGATGATTTTTTGAATTTCCTCCGAATCTGTAGTTATGTCTCCCTTTTCATTTCTGATTTTGTTAATTTGGACACACTCTCTGTGTCCTCTCGTTAGTCTGGCTAAGGGTTTATCTATCTTGTTGATTTTCTCAAAGAACCAACTTTTGGTTCTGTTGATTCTTTCTATGGTCCTTTTTGTTTCTACTTGGTTGATTTCAGCTCTGAGTTTGATTATTTCCTGCCTTCTACTCCTCCTGGGTGTATTTGCTTCTTTTTGTTCTAGAGCTTTTAGGTGTGCTGTCAAGCTGCTGACATATGCTCTTTCCTGTTTCTTTCTGCAGGCACTCAGCGCTATGAGTTTTCCTCTTAGCACAGCTTTCATTGTGTCCCATAAGTTTGAGTATGTTGTATCTTCATTTTCATTAAATTCTAAAAAGTTTTTAATTTCTTTCTTTATTTCTTCCTTGACCAGGTTATCATTGAGTAGAGCATTGTTCAATTTCCACGTATATGTGGGCATTCTTCCCTTATTTTTATTGAAGACCAGTTTTAGGCCGTGGTGGTCCGATAGCACGCATGGGATTATTTCTATCTTTCTGTACCTGTTGAGGCCCGTTTTTTGACCAATTATATGGTCAATTTTGGAGAAAGTACCATGAGGAGCTGAGAAGAAGGTATATCCTTTTGCTTTAGGATAGAATGTTCTATAAATATCCGTTAAGTCCATTTGGCTCATGACGTCTCTTAGTCTGTCTACATCACTGTTTAATTTCTGTTTCCATGATCTGTCCATTGATGAGAGTGGGGTGTTGAAATCTCCCACTATTATTGTGTGAGGTGCAATGTGTGTTTTGAGCTTTAGTAAGGTTTCTTTTACATATGTAGGTGCCCTTGTATTTGGGGCATAGATATTTAGGATTGAGAGTTCATCTTGGTTGATTTTTCCTTTGATGAATATGAAGTGTCCTTCCTTATCTTTTTTGATGACTTTTACTTGGAAATTGATTTTATTTGATATTAGAATGGCTACTCCAGCTTGCTTCTTCTGACCATTTGCTTGGAAAGTTGTTTTCCAGCCTTTCACTCTGAGGTAGTGTCTGTCTTTGTCTCTGAGGTGTGTTTCCTGTAGGCAGCAGAATGCAGGGTCCTCGTTGCGTATCCAGTTTGTTAATCTATGTCTTTTTATTGGGGTGTTGAGGCCATTGATATTGAGAGATATTAAGGAATAGTGATTATTGCTTCCCGTTATATTCATATTTGATGTGAGGTTATGTTTGTGTGCTTTCATTCTCTTTGTTTTGTTGCCAAGACGATTAGTTTCTTGCTTCTTCTAGGGTATAGCTTGCCTCCTTATGTTGGGCTTTACCATTTATTATCCTTTGTAGTGCTGGATTTGTAGAAAGATATTGTGTAAATTTGGTTTTGTCATGGAATATCTTGGTTTCTCCATCAATGTTAATTGAGAGTTTTGCTGGATACAGTAATCTGGGCTGGCATTTGTGTTCTCTTAGGGTCTGTATAACATCAGTCCAGGATCTTCTGGCCTTCATAGTTTCTGGCGAGAAGTCTGGTGTGATTCTGATAGGTCTCCCTTTATATGTTACTTGACCTTTTTCCCTTACTGCTTTTAATATTCTTTCTTTATTTTGTGCGTTTGGTGTTTTGACAATTATGTGACGGGAGGTGTTTCTTTTCTGGTCCAATCTATTTGGAGTTCTGTAGGCTTCTTGTATGTCTATGGGTATCTCTTTTTTTAGGTTAGGGAAGTTTTCTTCTATGATTTTGTTGAAGATATTTACTGGTCCTTTGAGCTGGGAGTCTTCACTCTCTTCTATACCTATTATCCTTAGGTTTGATCTTCTCATTGAGTCCTGGATTTCCTGTATGTTTTGGACCAGTAGCTTTTTCCGCTTTACATTATCTTTGACAGTTGAGTCAATGATTTCTATGGAATCTTCTGCTCCTGAGATTCTCTCTTCCATCTCTTGTATTCTGTTGGTGAAGCTTGTATCTACAGCTCCTTGTCTCTTCTTTTGGTTTTCTATATCCAGGGTTGTTTCCATGTGTTCTTTCTTAATTGCTTCTATTTCCATTTTTAATTCCTTCAACTGTTTGATTGTGTTTTCCTGGAATTCTTTCAGGGATTTTTGCGATTCCTCTCTGTAGGCTTTTACTTGTTTATTAATGTTTTCCTGTGCTTCCCTAAGTGTGTTCAGGTCTTTCCTGAAGTCCTCCAGCATCATGATCAAATATGATTTTGAAACTAGATCTTGCTTTTCTGGTGTGTTTGGATATTCCATGTTTGTTTTGGTGGGAGAATTGGGCTCCGATGATGGCATGTAGTCTTGGTTTCTGTTGCTTGGGTTCCTGCGCTTGCCTCTCGCCATCAGATTATCTCTAGTGTTACTTTGTTCTGCTATTTCTGACAGTGGCTAGACTGTCCTATAAGCCTGTGTGTCAGGAGTGCTGTAGACCTGTTTTCCTCTCTTTCAGTCAGTTATGGGGACAGAGTGTTCTGCTTTCGGGCGTGTAGTTTTTCCTCTCTACAGGTCTTCAGCTGTTCCTGTGGGCCTGTGTCTTGAGTTCACCAGGCAGCTTTCTTGCAGCAGAAAATTTGGTCTTACCTGTGGTCCCGAGGCTCAGGTTTGCTCGTGGGGTGCTGTCCAGGGGCTCTCTGCAGCGGCAGCAACCAGGAAGACCTGTGCCGCCCCTTCCGGGAGCTTCAGTGCACCAGGGTTCCAGATGGTCTTTGGCTTTTTCCTCTGGCGTCCGAGATGTGTGTGCAGGGAGCAGTCTCTTCTGGTTTCCCAGGCCTGTCTGCCTCTCTGAAGGTTTAGCTCTCCCTCCCACGGGATTTGGGTGCAGAGAACTGTTTATCCGGTCTGTTTCCTTCAGGGTCCGGTGGTGTCTTCGGCAGGGGTCCTGCCGCTCCTGGGCCCTCCCCCACGGGAGCCCAGAGGCCTTATACAGTTTCCTCTTGGGCCAGGGATGTGGGCAGGGGTGAGCAGTGTTGGTGGTCTCTTCCGCTCTGTAGCCTCAGGAGTGCCCACCTGACCAGGCGGTTGGGTCTCTCTCTCACCGGGTCTGGGAGCAGAGGAATTTGGCCATTTTTAAATTTCCCTCATGTCCTTCTTCTTCTTGTTGTTCTTCTTGCTCTTCTGTCTCTTCTTGTTTTTCTTGTTGTTCTTGTTGTTATTGTTGTTGTCCTCCTCGTCCTCGTCCTCATCCTCGTCGTCCTCCTCCTCCTTCTAACTGCTGCTGTTGTTCATAAACTCCATCTCCAAACAAACCAGAATTACCAGTATGCAGCTCCAGAGACCAGAAAATTATGCCAGGTTAAAACCAAGACTGAGTTAAATTAGTCTGAATTTAAGTTTAAACAATTCATCAAAAACACAGTAGGGAGCACTAGCCATTTGTTAAGAGGAGTATTGGGTAGATTGTAGAAACACACAGTAGGGTAAAGCTCAAAGAGAATTTTTTTATTATTATTATTTGTGTGTACTTCATCCCTCTCCCCATTCCCTCATGCCCTTCAGCCCCTCTGCATCAGCACGGCCTCACATGTGACGATCCCACCACAATTAGAAACACTACCGGGAGCCAGCTATGCATGGAACGAACTCCTTACTTTCTTCTCTAACGCAATCCTGAGATTTTACCTTAAAATAGAGTATCGGAAAGTAGAGCAGTGGTATCCGTGCGTAGGAGAGTCTCCTCTTCCCCCAAATAAAGCAATATAAAATTCCAAAATATGTTTTAGGCAGGTGCTATTTCCCTCAGGTTCTGGCAACAGATGAATGAGAATATCAACTAGGTAGGATCTGGGCCATGTGGGGAGGGAATGCAGATTTGGAGCCCCATCGTGACCTATGTAATGAGTTGTTTTATACTATTACATGGCACTAGAGGTAAATTACTTTGGAACGGTGCCCTAGCTATTTGTTCCTCCAATCTTTATCTCTTAAGTGGGAATTATAATCCATCTATACTTCACATTTGTAGCAGGAAACAGATAAGACCACCTGGTAGAGCAGAGGCACTGCATGGTAAGACTTGCTCAAACATGGTAAGACATGGTAAGACATGGTAAGACATGGTAAGGCATGGTAAGACATGCTAACTGAGCACTCAGGTCCCAGAGTGGTCAGTGAAAACAGTAATGAGAATGAAGGGAACTTCAAAGGAAGAAGTGTCTCTCAGACTGGCCTGTGGGCATGTCTGTACAGCATTTTTTTAAAGTAATGATTAATGTGGGAGGAACCAGTGGTGCCATCCCTGGGCACCAGTCCAAGTTCTATAGGGAAGCAGGCTGAGCAGGCCTTGGCTTCCATCAGTAGTGGGTGGTAATTGCATCATTTAAACCAAATCAACTGTCTCCTGCCTAAGATGCTTTAGTCATCATCTATTATAGTAACAAAGAAGCAAGAGTGGCACTAGCTTGTCCATTGTTTCTAGTCATGATTCCACAGAATCTCTATCCCTTAACTCTCTCCATATTATTACAAAAATAAACTTCTAGGAACCAGGAACTCAGTGAGAACAGAAGGCACCCATGTTCAAAGTCATGCCCGTTGAACAATCCCTCACACCGTTAATGATGAAGTGTATGCACTTGCCATATTGTACTGGATTTTTCCAAGGTTTTTTTTTTAACTCTACAGGTGATGTGCTGACATTCCTAGACTCCCATGTGGAATGTAATGTGGGCTGGCTGGAACCCCTTCTGGAGAGAGTTTATTTAAATAGAAAGAAAGTAGCCTGTCCAGTAATTGAAGTCATCAATGACAAGGACATGAGGTAACACTATCATCCCTTACCAACAGAGAGTAGCAGAGTGATGGCCCTCATGTGTGCTATGTTAGAACCTAAGAAGCATGACCTATTCATACAAAGAAGTGAAAAGACATGATCAATATCTTGGGTTCAGAATCTATCAATTCAGTAATCTATCTGACCAATACACCAATACCTACTTACCTGCTAATAAATCCGGCTGATCATCATCATATTCATTCTATTTGCTAGTCAGTCAAACTCCCAAATATTTATTTTTCTCAGGTTTCTAGTCAAACCCACATAGACTTTATGCAAAGTCTACATGTTATTCTAAGCTGCTATTTCTTCTTCTTAAATGGCCATTATAGACTGAGATATGATTTCAAGTTGAAACAATTGATCTTACCAGCCAGTCACCCATGTGGATCATAACTATAAGAGGTGATGATGCAGAATCATATGTATCATCAAGTGTTTCATACCTGAACTGGTCACCAAGCTGTGTTAGTGAAGTCAATAGAAACACAACTAATCTTGAAAAGTGCATTTGCAAATTTCATTTGTTTTGTGTGTTCTGAATTAGTTACATGACAGTGGACAACTTCCAAAGAGGTGTCTTCACCTGGCCCATGAACTTTGGCTGGAGAACAATCCCTCCAGATGTTATTGCAAAAAATGGAATTAAAGAAACAGATATAATAAGGTAAGTGGGTGAAACTGAAGATGAGACAGCAGTCCTAAGTTCTTTTGGAAAGACGGAAAGTAAGTTTTTAAAACAATTATACTCTATTGTTCTGAAAACCAGCAAGAATTATAGGAATCAATTAGACATGATGGTACACACCTATAATCTTAGCACTAGAAGCCAGAAGCTTCAGAAGCAGGAGGGTGGCAAGTTTAAGGATAATCTAGACTACAGTAGTGAGATGCTGTCTCGAAAAACAATATAAAAAATTATAGCTCTATTCAAGACATTATCAAAGCGAGCAAAGTTTCCTGAGAAGCTAGTTTGCTACCCCCACCCTCCAATTCAATTTAAAATGTATCCAGTTTAGCTCTGACCCAGAGAAATCCACAACTGCCCCAGGGGTTGAGTCAGAATAAACTTGAGAAATAAGAATCATACTTCTGCCCATGTCCTTTGCAGTCCTAATCAGGCTTAATCCCCATGAACCAAAAGCATTTTACTGAAGAAAACATTCTAAGACTTCCGTGCACCTATCCAGAAAAGCCCCCAAACTCTCACATAGCCATACAGAGAACCCCACTCTAGAAGTTAAGTTGCATGGGATAAAGGTTTAACACAATCCTTTTTGGTTGTAGGTGCCCAGTCATGGCAGGTGGATTATTTTCCATTGACAAAAGTTACTTTTATGAACTTGGAACTTATGACCCTGGTCTTGATGTTTGGGGTGGAGAAAATATGGAGCTATCATTCAAGGTATCCACTACTGATTGTTTCTCCTTGTTGTTGTGTTTTTTTTAAGTTTACCATTCTAGTTTACTTAGTTGCTAAGGAGATTGGCACACAAGCATGAAGATCTGAGTTCAGATCTCAGGTAGTAAGCCAAGGGTGATGTGTGTAATCAGTGAGTTCCCCATTCAGTTGAAGAAAGTGTTTAAAAATGAAAGTGGAGAGCAATTAAGGAAGATACCTTTTGTTACCCTGTGCACTTCGCATATATGTAAACCCAAACATCACCACATACAGACACATACAGGCACACACAGGTATACACGCACATACGCACGCATGCACGTACAAACACACACAGTCACCATTTATGATTCTCAAGTGGCTTCATTTTATCAGTACAGTCATACATCTGACTGCCACTGAGAAGAAACTTCACCATAGCACAGGTTCTACAGATTGAGTGGTTCATTTCCCAGACTTAACTTGGAAGAATCAACCACTGTTGTAAAACTACTGGAATTAATATTTCACAAAAGTGTTTTTATGTCTAATCATGGGAAATTTCTTTTTCTGCATAAAAGCTATGGGATTCTTACTTAATAGAAGTTACTCTGGGATTCATCTGTGATATACAGTGGCTCTCTTGGAATAGCTCTCTAATACACTGGAAGCCATAGAAATACATGCAATGGGTAATATTAATTAATACAAATGAGGAAGAATCCCTCTAGTGCAGACCACCAGCAAATTAAGTGTGTGCTATAGCCTCTTTGGAGACTGTGTATGCAATGACTGACAGCATCATTGACTCTTGTCAGGGAAGCCTTAACAGGAACAATAGAACTTGACAGCAGCTTTTCAATGGGGCTGGGTAGTCTGTCTTCAAATGGGTGTAACTTTGGAGGTCTTGACCAAGAACCATTTTGAATTGGTTATCAAGAGCCTACTGGTCTCCCAAGGAAGGGGAAGGTGAACAAATAGATATCCATAACCATTCCCTGATTCAATCCAAACAGAAGCAATGTGATATATTTTATATATTGGGGTTCTATAAAGAGTTCTTTAGAAAAGAGATAAAGAGAATTTTGCTTAGGTGCTCAGGAAAGGGAAATAGTCTACTTTATGGATCAGAAAGCAGTTCACCATATACAAAATTAAATAAGCCTGCTGTATTTTCTTTTCTTTTGTGAAAATGCTTTTCTAAGTAGCAAGTACTACTTAGCAGGCAGGGTGTGGGTGTGGGGATGGAGTATCTCCAGATAGTTCTGTAGCATTGTTAATTGCCTGTGATTTGTGACCCATCACTTGATAATCAGTGCTTTTCACTGACTCCTTTCTAGGTCTGGATGTGTGGTGGTGAAATCGAGATCATTCCCTGTTCCAGAGTGGGCCACATATTCAGAAATGACAATCCCTACTCCTTCCCCAAGGACCGCATGAAGACGGTGGAACGGAATCTGGTGCGGGTTGCTGAGGTCTGGCTCGATGAGTACAAGGAACTCTTCTATGGCCACGGGGATCACCTCATAGACCAAGGGCTGGATGTGGGCAACCTCACCCAGCAAAGGGAGTTGCGAAAGAAGCTGAAGTGCCAAAGTTTCAAGTGGTACTTGGACAATGTCTTTCCCGACTTGAAGGCGCCTGTTGTAAGAGCTAGTGGTGTGGTAAGTTGCCGTAGCCATTTGCTGAGATGACAGAAACTCCTTCAAGCATGCTTAGAAAAGAATGACATATTATCCTCTAACCAGCAGGCACAAGTACCACGAAGAGAGAGTATAGATGGATGAGAGTTGTTAGAGGTAAATCTGAGGAAATCTGTCATATGTCATGATGACTGATAACTATCACATACCTACACTGCACACAAGAGACCAGGCCGTATGTCAGGATGTAGGCTTCATCTCTTCCTTCAGAATTTGACACTGACTAGAGAACAAGGGTAATAAGAAAGCAAAGTATGGATACAGAATATGATGGCTCTCATGAAGGACCAGGCCAGCAGTGCTGATGGCTTTTAAATGCATGCTGTCAAGAAATCCTGTCAGAAGATGAGAAGCCAGGTCTATGACACAGGGTCCAGCCATCTCCGAGGGAGTAAAGGTGGAGGTACAACCCCTACACAACTCAGGACAGTCTGTGGCAATCAAGATCTGGCAAGGTGAAGGATGCTGTCAGGGAATAAATGGCGAAACATAGGTAGAGAAGCAAGAATCAGTTCATGTAGATCCTTGTGGGTAATTTTCTTTCTATATTGCCCTCCTTCTTTGACAGGGTTGAACACAAGCTTTAAATGTAGGGGAAATAGAAGTTTAATTGGGCTCTAACAAACTTTTGTAGAGATGTTGGAAATAATATAAATAGTCAAGTCACGAAAGGAGGTTTCTTTCACAAAGGGTAAAGTGAAGCAAACAGTTTGAATGGGGCACAGTGCAAAGGGAAACTCAAAGAAGCTGAGACCCTGGGGCAAAGAAAGCCTGCTGTGTACCCAGGAGCGCAGTTTCCTGTAAGCCTGTGACAAGCCATTCTTCCGCTTGAGCTCATCTTTATGCTTGTGTTTAGTCTCTTAGTTCACTCTTTTACATTTTCATTCATCTCCCTGCCCCCATGTTCAAGAAGATCTCTAAATTGATTGTCAGTAGAACACTGGTCTCTGTCTTCCTAGGAAATAGATGTGGAAAACCAGCCCCTCTTCCAGCCTGTCAAATCTCCTGATAACGAGGACTCACTAAAAACATTGTTGCTGTTGTCCCTGCTATGGAAATCCAGGGAGGGTATTAAAAACAGGAGAGCATTCTGAATAGTTGTTCTGATTTTATAAAATTTAGCCAATAAATACGTGTTACCTGGCTTGTTTATAACACAGTGTTGTGAACAGCTCCCAACAGTTCGGCAGGATTTGGGGTAGGTCAAAGTAGACATCAGCTACTCTAGATAACTAAACAGAAAGGACATATTGGCCTTAGTCACATCAAACACATCACTTACATCTTCAAATTCCATCCCCCAGACAAGGATGACCACCAAAAGGCTCAATAAATTTCTCCAGAGAATCTGAGCAGTAGCATTACTAAACGTTTGCCACCAGAGGGTGCAGTCGAACTACCGTTGGATTCCTTTGTAAGTTGCCACTGATCTTTGAAAAGCTCTGCTCAAAAGAATTCGCCTGCAGATGCCTGCACCCCAATGTATGAAAATGCGGTGTATATATTTCAACAGATTTCGCCAGACCCTTTTTGTGTGTTTCCCTTCTCTTTCCTGCCTCATGCAGACAAATATTAAGGAAGATACCGTTTCCTCTTCTGACAATCGTGTTATTAGCATTTTACAATTTTGAGGGCATTTTTTCCCCCAATTAAAACTGAATATAATTCAGTAGACTGTGGCAATCAGGAAAAAAGGTTCAAAAAATAAAATCTACTTATTTCTTGATTTTCCAATCATTTAACCTGTACACCTTGAAAATGTATGTCCAATCAATGTGATTTTTATTGTAAGGGATTTCTCATAAAGTCAATAATATTTTCAATCAATAAATACCCTCATCATCACTGGGTTTTTTTTTAATTAGAGTATATCATTAGCAAACAACCTAATCCTGAGATTTAATGATTAAGTAAATAAGTGTTGGAAATCTCTACCTTTGACATTGGGAAAATGAAATAATTCAACACAGAAAGTATAAAATCTACTCAATACTTGATTTTTTTTTTATTTTTACTTGAAGTAAAATAGTTTGCGTGAAGGACCAGGTAGGAGATGTTTTCCCTCAGCCTGGAGTGCCTTCCAAGGCCTGTGGGAAGGAACAGTTTAAAATCAAATCAAAAGAATGGCAAGGACAAAACTGGACAAACTAAGCCTTCCCAAACCACACTCTGCATAATGATAGTTGTACAGCCGGGAGTCAGTAGATCTGGGAAAGGAACCACTGTCCTGAGCCAAAAACTCCGTTCTGGAAGATTCTAAGAAGTTCTAGAATAGGCAACTTGTTTAGCTGTGTTGGAGGCAGTTTTCCGAACTTATTTTGTGGTAGGATTCTCAAATGAGACGTGAGGACATGGAACTCAGTTCTCTGTTTGGATTCAAAGAACAATTAGGGTTTTGATTTTCTTTTTTTTTTTTTTTTTGGTTCTTTTTTTTCCGGAGCTGGGGACCGAACCCAGGGCCTTGCGCTTCCTAGGTAAGCGCTCTACCACTGAGCTAAATCCCCAGCCCTTGATTTTCTTCTTTGAGCTGCAGAATTGTTCTATGCCTTGTGTGTCTGCTCGTGCTCCCTGAACTTAAAGCGCCATTGCTCCGTTTTCTATGCTACCCCTGCTCAGACCTCCTCCTGATGGTAAATGTGTGTGTATTTGTCATTTTGATCTGTGAACAGAACATTTTGAAGAGTTTTGTTTTGAAATGGAGAGTTGTCCTCCTAGAATCACTTCGTGTTCTCCTGTGTCAGACACTGTAGAAATGTCCAACCAATAAAACTGCCGATGTTCGCTTATATTCTCTGAAGGTCTATGAGGGCTCCCACCCCTACCAGATAGACTACAGTTTTATTTCAAACCCAAACAACGGTCAGTGTGAGGTTTTAGATTCCCAGAGAGAGTCTAGCTTCCATGCTTTTTCCCTATGCTAGTGGGCCAATCCCTTTTCCTAGAACCCACTGGCGGAAGGGTGGTCTTTGTGTGAAACAGCTCAGTCTTGGATCTGACTTGCTCATACCCGCACCCCATACACCCCACATGCTCACACCCATCCCCATATGTTTCTGTGGGGATATTCTTCCTACTTACCAAGATCGCGGTAATCCTTCTCGGGGCTTCTCTCTGCATTTCTGACCCTACAAACGACTCCCTACTTATTTTCGAGCTCAGCTATGCATTCACAATGCACACTAACCCACTAGACACCCTGCTACAAAATCTGACACTCCTGTGGCCAATGTGGCCTCTAATATTGCGGCACCCCAGAACAGGAGCTCCGTATCGAGCACCCTAAAAGCTGAAAGAGCACAAACACGCTCACTAAACCCCCCAAGTTTATCCGGTTTTCATAGAATGCATATAATTTCACCTCTCTACCCCCAGTAAATTAAAAACCTAAATTGCATTATTAACCTACCATCTTGTTAGTCCTGCCCAGCACGTTAAAGGAATCAACCCTGTCTGCATTAAACGGTGACTGAGAGAAACCTTTCTCCATATTTGACCCTGTAAATCCATTAAAAGCTCCAGTCTGCCAGAAAGGGCCTTCATGTTTGGCTCTGTTTTAGCTTTCGTGACTTTCCTGTAATGAGTCGTAGCTTGACTGAGTCATTAGAAAGAGTCTGCCAGGGAATTAGTTGGAATCTGCTGTTCTCTGAAGGACTCAAGTTATCTATGATTCAGTACCTAAGCGATCAGATAACTCAGAGGGGTCAGCCGAGGAGCACAGCCTATAACTCTTGGCTTGAAATTCAAAGCATGGACTTTTAAAATATGCATTGTGATAAATTCAAGCCTTCCCCCTCCTAAATCCCTACTATCTATTCCAACTTTTGTTCGCTTTCATTCAGCATTCCAGCAAAGAGTTAAGGATACCCTAATGTTCCTTGCCACTGTGGCTGAATCATAGGCTTAAACTGACAGCTCTGCTGGGACAGGGTCACACTGTGTCTCTGTTAGCGAAGTGACTAGGAAAATCACGCAGTGCAGACTTTTGCTAATCTAGTGACTATCTTTTAACCTTATGGTCTTCTACTTTCTATTTCCTAAATGTGTCTGGATGTTTTGGTGTACATTAAAGATATGTCGGCCCTTAATGCTCATTTTGTATTTTCCTTCCTAGTTTATTAATCTGGCCTTGGGCAAGTGTGTTTCCATCAAAAATATCACAGTTGTCCTGGAGGACTGCGATGGGAGCAGTGAGGTAGGTTCAGCCTGGGTTCACCATGAATAGTGATTGACATGCTTGTTGGTCACGTGACCATTGGCCTCCATCCTGGAGAAATCCATATTTCTCAATGCCAATGGAATTAATAGTCTGGTATTAGGAAGTGCCACTCAACAGGGAAGCAATAATGGACAGAGTTGTTACTGAAGCCCTTGCTCCATGGTGGGTTTATTGTTGGCTTTTTTTTTTCTTGTAAAACTAGCTCAACATACACAAAGTCTTAAACTTTTTTGTAAGAGTCAGCAAAGATAGTGCCTATCTCTAAAGCTGAAATGCATCTTCAACACACAAGAACTGAGAAGCACAACCTAACGGTGGGCACTCTGGTGATACTGGATGTAGTGATAAAGATGACAATGTCCAAAATACACCTGGCAAAATGGCTCAGTGGGTAAAGGAGCTTGCTACACAATGTGAGTTCAATCCCTGAGACCCACACGAAGGTATACCGACAGAATTAATTCCATGGTACTCCTCCGACCTCCACACACCAGCTGTAACATATATGCCTATGCATCACATATACACACACGTACATACAACTAATAATAATAAATTTAAAAGTTTATCCACAGATAATATAGAAACCATGTTTCTGAGCAGTCATCCTGAGGACTCAGCTTTATTTTCTGATTCTGGTCCTCTCCCCAACTTCTCTCCTTCTTCCAGATATTAAAGGAGTTGGGGACATCCCATGATCCCTGATGGAAAAACTCTTTCAATAAAATGACTGCATAAATCAGAGCACCATGAATGGGAGAGGTGTGGGGCCAGGGGGAACAGGAAAGGACTACTTCTTCTATGCTGTAGGCAAGCTCCAAGTGATTACACCTCCCTCTCCAGCACCTGCACCCCAGTTGAGAATGGTATCTGCTTTGGATGCTAACTAGGACTCATGGGAACACTGATTCATGTGTACAAATCACCCCTTCTCCCAGATTGAAGATCACACCTTGGTAGGCCGATCCTTTCACAGTGATGTCCTTGGCTTGCTGAAGTATTTCTTTGTCCCGATTAAAGCTTTGGGGTTTTTCCTTTCAAGCACATCTTGTCTCTGCAACTTATTCCTAAGTTGCCCTTAGAAGAGAAGGCATATCTGCCAGTGTAAATAAATCTTCTGTGGATTGTAAACCTGAAACCAAGGAAACACTTTCATAATTAGAAAATGGAGAAGATGATAAATTTAAAGAATCAGCTGGAAGAAATAACTTTTTGCTTATTAACAGTTCAAACAGGAGAAAGTCATAAATTATAGAAAAAACAACTACAGAGTTAGTCTAAACTATATTAAAATATTTAATAATTTACTCCTTTAAAACTATCACTGTAGGAACTTAGCATACCTGTAAAATCAGTATTTCACTAAAAACCTAACTTCTGTTCTTGAATACCAATGAGTTGGGAAGGGGAAACCAAAGTATGAGTAATAGAGCCACCTCCTTCCAGAAAACTCCATCACACTTTGACCCCCTTGAACATTTTGAGCTTCTCTTGCCAGTGCTTTGTTTGAATCATTAAAAGGATAGGAATGTAAAGGAAGTTAGTTTGATAGGGTCAAAATTGATAGGATTTAATACCAGACTTGTATTCATCTAAAATGACTCAGAAGAAATGAAATACTTAGCTTCACCCTCAATTCCTGCCCCTTACTTTAACTGCAAGTCTTCTTACATTTTTACTTTGAACTCTTTCTACAGTAATGTTCAGTTTATCTTAGTGACTATATAACTTAGTCTGTTGTCTCTCCATGCTTCTCAGACACTGATACTCACACAGATCACCTTGGTAGTTTGTTAGGTGAGTGTGACTTCCAAGGTCCATAATGGTCTGAGTTCCAGCATTTCTAACTAGTGTCTGGGTGACAAGATGTTGATTCAGGGACTATTCTTTGAGTGGCAAGACATGCTACCATTTCTTAAATATAGCCTTTAGTCTAAGTTAAATCTGAACTTGAAGCCAGTCAGAGTGACACAGGCCAATAATTCCAGCTGTTAGAGGTGCTGAGTCAAGAAAAGAAAGATTTTTAGGGATTTCCCAGACTACATTAAAAAAATGCAAGGCTATTGTGGGCTCCTTGGTAAACTTTATCTCAAAACAAATTATACCAAAAAGATAGGACGTGTAGCTCGGTGATAGGAAATTTACCTATCCTGTGTAAAGTCCTTGGTTCAATGTTTAGTTCTGCAAATAAAAGATACTCCACTTATATTATAAATGATTCATAGAGGAAAAACACTTCAATATTTTTTTCCTGTACTTCCTTGTTCCCTCCATGGCAAATTTCACAAGGACCAAAGGTTTAGAATAAAAGAGTCAACCAACCTTAAATTATTTTTAAATAGCTGTCAACTTATTTTTAAGGATTACAAACACTCTTCAATTACCTGAAGCCATATTTATTTTAGACACTGTCAACTCCTCCAGTCTGGACTTACTCTAGGAGCTGATCCTATGAATTGGGAGATGTTACATGGTGGCAAAGACACACTTCAATAACTTTCCATCCATTAGAGTAAATCAACTTGAGTCCAAATGAGAGTCTGAAAGAAGAAGATATGATAATTTTCCCTCAAGAAATCTATAGCTGGGCTTTGAGCCACATAACACCACTGATGGATAGAGATTTACACACTCTAATACTCTGCCCCCTGATTACCTGTAATTCACAACATTGGAAATAACATCCATATTCAGAGATATACTTAGTGTACTAGCAACACACGCCACTTCCTGTAATATTTATTGAGAGCTTACTGTCTACTAGACATCGTGACAATCATTACTGAAACCAACAGAGATAGTCTTGCCACATAACAATGGAAAATATGACAGTGGGCAGGTAAAATAATGCACCTACCTTGTTGGATCAAAGTTTCTGATTTGGCAACCTCCTCTGCCTCTTCTTGCTAACAGAATGGCCTTTCCTGTTCCCATTCCCTACAGCTTCAACAATTTAATTATACCTGGGTAAGACTTATTAAGCATGGAGAGTGGTGTGTGGCGCCCATCCCTGATAAAGGATCCCTGACGCTGTACCCGTGTGACAACAGAAACAACAGGCTTAAATGGCTGCACAGATCAGCATCTGCCTTTCATCCAGAACTGGTAAGCAAAATACCTGCGCCATCCTTTACCACAAAGTCAACTTTCAGTCAAAGGGGACATAAAACTCTCACTATCAACCTCCTCAGCTGGAAGCCTTTAAACGCTGTGTGTAACAATAGGGATGGTGTGAAGTTTCATTCAGGGGCATAAAGACCATTTTGCCATATTTTAATTTAATTTAAGTTTGTTTGCTCTTTTTTTTTCCCCAAAATGTCTTTCAACTGAGTGGTTCAAATTAAAGGCACCCATTTCTTTCCACCATATTGGTATCATTATCCTAGATTCTAAAATTTGTTTCAATCAAACAACAATGTCATGCATATTGCTGAAACTTATTCCCATGGGTTACCAGAAAAGTCTAGAGGGGGGATACATGGGGGAAAAAAAGCAAGAAACTGTAAGCTTCCTACAAATTTTAGTGTCTAGAATGATTCCGGTTCCTCTCTCTGCCCTCGTTCCATGAAAGGAGTCTTTTCCTCACCTCTGTGTGGATCCACAGATAAGATTCTCCAGGCACTGCAGGGACTGAATAAGGGAAGGTGACCGTGTGTCTGTTGCCAACTTTGCATTTGGTGCTGAGAATGTCTGCACCGCAGTGGTTCTCTAAACAAGCTACCCCAGTGCTGCTGAGTTCAATCTCAAAGTCCATTCCATTTTTCTCTGTCCTGTTCAAAGTAGGCTCAAGGTCATAAGCTTTGTCTCAGAATCTTGAGATGCTAGGAATAGCCTCAAGACTGTCTTCTCAAATTCCTGCCTTCTCACTAGCCTGCAGTCATGGGATGTCTTGCAGGCACTTTTGTGGTTACAGTTAGCTCCTGAGCATGCCTTGGGAAGACTGTTTGATTATGTTAATTGGCCTGAGTAGACCTAGCTTCCTCTTGAGTAGGACTATTCCTTAGTAGTAAAATGAGCTAAGAACTATATAGGATTGAACTCCTAATCTCTCTTCATGAAATATGACTAGATCCACAAAACTCCCATCACTGGAAAACTCCCCACCCATGGTGGAATATCAGCATGAACTGTGAGCTGAAGTAAACTGTTGTCCCTCAAGTCATTTTTATTGGTATTTTATCATAGCAAGAGAAAAGAAACTAAGTCTCCAGGCAATATAGAAGTCATGATTCTGTCCAGAGCTGACCTTAACAGAAACTCATTTTATTTGAGGGGTGTCCCCATTGGTTAGGGTGTCCTTCCTTTGATTCAGACATTTTTTTTGCTCTCTCTCTCCCCCCCCCCAGTGTGTGTATGTGTGTATGTGTGTCTGTCTGTCTCTCCTTTTTCTTTTTTTCTTTTGATAATTATCATACAAATTCTCTTAAGCCCCTTACTATCACTTCAGAAAAATACCTTAAATAATTAAAGGAGAGAGGTTGGAATCAGCTCTGTGGATCTGCCAGGAAGCCTCATCTCTCAAATACTTAACCATGTCCCAATAGTTCCACCCTGGGGAACATGTCTTTAACCCATCAGTCTTGGAGAATAGCATTCAGGACACAGCTAAAGCAGTCCCTAAGATATGTAAGCCTTAAAGAAGAAGAGAAATGGAAAGGGACTGTGGAAAACAAGGTCTTCCTTTTCAGAGTTTGACTCTAGATAGCAGTGACTAGTTAAAATTCCACACATCTAAATTTGTGTTTTAAGTGCTCCCTACGTCAGTCCTCCCCTGAGACTCTGGACTTTGCCTCTCATTCCAGTGCCAGATTTGGAGCATGAAAGTCCTCCCTATCACTGGTCCTTATGTGTCTTTTGATGGGGAAGAAATGATTTAGTTACCTTTGTCATTCACCACAGAACACTGTCTAGAGAATAATGAATGACTTGCTTCAAGGCTACCTACTTTACACAACCTTAAATATAATACAAGAGTCATATTTCCAAGGTTTTGTAAGAGTCATAATATTTTATGAAAACATATTTAAAATGCTTTAGCATAAAAGCATTCCCTTTTGGGGTAAAAAACTAACCACATTATTATATATTATATTAAACTAGCTTAATAAATTATATTAAACTAATTTATTAATAACTTCAATGATCATGGTCATATTTATGTGAAATTGTGATTTACAAGTTAAAAACCACAAAGCCATGTTGGTTCTAAGTAGACTATCTCTCACTTTTAATAAATATAGAACAATATTAAGGTCATCTGAATACCCTTGTCTATTTCTAACTAATTCTGAGCACTGGACATTTGGCGCTCTATATTACCAGATAAGGAGTTCACAAACAAAATGTGTCATTTCTAGCATTTGCCAATACCAATGAACATTCTAAGACATGGGTTGGATTAATAAATTAACAAGCTTGCTCTCTATCACACTACATGGTTTTTTTTTCTTTGCCACCATCCATGAATTAGCCACCCAATACACTAAGTAACAATCAAACTTTTTCCTTTAAATAATGTAGTTATCAGCCATATCACCATTCACTTCCCGATGAAGGAAAGCATTACAGTGAAGAGAAGTTGGATCACTTAGTTTGAGACAGAGACAAATTTGATGTCTTCCCAAGCTTCTGCTCATGTCACTAATTTAATTCACAATAGTTCCTGGGGGACTGGAAATATAATTTGCTTATTAGACCTTCATATCTCTGTTGCCAAGTTTAGTCTGTAGCTCATTCCCATATCCTCTTTCTCCTCAGGTGGACCACATTGTTTTTGAAAGCTATCAGCAGTTATTATGTATGGAAGGGAATTTCTCTCAGAAGACCCTGAAACTGGCTGCTTGTAACCCGACGGAACCACAACAAAAGTGGAAATTTGAAAAATACTACGATGTCTAATGAGAAATACTTTATCTAGTTAAACCACTAGATTCTGTGAAAATAACACAAAAACTTGGTGACTGTATTTCTCTCCATAGTAGTTTAAATTCCATTTTAATAGCATTTGAATGGAAGGCTTTTGAAAATGACTACATTTGAATCATCAAACAATAACTCAGGGAAAGAAGTTGCCATTGGGCTGCTGTTCTTCAGCTCTGGGTGGCCTTTGGAAGTGTCTTGTGTCCCACCCTGCATTGGGGTGCATACTGCAAGTCTTCCTTCCGGACTCTCACAGGTAACCAGAATTGGAAACAAAGAATGATGTCATGCCCGTGACTGCTGTCATGGCCCATGAATGGCGCTAAACCCAACCACATTCTGATTTCACCAAATTCATCTGCATGGATTCCCACACCTGGAAGACATAGCTAGCTGCACAGAGACACCACCTTGTTGAAAGAGCTCCATGTTTACCTGGCAGTGTAGAGCAGTCTGCTCAGGTCTCCATGACTCCTCCTTTTTTTTCCATGACCCCTCCTAATAGGGGGTCTTGATCTGAATGTTTTCTTAATTTGAAGCTATTGGGGGGGGATTTAATCAAAAAGGAAGAAGCCTTAATGTACTTAATTCTATGTGTTGTTTCAGCTCACTTTGTCCTCTTTCATAATGCTACAGTTTTAAAAACGTGATCATAGCAATAATCTCTTAGATTTCTGTGTTTTTAAGGTAAATGAGAAGCTGTTGTGTCTCATTGCACTGTATTAGCAAAAAATTGCACCTAACCATTGAACATTCCCACACAGAGTTAAATGAGAGGAGTCGATATAATTACAGCAGAAGTGATACTGAAAAATGAGACAGAACTTAAAAATATGAAAACAATAAAAATGCTACTTTAGCTTTAGCAGTAGTCATTTGGATGAAGCATTCTAAGAAACAGATTCTAAAACATGCCAAAGCAGACACCGATTTCAAAGGAGGAAAGTGATATAAGCAATGTGGAAGGGAGAGGCTTGTCCAGACCTGACAGAAGAAGACAGGGGATGCAGGGCTTCTGATGGGGAAGGACAGAGCACAACCCTTACTTCCATGGACCTGAGGATAACCTAGGCCTGTTGTGGGAAGCTGGATGTTTCCACATCCGAACTGATCTCTCATGTTAAGTACACCAATCCTTAGGAATCGCTGAAGAATGCTTAGAGACCAGGGTTTGTTGTAATCCTTTTGGTAAGGAACCAGATGTTAGGAAATCAATTGCCTCTCTGATAAATCTCACAGGCCAGTTGTGGGTAACAGGGCAAGAATTCAGATCTCTGGGTGTGACTCTATTGTGTGCACCGTGGCTCTTAGTTTGCCCATAGAGGTCTTCAAAGGACATGAACCAACCTCCTTACTGAAGCTGTGCCTTGCAGGGTGGCCTTGCTTATGCTTGCTGGTGGGTTTAAATACTCGCTCCCATGAAAAATAAGCATTTTCTGTCTGTTTTCCTATTTGACACATTATCCTCCAACTAATTACAAACAAGAATGACTCTGTGAATAAAGGGAAAGGAAACATTTTCCCTTTACCATTTATAGCATATGCAGCATATCTAAGATACCTCATTCCAAGTAACTGATGGTTAGAGGGATGATTAGAGAATAATTTGAAAATGAGATAATTCTTACCAAAACAGTCTTATGGAGAGAAAAAAGCCACAAGTCTTTGCCAATGGACTAACTGAATTGACCAGACAGTACTTAGTGGACCATGTCACTTTCATATGATTGAGATACCTTGAATATTCCCCTGTCCATTGGTTTGCAGAGTATGTATTTTGTCCAAGAACAGTTTCCTCAAAGAAAAGTCTTTTTAGCAAAAGATGAGTCATTCTTTGGTTAGATCCACCCTTGGATGTGAGGAAAGTAAATGTCATTTCCCCACAAGAGAGCCTTCTGTCTCCTCTACTCTACGTACTGTCTAACTGTACCTTGAAGTATTTGTTATATAAAAGCTACCTCTGAGGACTACCCATAGAACAAAGGCTTTATTTGTAACATCGTGTATCTATTTGGAAGTAAAATTGTACCAAACTTTCCACCATACATTTTCCCACTTACCCAAAGATGCAAGGAATTAGTCATGAGTTACCAATCAATCTCTGTGGGCCTAGTCTTGAGAGAAAGTTTGTACAATGCGGATAAAACGACAAAACTACAAAAAAAATGAGGGAAACAAGGGAGATAAAGTAAATGTTATTGGGTGCTTACATCCTTCTGGGGTTTGTGTGTGCTCATCTTATTGGCTTCTATACATCTCTCTGTTCTCCATATGATGACAGTGTCTACTTCTTCCTTTTAACTAAGGAAGGATATGATCACCACATCAACAATACATAAAACCCAGTGACCATTCGACCCAGTATTCTGATCCACAAATCCACTGCCAACGTTTTAAAAATTACTATTAATGAATTATTTTATTTATTTACATCCCAAATGTTGTCCCTTCCTGCCCTCCCCCCCATAGAGTTCTTCCCCTATTCCCCCAATTTACCTCCGAGAAGGTGTCCCCTGGGGTATCCCTCCTCCTTGGACTAAGCCACCACCAAAATTATACACAGGCTGGTCTGAAGTCCCAGCATATATGTAGCAGAGGACTGCCTTGTCTGGACTCAGTGGGAGAGGATATGCCTAATACTGTAGAGACTTGATACCCCAATATTTTTTAAGAAGCACTGTCCCCCCCAATATTTTGAAGATCAAAATGAATATAAAAATTCTACTACAGCATCCTTTAATATAATGACTAAGCTTTCGTGGAACACCCTGTGGTCCAAGAGAATTCTTTGGTAGAAAGATGGGGCTTTACGTTTCCTTGACTTGGCTTAAGCTATTGCCTTTCTTAGAAATGTGCCTATGTGTCTTGTCAACTTGAACACAGGGTAGCCTTGCTAATATTTGACAGAACTAATCTGATGGAAATACAAAGGAGTTAGAGATAGAATGGTAGGAGCTGAAGGGGTTTGCAACCCCATAAGAACAATAATACCAATCAACCAGAGCTCCCAGGGACTAAACCACCATCTAAAGAGTACACATGGACAGACCTATGGCTCCAGCCACACATGTAGCAGAGGATGGCTTTGTTGGGCACCAGTGGGAGAAGAAGCCCTTGGTCCTGTCAAGACTTGACCCCTCCCCACCCCCAGTGTAGGGAAATGTCAGGGCAGGGAGGCCGGAAGGGGTGGGTGGATGGGTCGGGGAGCACCCTCATAGGGTGTCAGGGTGGGGGTATGGGATAGGGGGTTTATGGGCAGGAAACCGGGAAGCGGGATAACATTTGAAATGTAAATAAAAAAATCCAATAAAAAATTTAAAAAAAGAAATACTTCCTGAATACTGGAAGTACTTCCTCACCCTTCAGCACACACAGCAGCTTTCTCTTTCACCACTTATGCAGAGCTCCCCCCCTTCCTCTCCCGTGGGATGACACAGCTGTTGTTGCTACAGTGCTGTTTTATCACGAGCGTCAAATTTTCTCAGTTCTGCTTGCTGACATTCAATTATCTGTCATTCACGGGACTGCAAAACCACCCTGTGCCATGATCGCAATGCATCACTAGCTTCCCCCGTATTACGTTGGAAGCACGCTTGTAGATGTTAGAAAACCTTCTTTCTAGTGTTGGCTTAAGGATCAGAGAGGGTCATGGACATCACTTACAGTGGATAAGACTTCAGCATTCCCGGCCTGACCTGATTTCACGAATGGTTTACTATGATTTTCAAGGAGCGCTCAGACAAGGTAAGGAGGTTGAGACAAGCCAGGGAGCACCAGCTTGCTTCTTGTTGCTAAATAATTCTACTTTTATTTTGAACACAGCCAAGAAGTCACATCTCATACAATGACCTTAATAACTAGTATAAAACCCACAAAACTATACAAAATAAAAGAAAAATTATAATTGAACGCTTAAACTCTCCTACGTTTTGTGCATGTTTGTCTTATTGGCTTGTATACATCTTTCTTCCTCTCACATGATGATCCTCTTCTTATACCAAGAAGATCAACATCAACATCAACATCAACAATAGACAAAATCCAATGACCATTCTATCCGATATTTTCAAAAGTATTTCCACTACACAATGTCACAATCATTCTTTTTTAAAGTTATAAGGTTATCAATATAGGTGAGCTCAGGTAAGACCCTGGATTACAGATTAAAAATAAGGAAATGAGTTTGGGTAAAAAGCTGAAAGTCAGAAAGTCAACCTTGGATCTTTCTAATTGAGCAGCTGACGTGTAGATGTCTGTGAAAACCCTCGTAGGTCTTATAATGGTGTACAGCCTTCATGTGAGGTAGGACTTTTGCTTTTCCATCTCCTGGACCAAAGTGACAAACAGAAATGTAGAAAGCTGCTACTCCATGAATCACAGTACCAACCTTCCTTCCAGTCTTTAAGCAAAGCTGACACTTGGTTCATTGTTTAACAGAAATGGGAAATAAAATTTTTAAAAAATCCCTTCAATTTAAAACAAAAACAACAGCTTTTAACTTCAACTCACTCTGCAGATTATGTCATAAGAATTTTACAACAGCTGCACAGGGTATCCGGTAATTGTTGCAAGCCAGATACCTAGACGAAGAAGAAATGCTAACCAGAGCTATTGTGCAAATGTTTATTTTTTGACATATGCTCATTCCTGGACATTTTGCATAAGCCACATAAAGTGTTATAGTCCTTTCTGAGGCTTGGTGGGTGGTGTTTCAAATGTTGTCTGTGTATGAAAGACAGTAAATCAACTCCGTGGTGAAGCAGATTTAATATCTCTGTTTTAGCCTGAGGTGTTAACTGGTAATAGCTGTCTCCATCAGGATCCCTTTTCAAGTTCATGTGAGTCTTCTCTTGGAGAAACAAAATGAAAATTCCCATTTTCCAGCATGCTGACTGACTTTGAATATGCAGAGTTCCCAATAATGGTGATCACCATCACATGAATGTAAGTAAATTTAATATATATTGACAGATAACTAGTCAGTTCAACAACATTGATTACAGGTTCACAGATAAATCCTTTGTATTAGATGTTGAAGTTAAAACTTTTGATAACATAATAAAATAAATATTTTAAGCTTTCCTTGACCATGTGAAGACGGCAGTTGAGAGAACAAATGCCTTGTGTGTAAACATGCATTGTGTGTGTGCATCTATTCCATACATTAAATTGGGAAGGGTTAAAAAATCCTTAGGTCTCTTGTTACAGCACAAAGCAAGCAAGCATCTGGAGCTCTCTGAACTCAAATGCATTCCCTTCAGGATCCTCTGCAGGAAGAATTTCAAGTAGATTTGCTCTGCCCAGTGTCTCCATTATTGAAAGTCACATAAAATTACATTCCTGGAGTTTGTAGGGTTCTTTAAAAAAAACTGAGAAGGGTTTTCTAGGTTTATACACTAACTGTAGGAGCTGCTCATTCAAGAAAGAAGGGAGAGGGGCACGAGAAGGCCAAGGAAATGATTTTCCTATTGATTTCCTGAACGAGTTTGGAAATGGAAGCACAACAACAAAACATAGAAGAAATATTTGGGTTAACTTTATTTTTCTAGATAGCTGCTTCTTTTGCCTCTGATACACTGAGGTTATTCTAGGAAAGGAATCAGATGCACAAGTTTAATTTTACAGGAAAAAAATTAAAATTACATTCAAACTTCATTTTTATTATTCTCCTGAGCTGGAAGCGAGTTACTAGCTGTCACCAATTTGTCTGGTGTTTTACCAGTTATCTTGTGATTGACTTCTGGTGCCCACTACACGTGTGTGTGTGTGTGTGTGTGTGTGTGTGTGTTTGTGTGTTTGTGTATGTGTGTTTGTGTGTGTGTTTGTATGTATGTGTGTGTTTGTGTGTGTGTTTGTATGTGTGTGTTTGTGTGTGTTTGTCTTTGTGTGTGTTTGTGTGTATGTGCTTGTGTATGTGTTTGTGTGTGTGTTTGTGTATGTGTTTGTGTGTGTGTTTGTATGTGTGTGTTTGTGTGTGTCTGAGTGTGTTTTGTGTGTGTTTATGTGTGTGTGTTTGTGTATGTGTGTGTTTGTGTGTGTATTTGTGTGTGTTTGTATGGGTGTGTTTGTGTGTGTCTGTGTGTTTGTGTGTGTGTGTTTGTATGTGTGTGTTTGTGTGTGTATTTGTGTGTGTGTTTGTATGTGTGTGTTTGTGTGTGTGTGTTTGTATGTGTGTGTTTGTGTGTGTGTTTGTGTGTGTGTTTGTATGTGTGTGTTTGTGTGTGTTTGTCTGTGTGTGTGTTTGTGTGTGTGTGTTTGTATGTGTGTGTTTGTGTGTGTTTGTCTGTGTGTGTGTTTGTGTGTGTTTATCTGTGTGTGTGTTTGTGTGTGTGTGTGTGTGTGTGTGTGTGTGTGTGTGTGTGTGTGTGTGTGCTTGGCTCAGCCTTCCCATGTACTGCAAGAGTTGAACACACATTATGTTCTTCATAGTATATCATGACCTGCTATTTTAATATGGGAAACTATAACATTTGGCATTAGATTTTATAACCCTGTTATTATAAAGCAATGAAAGTTCAGGCTTCAAGAGAAGTGGTTGCTTTTATCATATCATTAAACATAGTTCCTATTTATTATACTCTAGAATTTCATCCTTCTCAATAATTACTTATTTTAAATGTTCTCCTTGATCACTTTGAAACACTTAATGTGAGTTGGAGGTATACCACAAGTAGTACCATATGTGAAGTGCAGAAATAACACGACAAATGTGTCAGAAGAGCTTAAGCGCATTACCTTGAGGGCTACAACGATAAATGTGTGTTTTTGATATTGTTGATGCCAATATGCATCTAAGGCAAACTCTCATTTTCATGCGCATTATGTATCTAACCACCAGAAGGGCTCACAGTTTCCCATATAATCATTTGAAGATCTTCTAGACACAAACAATGTACATTAATTTCAGTTAGGTATTCTCTTGATTTTTGTAAAGTGAATCGATTGATTCTCTAAAGAGCTGCTTCCATGAAAAAAAATTCTCACTAAATTCTAAAGAAATATAGGCTGAAACCCTGAAACAAAGAACACAAACTTTTATTAAAAGGATATCAGACAAGGAGGTTCTTTATTTAACAGCAGGTAGGTAGGTTGATAATAGGTAGACAGGTAGGTGGGCAGGTAGGTAGATAGATAGATAGATAGATAGATAGATAGATAGATAGATAGATAGATAGATAGATAGATAGATGATAGATACTGAACCAGACAAATTTCATGTCTTTAAATATAGTATTAAATTAAAAGGAAATTTCATTTTCACAAAGACAAAAGGCTGTTGTTAATTCCCATTCATCTGGCAACAAAAGATAATTAAGTCATTTAAGACATGCCAGCAGTCACACAATCCCCATCAGGTATCAGGTACCAGAATCCTTCCCACTCCTGAACCTTGAATCACAAAATCTCAGCTAAATCTTCATGAGTGGGAATCAATTGATAATGACCCAGATGAGCTTAAACTATATTAATATGTCCCATGCAATCTAAACAAGACCTTTGTTTTCTTCCACATTTCACAGACCCAAATGTCCACCTACCACCACCATGTTATCCAGGTGTTGACTCGGGCTCTGCAGTACTGTGATAGGATATGGCAAAGTATAATAATACCAAGGAATGTTGCCAATGCTCTCCTGATTCTGCTTTGCTTCATCCAGGAGTGTAAATGTTATCCTAGTTGAACATTCCTTAAGACAGTCTTTGTGGGCAGAATGTTTCACAGTTGGTAAATTTTGTGGTAAAAGGACACAGCTGAAAATCCTAGGCTATGGAGTATCATAGAAGCTAATAGCTTTATCACACCTTTAAGAATATACTATCCATCACATGTAAGCTCTGTAATAACACATCATCTCCATCTAACAAACCAACTGTCACATGGGTAGATCAACAGCATAGTCCTGTTACATAAAACTGGGCTTTGAGGTTAAGTAGAAAATGCCAGAACTCATCAGGAATCCAAGGAAGCATACAGGTTGTCTCTATAGAATAACCAAAGGCTCTAAATTAAAACTGAGAGACTGTGACAGTCTATCAATCTTCTAGCCAACTTTATCAATGAAGACAGCATTTCTCTCATTTTACTCAGAAAATGCACATTTGTCCTAAGTGAATTTAGCAGGCTCAACACTCTAGGGTACCAGTTCTTTTACTTGGTTGGGTTGTAAAGGATTGCTTTGAAGAATAAAAGAAGCAGGTTAATTCAAACTTGAGTCTTTTAAATTCTCCATAATAGTATATGATACTATGGAAATATATTATGTGACCAGGAAGAATTAAGGAAGTTGTCATGAGACTGTGTGGGATTTGTTACACATAAATAAGCAATCGCCTAAGCAGGACCAGCCCAGGTTTTTACACAAACTGAGAAGGAAGCAAACAATGGGACGAATAGCACAATGAAGGCTGTATTACAGTCAGACAATGAGGAATTGTCTTCCTATTTGGAACGAAAAGATATTTTTAATCTGTGGTCATGGAAAGTTCAGAGCCATATATACAGAATCACAAAATGATAATTTGTGGAGTAAGCTTTCCGAGAGTATAAATACACTCTTGTCATAAATATGCAATGCTTTATTTGACATGTTGGCTCCGGTGACACTCCACAGGTGCAGTGTTAAGCTTCTTGATTTGGGCTTTGGTCCAATAAATTAAATATTCCCCATGACTATCAGCTTTTCCCCTAAAAATATATGCTCACACTCTACTTCTAAAATAGTTTAAGATAATTATTTTTCCATTTTCATAGTAACTAGTACAGTTATGACTGCCAATGTCTCTCATTTCTAAGAAGAATAAAAACAATTTTAAGATATTGCTAATACAAGAAGGTGCGGTAATGAAGTAAGGCATTTTCTTAAAGTTGTGCTAAAATTGCCATTTTTATTTTTAATGATTTCATTGTGCTAGACAAGACTTTGTTTTCAGTAACAAAATAAAACCATCCAATACAAATCTCTAATCTGTGGCTCACCAGTCATCTAGGCTCTCTCTGGATCAACTTCGCAATGGGTTTAATTCATGTTGCAAGCATAAAGCTGGGACCAGCACTCAGCAAACAGAATTCTGACTGACAATTGCTTAACCTTTTAGTGAGGAAATTCACTGAACAGTTGCAGCTAGAAAGGAGATCTGCTGAATTTTTACTCAGTAGATGCCAAGGAAACCTACTTAAGATACAATATTTTTTTTATAATAAATAGAAAAGAAAAAAAACAGGATCTATAAAACCATGTTTAATGGAGGTGGGGTTTAATTTTAGGCTTCTCATTGGCCTGAAGAAAGAAAGACACCAAAAGAATTATGAGAATCACGTCTACTATCCTCGTTCCCTTGACTGCCTCTCTTACTATTACTGTTTTTAAATACAAATTCTACCAGGCTAGGCTCTGGGACAATGCTTACCTGATCCTATATTAGTTATGCGTTTTTTAAAGCAAAAACCCAGGAATGAATTTAAAGCTTGTTGGTTTGAAGTTACCAGAATGTGTTTGGTCTATGGTTATTTCCACATTGCTTTATGGTGAAAAAGATACTAAGCTTGCACATCTTGCAAATAAGGCAGTGGAAGATATCTCAGTGGAAGGAAGTTAGAAGTTAGCTTCTCTTTAATGCTCCTGACATTTCTCAGTCCCAGTTAGTTTATAAGTGCATCATTGACTCAAACTCATCAATTCTCTGTTTGGTGTTACCTTTCCTGATTTTCCGATAGGATATCGTGTTGTATCTGGAATAAGAATTCCTGGCGATATCTCCCTTCTTTCCTAACACCAGCTGCTCATCGGGGGTCCCAGGCTGGGAACTAGGGCTGCTTAGTGGGGAGTCCTCCCTTGCAAGGCTTTCCTCTTTTAGTGGAGAACCTTCTCTGTATTTTCTCTTAAATTCTATTACTCGAACTTCATCTTCACCTTCGTCCTCAGCACACTCATCGACATCTTCCTCATTTATTTCTTCATTCCAAACTTCTTCTTCCTCATCGCATTTAGAATGCAATATGTCAACTTGACTAGATTTCTGGAACCCCAGCCATTCAATTTCAGTTGCCTGGTGGGCTGCGCTCTCATCTTCTCTCTGCTCTAGATGTTGGTGGACAATTCTTTCCTTCTGTCTACTCATGTCCAGGTTATGGCTGTTCAGAGGGATCTTCTTCCATGGATGCCCTGCAGCAAAATAAACTAGCGGGTGAGACATGCTGGGCTTTCAGAGCACCTAACTGCTATTTGGTAATACTCTAAGCCGTTCTTCTGGACACAGAGATTCCAACTTGTGCCATCTGGACTGTGACTTGAGGTTCCCTGATAAGGTCTAGACAATCAAATAGGTTTCACAGTCAAAAGTGTTTGCAAAACATTGCATTTCATATAGTTAAATAATTATCTCATCATTTAAGCTTTTAAAATGGCAACGAGTATTATGTGTTTTCAGTAACATTTACAACACAACCTCCTTTGACTGGAATTCTATTGCCATTGACTGCTGTGTTTAGAAGATTAATGTTCTCTGAGGCACACTAAAAATTCTTCTCTTGCAAAAATTATATGTGTGTTTATGTATATGTGTATGTATGCAGATCACACATATGTGTATATGTATATATGCTATATGTGTATATATGTACACACTCAGTAAAACTGTTTGGATTTACTTCACGTCTACAAATAGATCCCACAAGGACAATGCAATCAATACCTTAGGCTAAAACACATTATTCCAGTGTGTAAATGATATCTGCCCATGTCCAGTCAAACTCAGTCATAGATACTGTCTCTATGTGAAGTTAGAAAATGACTCAATGGTTAAGAGTACTAGCTACTCTTCCAGAGCCCCAGGGTTCAGTCCCAATAGCCACGTGGTATCTCACAACCATTCCTAACTCCAGTTCCAAGGCATCCAATACCTTCTTTTGGCTTCTGTGGGCACTAGGCATGCACGTGGTACCCAAACACACATGCATGCAAATCATTCATATACATGAAATAACACCAAATTTAAAAAAAAATTAAAAGGAGTAAAGGGAAGCTAGAGAGATGACTTAGTGGTTCCGGGAACTTGCTGTTACAGAGGAACCCGGGTTTGGTTCCAACACCCACATAGTAGCCTACAATTCTGTGTAACTCTAGTTCTGGAGGATCTAATGCCCTCTTCTGGTCTCCAGGAACCAGGTGAGAAATGAGGGCACTAACATACATGCAGACAAAACACTCATTATACATAAAAGAAAAATAAAATATTTTAAAAAGACCCAGAAGATCACAGGTCCCTAGGTACTCAGAACTCATGAATTCATAAGTGAGCCACTGGGTCATACACAACATGGCTTAGGCTCTCTACTGACTTATAGAGATCCAGATCTAAAACTTATGTTGGGCTTGTACACATATAATGTTAGGTTCTTCTTTTCCCCAAATGACAGCAGAGTAACAGGTTATTTGGTCCCATGTTGTGGCTTTTAGAAGATTTAAAGAACTATAGTTTTTTTTTAAACAGCTGGATCATATTAACACATGCCTCTAGCATTTCTTAATGTATAAGAATGAATGGCAAGAGAGCAGAAGTTTTTCTTAATATGCCCACATAGCAGGCTGATGTGGAAAATGTTACCTAAACCATAGAGAACATGGCTACAATGTGTGGCTTCACTATTCTCTTCCTATGCCACAAAAGCCTATAAACAAGGTGAACGGTCGTTGCCAACTTCTTTCTCCCCCAACAGTTCTCCCTGTAAGGCTGCTTTTATCAAAAGCTTTTATTTCTTTCTCTGAGTCCAAGATTCCATGGACCATGATAGAGGCACAAGCATGAGTTACCATTCTCACTCCTAAACTACTGCTGTCGGTCCTCCACCTGATAGTCTTTACACTGCAAATAAGTGTACACTGGAAATTGGGTGATACTGGGCTATGATTTGGTGTGTTCTCCCAGCAATAAAACAAAACAAAACAACACATGCACACACACACACACACACACACACACACACACGCACACGCACACGCACACACACACATATACACACACACACATGCACGCACACACACACACACACACACACACACACACACACACACACTGATTTTCATTCATATTCAAAACTCAGGCCCAAGACTATCAAAATCATCCTTCCATTTAAATTGATTAATGTTTTTTTTCCTCAATATTTTTAGCATCTGATTTTTGGCAGGCATGTTTCCTTAGTAGACTGCATAGCTGTTTGCCATTTTAAAAGGAAAGGCACAGCACCTCTGTCACAGAGCTGAAGTGTACTGTGTTAAGAGGGAAAGGGCGCCAGCAGAGGCAAATTCACTGGTGACACCATGTCACATAGGAAGAGAGCCCCACTCCTCCACTTGATTGAAAGGCAGTCCTAGTAACCTTTGTTTACAGTGGATCTCATTACTGATAAAGAAGTTATAGGTGGATGACTGAGCCCTGCTTTGATGGACTAGTCACATTAAAAACAGAAAGACCAGAGCAACTAAATTATGTCATTCATTTTGTGGGGTCTTAACTTTTCCCTCCGCCTGTCCTGAGATGGTCTATCTGTGATTCCTCTGTGATACTAGCAACTGCTCTCCTATAACTGCTTACATGGTGGCCAGCAGAGAGTCTGGGAATTGTCTAGGCAAAGGGAGAGACTCTGAAATTCCCAGTCACCACACTGTTCTTCACATCTGTTATTTACCTGGTCTTCTCTTGTCCCTTGGGATTTCCCCTTTGTTTTGCCTGGTAGGGTCCTAAACTAAATTGGTTAGGTGCCACATGCTGCTGGCTTCAATTTGAAGATAAGCTGTTTACAGCTTCTAGAGAGGGAAGGAATGATTAATTAATAAATTCTATCCTGCGCTGAGCTCAGAAATTAGTTGAATGTAAATATCTCCTTAGAAGAAATATTTAGAGGATTTTGTAGCTTGGTCTACTGACTACTTGAAATTTGGCATTGTTGCTTCCTTGGTCTTTTTCTCCCACGGTTGTGTAAAGATCACAAAATGATTCTTACCACTCCAGGGCATGTTGTTTTTCTATGTTTTGGACAAAAAATAGTTAACTATTCTGTACTTCTTTCAGATATAATTTTCCCACATAGTAGCTGGTTTTATAAAGTTACTTTAGATCGAATGTCAATAGGAAACTTTAGACTAAACCTGTTTCTTAACCATCGCAGAAGCTGCCAGACACTCATGAGAACGCTTGATATAGTGGGCTAACCTACCAAGGTATAGCTATTGCTTTGCCATGCCAGGCAGTCAGACTGACCCATACAATTCGGGACATGAGCCATCTAGAAAGCTCGGTAAGGTGAGGCATGACTCAGGTATCTGCCCTTAGCAGCTTGGAGATTTTGAAATCACTGTTTGGGACTGCTTCTCTGCAGCACACATGCAATACACACATCTTATGCAATGATGTCATATCCAGCCAGACAGTTATGTTGGGAGACTAAGATTCCCATTACCTTCTTGGAAAACTGTGTCTTCTGCACTTGTTTCTTGGAGAGACAGATCTTGGATGGCCTGGTGAACAACAAAGAGGTTCTCCTCTGTGTTTTCTAGGGAGAAACACAAACAATGTAACCATTCCAGTACGTATGGTTAAAGGTCCACAAGTCATTCTATTTTTCTGATTCTTTTAAAATTTGATTGCATTTGTTTAATAATTAGTTTCCACAATGATAACCACTCAGCTGATATATGATAGATAGATAGATAGATAGATAGATAGATAGATAGATAGATAGATAGATAGATAGATGGATGAAGACATCTTTAGACTTATATAGAAAGGGATCTTATAATTCTGAGCTCTCTTTTTTCAAACAACAGTGGATCTGTGCTTCTAACAATTATAGCAGTAGTTAACATTGGATTGCTAGTTAGAAATTATGTAATAGCTCAATAAAGGAGGCTACTTTTCTTCAGTTTTCTTCTAGTGAAAACAGTCAGGGGTTCAGAAGAGAAAACAGCAGGACTGCTGAGCTATCAGAGAAGCCTAAGTTATGAGTCAGAATGGTAGGAAGCCCCCATTGAGAAAAGGGACTGTATTTCTTGGGTTTAGCTTATTAATATAATATTAGTTAATACAGTTTTTCCAAGAAGCTTGTAAGTCAAAAAAAATAAACTGAGAAAAAAGGAATACTTTACCATTGAGAATCTTCTCATCTTCCGACCCTCTGGGCAGCACGTTCCCTTTACTGTTTCCACTTTCTTCTTGATTTTCTTTTGCAGGTAAATGTTGAAGACTGGGTTCAACCCCATAGTATGTCTGGGTCTCATCTGCATCAGTTGTCTTCCTGGTTTGACTGCTAGGCTGTTGGCCATTCTCAGGTGGTCTGTCCCCATTGCACTCCGAGCCACTCAGTGTCACAGGAGTATCTGTCATGATGTTCCCTTAGGTCTGAGTTAAGGAAGCAACAGAGAAAGTATGGGAGCAAATATTTGATAAGCTCTAATGCTGTGGTTCCTACAGTTCTAAAACCAAACCTTAAACTCTCAGCCTGACATGCAATGGCAAGATTCTTTCTAAAGGTTTACAGGGCTCGGAATGAATATGATAGGGTTTGTCAGTTTGGTTACCAGCCCGGGAACAAAATCCAGCCAATCAGCAACATCCCCACCACCTCACAGCTCCAGTCTCAGAATTAATGTTGCCTTTGATTTGCATAAACAAGCAATCTGAAGCAATCAGCCTTTTGTGTTGGCATGCAGAGGGGGACTTGCCGCTTGTCAGTCCCCCTCTGGGAACAGAGATTTTTGTCCCTTTCCATAATGGCCCATTGTAATTTTCCTTGTAACAGGAGCCACAATTGTTCCCAGACTTTAATCCAGAGAGAATGACCACCTTGAGGCACATTAGTTCTGTGTAACCAGCTTAACATTTCCGAACAGATTTGGTTCAGAGGAAAACCTCAGCTATTTTGCAGTAGACAATGGCATCATTTCTCATCTATTAAAGAATAAAACCAGCTTTTCAAGGACCTGTAAACATGACAACTTGAGTGTAAATGACTTTGGCAACAGATTTCATTGTGTGCTCTCAGGACGCTGATTTTCCAGTTTCTTCACATCTATTAAAATACTGGTATAATTTTCCCATGAAGTTTTCCCTTGCTCCAATCAGAATTACCCTTTGCATTTCATACTGGTATTTGTGATGCAGTCTGCCCTCCAGTGATTGGTTAAAACTAATTTGCTGTTCACTCCCCTTTTCTCCTTTAAAGGAATACATTCTCTCTCTTTTCTGGAAGGCTCAGTCCTTCCCAAGACCAAGTCCTTGGTCCAAACAATGTTTCTGAGCCCTCAATTTCTGGGTAACTTGATACTTCCCTAACCCACATTTTTCCCTTTAGACCTTATTTGGTTATGATTAAGTAATTTTACAGTGATCACTTTTTACCAACTCAAATCTAAACTTCATCTAAGCAGGGTAAAAAAAGCTCACTTATTTTTGTTCTCAGCATGCACCACTCACCTTGACCTAGGGAGGCAAACATCCTAGAAGTCATGAAGACAGTCTGAAGAAAAGCATTTGTCCTTCCTTTCAATTATCAAACTAGTAGACAGTAGACCACAAGGAACTGGAACTTCCTTAGGACTTTCCTCTTGGAATGAGAAAATGGCTAGAGAAGCCTGGTGCCAGCCAGAAAAGGCACTTGTCACCCAGGAAAAGTTTTCATACAATTCTGTAAAGCTATTAGACCACCTTTCAGGGGGCACTGGAACCATGACCATGGCAGGTAAAACCATGGATTGGCCAACATAGCAGCAGTTAGACATAGTTCCCATTTAACCCATAGGTCATGTTAGCACCTCAAGATGAACTTGAGTGGATGACTGGATCTTTTTTTCTTCCCACATTGAATAATTCTTCTGCTCTTTACTACACGTGACTCTTTAGTTGGTCTACTGAAGAGATTACTGCCTAATAACTCTGGCAACAGGCATTCAGTTTTTAAAATTTAACTATGTGTGAAGAAGTGAAGAAGTCTCTACCTCCAAGAGAATACACTTGAGGGCATTTTTATGGGAAATCAAGAACAGAAATTGGGGGGCGGGTTATTGTAAATCTGTCACCTTTAAAATTATGCCTAAGAGGGCGGAAGACAGCTCACTGATTAAGAACACTGGTTGTTTTTCCGGAGGACCTGAGCTCAATTCCTAGCACCCACACAGCTGCTCACAAACATTTGTAATTCCAGCTTCTTCAGATGAGCCCACAGACTCTTTCTGCCCTAGAAATGGCCGAGATGGCTCAGCGGTTAAGAGCACTGACTGCTCTTCCAGAGATCCTGAGTTCAAATCCCAGCAACCACATGGTGGCTCACAACCATCTGTAATGGGATCTGATGCCCTCTTCTGGTGTGTCTGAAGACAGCTACAGTGTACTTATATATATAATAAATAAATAAATCTTAAAAAAAATCAGCGAAACACCCGTACACATAAACTAAAATTTAATTTTTTTAAAAATTTAACAATGTGCCTAAAGATGACTCCATTTCATTATATGTTAGAGACATCAAACATGTCGCTGTGACATCATTTGCTTAATCTTGTCCCAGGAAAAAGCTCTAGGAGAGACTGCAGGCCCCCTCTCCTGTCATCATCAGCTTTTCCCCCTCTTGAACACTCTTTGCTAAATGGGAAGGACGCTATATAGTTGGTAATCCCACTGATGAAATAAGGTAATGGGGCAGGGCTTTGAGTTCAGTGGAGACCATCTCACCACAGGAAGGGTTTAACTTAGACAGTCAGAATCTCACAGTCACAGAAAATTTTCCACATTTTATCTTGAGAGTCTGAAGGATAAAATTAATGGATCACAGAGAGTGTGAGTTTTGGAAAGTTTATGAAGAACATAAGAGAAAGAAAAAAGGCAGAGATCCTTTGGAAATGCAAAGACCATTGAGATGCTAATCTAGGGACAGTTGACAGAACTAAGTGCAGAAACTAATGTGAGGCAGGGGAGGTGTTCAGTCCAGTTGGTCAATATAATGTGTCTCCTTTCACCTTTAGACATATCTTACACTCAGCTTCTAGACACAGGTGCTGACCAAGGGAAAAATAAACAATTATGTACCACAACTCCATCTGGCATGCCTGGCCCCAGTGAGGACAGAACTGCAGACAGGACCAAGCACATTTCCAGCTTTCAGTCAAGAGAAACAATGAGAACTGTTCACTCACAGGGTCTCTGCCCCTAAAATTGTTGGATGAGTGTTTCTCTCTTGTGCTTATCACTTTTAAGGGTGCATACTATAAATGAGGCTACATGCCATCTCTTGCCTTCACACAGATGTTTGTATTGACCACAGTTCCCACAGGGATACTTAACCACCTTGGCATATGTGAGAATTATAGCCACTAGAGGGCAGGAGAAGGCCCAAAGCAGTACCAACCCTTCCAGGATGCAAGCAAGAGATGCTGGAGACATGAAGGATCTGTCTTCACAAGAAATAACCAGCAAGCCTATAAAGGAGAAAATATTGGAGGGGATCTACGAGGGTATACGGAAACTGAAACTGAAGTTCAGGCACAAATGGGAACATATTAAACTCTAAGATCCTTAAGAGAAAGAAGTGACCCTCATTCAACTCAATAACCAGTAGCAAACAGAGTTGTACAAATGCTCACATTAGTTTTAAAGGTCCTATCCCCAATTACTCCCAGCGGGTTTTGCCAAGGACCTCATTTCAGAATCACTGAAAAGTTTACAGATTCTAAACACAGTCTTTCCTACTTCTAGGTGTCTATTACTTCTAGTAAGTATAGCATATGCTTGTACCCTTGTATTAATTTAATTCAGTTTATTTGCCTGTGGTTGTTTCTATTTCTAAGGAATGCTTTAACTATTTGTGGAGTTAAAAGTATTTCAGGGTTGAAGAAAAAATGAATACAGGATTTGTCAACTTAGGCTGATCAGACTTCATTTCTATAGAAAATATTTGATAAATTGTCATACAGAATAATGGATACCAGGGGAATAGGATACAATGTGTAGCCTCTATAGATATCAACCAGCAATGACATATACAATTGCAGTAAGATGAGGCACCTCCTCTTGTATTAAGCCTTGACAAGACAACTCAATAGGAAGAAAGGATCTCAAAGTCAGGCAAGAGGCAGGTCCAGATCCTGCTTCCCCTTGGTCACACAAGAAGACCAAGATACACAGCTGTAACATACATGTGGAGGACCTAGGTCAGTCCCATATAGGATCCCTCGTTCTCAGTTCATTCTGTGTGAGCACCTATGGGCCCAGCCTACTTGATTTTACCATCGTCTATTGGTTGTGCTTGCTTCTTTTTGTTATAGAGGTTTCACGTGTGCTATTAAGATGCTAATATGAGACCTCATAGTGCTTTCCTCTTAGCACTGCTTTCACTGTGTGCCATAGGTTTGCACACATTGTAGATTCATTTTCATTAAACTCTAGGAAGTCTTTATTTTCTTTCTTTATTTTTGTTAAAGATTTATTAATTTATTCCACATATGTGAGTACACTGCAGCAGCTGTCTTCAGACACACAGAAGAGGGCATCAGATTCCCATTACAGATGGTTGTGAGCCACCACGTGGTTGCTGGGAATTGAACTCAGGACTTCTGGAAGTGCTCTTAACCACTGAGCCATCATGCCAGCCCATTTTCTTTATTTATTTCTTCATTGATCTAGTGATAACTGAATAGAGAGTTGTTCAATTTCCATGATTTTATAGGCTTTCTCTTTCTGTTGTTGTTTAAGTTCAGCTTTAATCCAGAGTGGTCAAATAAGATATAGAAAGCTATTTTAGTTTTCTTGTATCTGTTGAGACTTGCTTTATAACGAAGTGTATTGTCAGTATTGGAGAAGGTTGCATGAGCTGCTAAAAAGAAAGAATGTGTGTGTGTGTGTGTGTGTGTGTGTGTGTGTGTGTGTGTGTGTGTGTGTATTTGGATGGAATGCTCTGTTGATATATGTTGGGTCAGTTTGAGTCATAACATTTGTTAGTTCTATTATTTCTCTGTTTAGTTTATGTCTGGATGGCATGTCCATTAGTGAATGAGCAGTATTAAAACCTCTCACTATTAATGCATGGTGTTTGATGTATGATCTAAGCTCTAGTAAAATTTCTTTTGCAAATGTTGGGGCTTTTGCATTTGGGTTGTTCACAATTGAGATGTCATCTTGGTAGATTTTTCCTTTGATGAGTATGGAGTGTTCTCTCCATCTCTTCTGATTAATTTTGGTTCAAAATCAATTCTGGTATTAGACTAGCTATACCAGCTTCTTTGGTGCATTTACTTGGAAAATCTTTTTCTAACCCTTCACTCTGAGATAATGTTTATCTTTGATGGTCAGGTGTGTTTCTCGTATGCAGTCAAATATTGGATCCTGTTTTCTTATCCATTCTGTTAGTCTGTGTCTTTTTATTGGGGAATTGAGACCATTGATGTTGAGAGATATTAATGAGCAATGATTGCTAATTGCTGTTATTTTTATGTTGTGATGGTAGTGTGCATGTGTGTGTGTGTGTGTGTTACCTTCTCTTCTTGATTTTGCACATGTGGAATTACTCATTTCTTCTATTTTCTTGGGTGTAATTAACCTCCTTGGGTTAGAATTTTCCTTAAGGTATCTTCTGTAGGGCTAGATTTATAGATATATATTGCTGAAATTTGTTTTTTTCATGGAATATCTTATTTTCTCCCTCTACGGTTATTGAAAGTTTTGCAGGTTATTGTAGTGTAGGCTGGCATCCATGGTCTTTTAGAATCTGCAAAACATCTCTGTCCAGGCCTTTCTGGCTTTTAGAATTTCTGTTGAGAAGTCAGATGTCTAATAGGTCTGCCTATGTTGTTTGTCCTTTTCCCCTAGCATTTTTTAATATTCTCTCAGTGTTCGGTAAATTTAGTGTTTTTATTATTATGTGGCAGGAGGATGTTTCTCCTATACAAATCTATTTAGTGTCCTATAAGCTTCTTTATAGGCATCTTTTTCTTGAGGTTAGGGAAATTTTCTTCTATGATTTTGCTGAAAATATTTTTGGGGCATTGGAGCTAGGGATCATCGTCTATTACTGTTTTTCTTAGGTTATGTCTTTTCCTAGTGTTCTAGATTTCCTGAATGTTTGGTCACAAGAACTTTTTAGTTTTAACAGTTTGGTTTTTGTTTGTTTGTTTGTTTGTTTTTGATGAATAAATCAATTTTTTCTATCATATCTTCAATTCCTGCGATTCGTCATTTCATCTCTTATATTCTGTTGTGATGCTGTTTCGGTTTGGTTACATAGATTTTTCAATTCCAGATTTCCCTCACTTTGTTTTCCTTAGTGCTTCTATTTCCATTTTCAGGTCTCAAACAGTCCTTCACTTGTTTGCTTTTTCTTGGCTTTCTTCACATTCTTTAAGGGATTTCTTCCTCTTTCTCCAACTTTTTGTTTGTCTATTCCTTGACTTCTTTAAGGGATTTATCATTTTATCTTTAAGAACCACTATCACCTTCAAAAAGTTTTAAGGTCATTTTTATTGGCTTCAACCATATTGGAATATTCGATCTTGCAGTCATAGGATAGATGGATTCTTGTGGTGCCATTTTGTTCTGAGTGTTGTTGGTTGGGCTCTTACTCTGCTGTGTAACCATCTAAGTTTGAGTTGATTATAGGTCTAGGTACTGATTTCTGAGTTTGTCTTTGTTGGATGGGTGTTTTGTTTCTTGGTTTCTGTTTCCTCTTTGGTCTTTTGGGTGTTGTGATTTGGATTTCTGGCAATCTGTTGGATCTCTGAAGCACAAGGGTGTCTCTGAACAGATTAAGGGCTGGAATATGCCAATGTACTTAGATTTTGGGACAGCATGGTGTCTCTGTTCTGACTGATTGTGCCCTTCTCATGAGCAGCTGAAAACTGCTACAATTGGGGTCAGAGACCTGGCCTTGGATTAATGGTTTGATGGAAGGGGGCAATGGCAGAGTGGGCCTTGGGGAACTGAGTCTAGGGAGTGGGGCAGTTCAACTGGCACACAGATCACTCACTATTCTGACTGTTGCAATCTGCAACTGAACATCTGGAGTCTGCTGGGAAGACTGATAAATCTTTCAAATTCTATTCTATAACGTTCATTGTGTGAAACATGATTTTGCTAATATAACTTCTCTCAAAGTGTTTTTGCTTTACCTCTATTATCTTTATTTTAAAGTTTTACTTATTTTTAGTTTACGTGTTTGTGTGTTTGTGTTTTGTGCACGTTTTGCCTGTATGCATCCCTGTGTGTCATGTTCATGTGCCCATGAAGGCAAGAAGAGGGTGTGAGATCTTCTGGAACTAAAGTTACAGACAGTTGTTAGCAACAATATGGGTCCTGGGGATCCAAACTGGGTCTAGGAAAAAACAAGTTCTCCCTATTATTCTTAGTGGCAAAGGGTGAAAAAGGTCATACCTCCTAACCTTTCTTACTTAGAGCCACTCCCTGATGATGAAGATTTACATATATGAGCCTGTGAGAACCATTCTTATTCAAACCACCACATATACACCTATAATTTTAAAATAATAAAAACAAATTTCGTCCTTCCTTCCTTTCTCTTTCTTTCTTTTAGAAAGAGTTAAGTACTTTCCACTAGGATAATTGAAAAATATTCCTTGCCAGTCTTACAGAAATTAGATTGACCCCCACCTACTGTCCACATCTGTATTCAGAACTATAAATTCATTTTAAAGACTTTCCCTTGAGAAGAGAGCCACTGAGAACACCTGTTCACATGCAGTCCCACATCTATCTGTTTTCCTGGGTTTAGTCACCCAGGTATTCAAAAGCAGTTGCAGCCCTGATCCAAGAGAGCCTGGACATTGCTCAAGTTGACAGCAGGACCTGATATTGCTCATGCGGTTCTGATTCTATAGACATGCATTGTGTAAGAGCTTCAGAGTCATTGAAGCTTCACCAAGATTCAGATGAAGGCCTAAGAGAGCAGACAGTACATAGGGGTATCAGAATTCTGGTAGGCAGCAATTGAAAGGGTGTTACATAAAACTGTTTAATGAGAACATTAACATTGCGCTACAATGGAAACTCTAGAGTGTTAGAGATTCCAGGAATACATGATGTCTGCTGAGGAATGCCATGGACAAGGAATGACCCATACCAAAAGATAAGCCATGAGGGATCCAGGTGGCAATAACCTAATGATGAAATTGCTTTAGTGAGTTGAGACCAGGATCCTACCACTACATGTACTAGATGTCAGAAGGGGAGCTAAAGAACTCAGTGTTTTCCCTGCTGAGCTGAAGTCTTGTTTTAATCCTATTCCTTATATCTATGCTCCTTTTATATGAAAAAGAAGTGTTTGGCATGTGCTACCGTGTCTTGGAAAAAAAATGAAAGTTTTCTTTCATTTTACATAGGCTTGTACTTGAGTCTTAGAGGAAAATTGGAGATTTGAACAATGTAGGAACTGTTACCATTATCTCAACTCTCAGAGACAGATCAGATCTTATTTTTTTTCAATATGGCATAACCATCAACCATTGAGAGTCGGATGAAAAATAAATATTGTTGTTCTAATAAGACATGTTCCTCCCTAGGGTCTTGTTTTGAACTCTTGAAAATTAGCTGAGAGAATTCTGGAGGTGGAGTCTATCTGTAGTTAGTCTCAGGGTGTCTGATTTGAAGATTGTACCAGATCCCCAATTCCCACTGTGTGAGCACTTCCTCTTTATTATGCTGGATAGATAGTTCTCCTCTGCTACACACTCCCATTGCCACACGCTTTGCCCAAGCACACAAGTTAAGTCACAGGGACTGATGCCCATGATTATCCTTGTCTAAATACATCTTTTATCCTTTCATATTATCTTAGGTACTTTGCCAAAGCAATGAAACAAGTCAAACAAACAAAATCTTAATGTGCCACTAGCTTCTGGTTTATCTATCCACCTATGCACATACTGTCACCTATCTGAAGGGACCTGAGGAATGCCATAGGTAATTCATAACTGTGGGCATTCATATCTGTTAGCTATTATAATAATTTCTTCTTTAAGTCCATTGTCACATCTTAACTTGAAGCTTAAGTCTTCTTGTCAGAAAGCGTATAAGGGAAGATCTCTGCCCATGGGAGAGCAACAGGATAGAAGAGATGAGCATGAACTGAAGCCTGTGTCGGTTCCCACTATTTCTGACTCCATTCATATGAATATCCTCCAGGTGAATCTGGTTCTTCTCATCATAGCCAAGGACTCATTGATGAGGATGTTAGATGCAAAGGAAGGTGGAGAGGTTGCAGGCACAGATGATAGGCCATGCGCTCGGTGAGTCAATAAATCAACACGGTCTTTGAGCTACAAATATAGCTGTTGTTTCAATTCAGTTTTACAAAGCACATACAAAAACCTCTCCTTTTGCCCTATTTTTCTTTTTCTGGAAATTTGGGAAAGACATTCTGGGAAATGTAGTTTGGCCAAGTCAGGGAGAAGACACATAACAAAGTCACTACTCCTACCAATAATTCATTAAATCTGCTGGAAGGAATTGAGTAATACTTCTGAGGATTATACAACTCCATGACTCTCAGAAGACATGACCATCTAGATTTGTTTACTTAAAGAACTAAAACTCTAAAATAAAATGACATCCCAACTAGGAAGAATGTAACAAAAAACCTAGAAATTTACATCCTTAATATCAATCACTATGTATGTTTTGCTTCAAATAATAATACTTTCTTACCCCCAGTATATTTTCCATAAAGTTGATCATTTGTGCCATGTTAGTGCCTGGTGTTGCTTTTTATGCCCACATAGAGTAACAACTACTATGCAAGTGATACAAGACCCTGAAGCAAATCAATAAAATAGATAGTGAAACAGTGGGTTTTAAAAAACAAATGCAACAGAATTTGAAACTCCATCTTCCAAAAATGTTGTTGCTGATTTTTTTTACTGTTTTGAAAGAAAAGATTTTTACAACCTCTTTGAGTTGTTTTAATTGAGAGACTAGCCTCCTAGTGAATCCCTGAATAGTATTTTGAAAAATGGTTGAGCAGGCTATTTCATGAGGGCTAGAGAAGCACTTGCTTCTAAACAAGAGCCACATGTATCTTCCTGTGGCCAGGACAGGTAAAAGTACCCAATGTGGAGTGATATCTCTGAATAAACGCTAGATCACCCCTTCACATAGAGGACTCTGTGGCTATTCTTGGTTGTCAGTCTGACAATATCTGGAATGAACTACAAACCAGAAATAAGAAACACACATTTGAAGCATTATTTTTGCTTCATTTGAAGTAGATGAATCCACTTCTAGTCTTGACCTTTGAGGTAGGAAGACACACACCTTTGATACAGAACTTGAAGTTGGAAGATTAGGACATTAATTTGAATCATGAGGTGGGAAGACACAAGGCTTTAATTCAAAACTTGAATTAAATTAATATGGGCCATACCTTCTGCTGCAAATCTATATAAGGACATAGAAGAAGGAAGCTTTTGCTCTTTACATATTTACCTTCATCCTGTTGGCACATCCATTTCATAACTGGCATTGGACCCCATGTCTTTGGGGTCCCACATGTACAGAAGACCAGCAGAAGCATCCAGGCTTGTGGGACTGAGCAACTACTAGATTCTTGGTTTTTCCATTCACAGCCATGGTTGCATTAGCTGGACCGCAGCCTGCAAATTATTCCAATACACAGACATATACTCAGAAAGACAAACACAGAAACATACACACATTGAGAGGGGGGGGAGGGAGAGGGAGAGGCAGAGGGAGAGGGAGAGGGAGAGGGAGAGGGAGAGTGAGAGGGAGAGGGAGAGGGAGAGGGAGAGGGAGAGGGAGAGGGGGGCTGGGATTTATTCCACAAGTTCTGTGGCTCGGAAAATCCTGACTAATAAAAAACAAACAAGCATTCTCATCAGAGACTTAGACTGCTCTCTGGTGACTTTGGATAAGCATTCAAATTAAGCCTTTTGGGCACATGGGTTGCAGATTCAGCATAAAGATTCTTAAATGGTGATTTTACCAGTTTATGTAAATGCTAAATCATGTCCATGTTGAGACCTAAGGGTTTAAATATTAATATTAAAGAAACAGGACATAGTGGTGCAGGCTGCAACTAGCACTGTGGGAGGGGCAGAGAGCAAGAGCATCAAGATCACAAGGTCAGCCTCATCTCTCTGAGGAGAAAGAAGCCAGCCGTAGTGTAAATAATATCTTAGATAACTGATGTCCATTGATCACAAAGAAAGTAATATATTAGACTGTTGGAAATACTTGGGTAGGCATTTGGTCTACAGTTTTTAAGAATTCCCTACTATTTCAGGTATGTTGGGCAAGCAAAAATGGTGACCAATCCTAGTAATCAGATCTCATCTGTGGAAACATAGGAACTAGTGAGCATAGTAAAGCTATAAACCTCAGAAAAGATGAAAATAGGTTATCCTTTGATGTCTCTAAATGAAGTACACCCCTGTCAACACCTTGCTTTCATATTTCTAGTTTATATAACTGGACGAGAACAAATTTGCGCTGTTTATATGCCACTAAATGTGTGGTAATTTGTTTAAACAGTAACTGAGCAATATGATAGGTCCCAAATACTCATCTTCTAGCTTCAGTATCACTGCCTGGATAGAGATAGGAAATTCAGCTTCTGTGATCATTTTTAGGGTATGTACTTTTTTTTTAATCCCAACTATTTTAGATTCTTTCTTGTTGACGAAAATACTCTCTTTGACATTCCTATGTGTTCCACATCATCTGATTGATAACTCAGGTTTGTCTAAACTTTCTAAGTTTATTAAAAGCTACACAAGAAAATCATAAACTGTTCAACACACTAGAATTTTTCTAACACGCCTCCAAAAGTGTAGTCTTCAATTGGAAATCTGACCCAAGATCTGAGACTGCGATTTGTCACACTGATGGTCATTTTAACATTAGGGGTAGGCAAGTTCTGTGTCTCATCACTTGTCTGTTGATGCCACCTCACAATGTAAGGTCTGTCATCTCAGTCTCAGCCATGGTGCCCTTCCTTTGCAATGTTTCATTAGCTGAAAATGAAAAGGGATTTGGCCAAAACATAATAATAGCAATAGGATGTATCCTGGGTTCTTGAATGTTCTCTCTGTGTTCTTTCATTTTTATACTTCCTTTATATTGGATTTTTCTCAAGTAGATGTTTCACTTATCTTGGTGAATTGTCATCTGGTTACTTTACCTAACAAAGTAATTAGAGATATGAAAGAATTTATTCCCCATTAATTTCATCCCAAGCCCAGTGGTGGCCCATGTTGAGCTAGCCTGGGACACTGATTGATTTCTGAACCTACTGCAATAAGTAGAGAGAATAGATGATCCAATTGTCTAGTACTGGAAAGACAGAACAAATAACCACAAAAAATGAAAATTAAAAACAATTTGATAGGCACTTCTAATATTAACAGACAAAGGTCTTGGGATGAGGAAATGTCTCAGTGAGTAAAAGCAGTTTGCTGTGCACGCATGGGGACCTCAGTTTGAATTCTCAGCATCTCCACAGAAATGCTGGCCATGGCTAACCATTGTTGTAGGACAGAGACTAGAGGCTTGTTAGGCAGATGGCTCAGCCAAAATGGCGAGCTTCCAGGTAGTGAGTGAGCTTACCTTAAGGGAATACGGTGAAGAGGGACCAAAAAAGACACTTGAAATCTTTGTCTGCCTCTGTATCAGCAAGTGCAAGTACAGCTGCATGTACATATACACAACACAATAACACAATACTGCACATACAAACATATACTAGATTTCTCATACGTTAAAGGTAGATACTAACATTAAATGTTCTTTAAAGCTCGTAAACTCAAACTAACATAGGGAAAGGGCTTAGAACAACATAACATAATATGTATTTATTCTACATTTGATTTATTATTATTTTACTATTAGTTGCATTGCTATTGCTTATACACTTTAGAAAATTATGCTACACTATACTACACCACACCACAGCCCACCACACCATACTGTTACTATCTATACTATACTATACTATACTATACTATACTATACTAAACTGCTTTAAAAAATTCCCTCAACATGCATGAGATCCATGGATTCATCTGTTAATAGGGATAATGGCACTTGCTATTTATTGTCACAGTTAAAGCAACCAGGGACAAAATACTTAGAATAAGGATGGCATATGCTAGAGATTCATGGATGATAGAGGTGGTCTTTTATTATTCTTTTTAAATAGGAAATAGTCATTAAGCTATATCTCATATCTCCTCTACATTAAATGCTTACACAGCAAATTCTGATATTTGAATTCTGTAACAGACTTGAGTCAAAGTTCTGGGAGCTCTTTTTGCACATCCGGAGGCAGGATGGGTGCTGAGCTGGATAATAGAGGGTAATAAGATATGCCAGTTGCCAAAACATCCTGGCAGGTATGGAATCTGTATGATGTGTACTGCTTTAGTTCTGTTCTCTACTCAGGAGCATTCTTTTGAAATGCTCATTTTAGGGGATACTTGTAAAGAAGATTGTTACTTTTCTTTTCTAACAGCACACATTCAGATGGATAGATATCATGGTTTTACCTTATTTTTCTTTCATTGAGAGAAGTATAAGATTACCATGCCAATAGTTACAAATAACTACTCTAAACAGTGTAGGGAATTGACTTGGGGGAAAGCCTACTTTGGGAGTCTAGTTTAACAAGGTATAGACTTCAGCCCATATGTCTCTCACTCAAACGCATACATTTATAGTATGTACTATATATTTTTAAATGTCACAGCAACCATATATTTGTTTCTGTATTTTGTTTTAAACACATATTTTAATATGTTCTTTGAGAATTCCGCATGCTCTACAATTGCATTTGGATTACTTTCCCCGCATGCTCTCCTCCTAACCCTTACATCTACTCCATCTGACCTCTGCCTCCCAACTTTATATCTACTTTCTACCCACAAACCACAATGTCCAATTTGTGCTGTCTATATACTTGTGGCTGTTGAGCCATTCTCTGGATTATGGTCAACGTAACAGGATCCACACCCTTAAAGAAAATGGACTCTCCCTCCCACAAATGTCAACAACTGTAGGTAGCTCCTCAACTGCTGGTAGGGTGCCTCTTTCAGCTAGCATGGATTGTTTTAAGAAACACATAAATACATAAGGAGGACACCCAGGGAGCTGGACACTTTTGATTTTTTTATCTAGGCAATTAGAATCTGTTTTACTTGTGATGGAGTTTTTGTTCCTGTATCTCCATGAGTATGCAGGTGATACATGTACACGCACATACACTTACGTATACATACAGAAATCAAGGATGTTAGGTATCCTGATTCATCAGGCTTCATTGCATTTACTGGAGACAGGGTTTGTCACTGAACATGGAGCTTGGCTGGCAGCCAGTAGACCCTACTAGCCTTCCACAGGATGCTAGTATTACAAGATTGTAGGGCGGCTATACCTGACTTTTGTGCAGTCCCGAGATCTAAACTTAGTGCATCATGCTTGCATAGCAAGCATTCTTACCTACTGAGCCGTCCTCTCAGCTTGCTTATAGAATTTTAATGGGATGATTTGTTTACTCACAGAGCCTCCGTAACTGCTAAAAGAATTTAGAAAGGGAATTTGTCTGGATATTTATAAAACCACAGAAAGCATTTGTGCACACAGACTCCTTAGTACTTTGAAAGAATTGAATAATCCTCTGGGGGAAGCAGAATTGAGTGTAAGTCTCTGTTAGCGTTACCCATCTCAAACTATTTTGGATGTCAGTATAAAAGTTAAGGCAACATGTTGTTTTTCAAAAAAAAAACAAAGGCAAGAAAATATTAAACATATTTTTCCTTAAACAGAGAAGGAAAAGTGAATCTACAGTGTATTAGCACCTGTAGGAACATTTAATGGTGTAAGCAGAACAGATTATTTTTTAGGCTGCATCTGTCAATTTAGCTGAGTCAGGTTTTGGGAATAAGTAGGTAAGATTTCCAGACATATTAGGATCTCCTGTCAAGCCTCTGTGTTGAGAAACACTGGACAGCTGTGTGCAGATCCTACTAATTTTTGGATGATGTGAAGAATGGCATTAAGCCTCTATGTAATACTCATTTCGTCACCTTTCAGGACTGGAGTGAGGAGGCTGCAGAGATGGCTCAGCAGCTAAGCATGCTAGGTGTTCTTCTAAAGAACCCAAGTTCTAGCCCCGGTACTCAGGTCAAGTGGCCCACAACCACCTGTAATCCCAATTCCAGAGGACCAGTTGTCACTTGTTTCCTTGGGTATCTGAAGCAATGATGTGTGTGTTGCAAGCATGCATCTAAGAACCCACACACTTTAAAATGAAGTAAATCTTGAAGAAAAAGAGGAGGAGGAAGAGAAGGATGAGGGGAGGAGATGATGATGTTGATGATGACAATAATGATGATGACGACGACGACGACGACGACGACGACGACGACGATGATGATGACGATGATGACACAGGGTTATCAAGACTTTGTGGGTAAAAGCACTTGCCACAGAAGCCTTCTGCCTTGAATTTAATCCCATGACCTACATCAGGATGAAAGGAAAGAACCACCTCCAGAAAGATGTTTTGTGGCTTCCACATGTATATTGTAGCATACACATAACCACATACAGATATCATTTGAAAACACACAAATAAATAAGTAAATATTTTAAAAAAGAAAAGAAAAAAATAGAGTCAGACAGTAAATGCACAAAAAATCCTTCATAAGACAGGCCATTGGGAGACATGTCAGGAGAAAAGTACTGCACAGAGAGAGGTGCACCATAAATTGAATAAAGGCTTCCAGAATTGTTTATCTGGGCCATTTTGATAGCCATCTATATGGTCTCCCTCCTCCATCGGTCATCTCACTACACAGATTAGTATTCTTACAGCAAACATCAACTTACAGGCAACAACAACAGTTCTGATGAGACTAACAGTCTTATAGCACATTGTCTAGTTCACGGTCTGAATTCAACAAGGTATGTGCTTTCAAGATTCTCTGTTTGCACAAATTCTACAGGGAGAAGGGAGGGAGGGAGGGAGGGAGAGACAGACACACAGAGAGACAGAGATGAGAGAGACAGAGTTTTAGTTCCCAGAATTCCTCTGGTGATTTTTATGCAAATCACAGTCTCCTGAAAAGCACAATTCCTGTAATTTTCTTTCCATGTTTTGTTTGTTTGTTTTACCAAATATACTCCATTCACTTTACATCCAGATTGCTGCCCACTTCTCAGTTCCCCCGTTAAGTAATCCCTCCCCAGATCCCACCTTCTTTTCTCCTCTGAGAGGGTAGAGTACCCCGCTGCCCTTGAAATCCTCCCATCCTAGCACATCAAGTCCTGGCTTTTTTGTAGAGAGGATACACTTCCTTGTTCTGTCCCAATGTCAAATTCTTGCCAAATGTCTCAAAGCAACCCCAAGAGCTCTCCACATAGCTGTTATGAATAAAGCTTCTATAAACATAGTTCAGCAAGTGTCCCATGGTACAGTGGGGCGTCATTTAAGTATATGCCCAGGAATGAAATACCTGGGTCTTGAGATAGAACTGTTTCTAGTTTTCTGAGAAAGTGCCATATTGATTTTGACGTGGTTGTACAAGTTTGCACTCCCACCAGTAATGGAGGATTTTCCCCGTGCTCCCTGTCCTTGCCAGCATGTGCTATCACTTGAGATTTTTATCTTAGCCATTCTGATGGGTATGAGATAGAATCTCAGGATCATTTTGATTTGTATTTCTCTGATGACCAAGGATGCTGGACATGTTTAAGTGCTTCTCAGGCATTCAAGATGGTGAGAATTTTCTCGGTATTCAATTTTTCAGTTGGTGTATTTGGGGTGTTGGTGTCTAACTTCTTGAGTTCTTTATATATATTTGGATTTTAGCCCTTTGCCTGATTAGGGATGGTGAAGATCCTTTCCTAATTTTTTTCCTGTTGGCATTGTTCTTTGTCTTACAGAAGCTTTTCAATTTCATGAGATCCTTTTTAATAATTGTTGATCATAGAGCCTGAGCTATTGGTTCAGGAAGTTGTCTCCTGTATGAAAGACTTCAAGGCTTTACCCCACTTTCTCCTCTATTAGATTGAGTGTATATCAGGTTTATGTTGAGTTCTTTGATCCACTTGGACTTTAATTTTGTGAAGGGTGGTAAATATGGATCTATTTTCATTCATCTTCCTGCAGACATCCAGTTAGACCAGCACCATCTGTTAAAGATGCTTTCATTTTTTTCCCATTGTATGGTTTTGCCTAATTTGTTAAAAATCAAGTGTCCTTAGGACTGTGGGTTTATTTTCAGGGTCTCCAATTCAATTCCCTTGACAAATCTGTCTGTTTCTATACCAATACCATGCAGTTTTTATTACTATTACTCTGTAGTACAAATTGAGGTCAGGGATGGTGATTCCTAGAGAAGTTCTTTTATTTTTCAGGATTGTTTTAGCTATTCTGGGTTTCTGTTTTTCCATATGAAGTTGAGAATTGCTCTGTCAAGGTCTGTAAAGAATTTTGTTGGTATTTTGATGGGAATTGCATTGAATCTGGTTTTGGTAACATGGCCATTTTCACTATATTAATCCTACTAGTACATGAGCACAGGAGATCTTTCCATCTTTTGATATCTTCTTCAATCTCTTTCTTCATTGATTGGAAGTTCTTGTCATATAGGTCTTTCACTTGCTTGGCTAGAGTTATCTCAAGGTATTTTAATTATTCATTGTAAAGGGTGTTATTTCCCTAATTTCTTCCTCCACTTATTTATCATTTATACAAAGGAGGGCTACTGATTTTTTTTAATTTATTTAATACTTAATAATAATTCTTTGGTTTCCGGGCAAACATCCCCCTCCTCCCTCCCCTTCCTTATGGGTGTTCCCCTCCCAACACTCCCCCCATTGCCGCCCTCCCCCCAACAGTCTAGTTCACTGGGGGTTCAGTCTTAGCAGGACCCAGGGCTTCCCCTTCCACTGGTGCTCTTACTAGGATATTCATTGCTACCTATGAGGTCAGAGTCCAGCGTCAGTCCATGTATAGTCTTTAGGTAGTGGCTTAGTCCCTGGAAGCTCTGGTTGCTTGGCATTGTTGTACATATGGGGTCTTGAGCCCCTTCAAGCTCTTCCAGTTCTTTCTCTGATTCCTTCAACGGGGGTCCTATTCTCTGTTCAGTGGTTTGCTGCTGGCATTCGCCTCTGTATTTGCTGTATTCTGGCTGTGTCTCTCAGGAGCGATCTACATCCGGCTCCTGTCGGTCTGCACTTCTTTGCTTCATCCATCTTGTCTAATTGGGTGGCTGTATATGTATGGGCCACATGTGGGGCAGGCTCTGAATGGGTGTTCCTTCAGTCTCTGTTTTAATCTTTGCCTCTCTCTTCCCTGACACGTGCTCCACTATGTTCATCGCAGCCTTATTTATAATAGCCAGAAGCTGGAAAGAACCCAGATGCCCTTCAACAGAGGAATGGATACAGAAAATGTGGTACATCTACACAATGGAATATTACTCAGCTATCAAAAACAATGGCTTTATGAAATTCGTAGGCAAATGGTTGGAACTGGAAAATATCATCATGAGTGAGCTAACCCAATCACAGAAAGACATACATGGTATGCACTCACTGATAAGTGGCTATTAGCCCAAATGCTTGAATTACCCTAGATGCCTAGAACAAATGAAACTCAAGACGGATGATCAAAATGTGAATGCTTCACTCCTTCTCTAAAAGGGGAACAAGAATACCCTTGATTTTTTTAGTTAATTTTGTAACCAGCTACTTTGCTGAAGGTGTTTCTTAACTGTCTGGGTACTATGGTAAAATTTTGGGGTTACTTATGTATGCTATCATATCATCCACAAATAGTGATACATTGAGTTCTTCCTTTCCAATTTTTATCATCCCGATCTTCTTTACTTCCTTTATTGCTCTATCTAGGACTCCAAGTACTATATTGAATAGATAGGGATAGAGTTGGCAGCCTTGTCCTTCCCTGATTTTAGTGGAATTGCTCTCCATTAATTTGGTGTTGGCATTGGTTTGCTATATATTGCTTTGATTATGTCTACATATGTGTCTTATTTCTCTGATCTCACTAAAAATTTTAATGGGAAGGTGATTCATATTATCAAAAGCTTTTTTGACAATTAATATGATGAAAATGTGTTTTTTCCAGTTCATTTATATGGTGGATTAGGTTGATGGGTTTTCATATATTGAACCATCCTTGAATCTCTTGGAAGAAGCCTACTTGATTTTGGTGGACAATATTTTTGATGTGTTCCTGGATTTGGCTTGCAAATATTTTATTGAGTATTTTTCATTGATGTTCATAAGTAAAATTGGTCTGAAGTTCTTTCTTTGTTGGTTCTTTATGTGGTGTAAGTATCAGGATGACTGTGGCCTAATCAAATAAGTTTGGCAGGGTTTTTCTGTTCCTATTTATGGAATAGTTTGAGGAGTATTGGTATTTAGTTCTTCTTTGAAAGTCTGGTAGAATTGTGCTAAAACCATCTGGCCCTGGCTCTTTGGGGTTGGGAAACTTTTAATGACTGCTTCTATTTCCTTAGAGGTTATAGGGCTGTTTAAGTAGTTTATCTGATCTTGATTTAACTTTGGAAACTGGTATCTGTCTAGAAAATTATCCATTTCATTAAGATTCTACAATTTTGTGGAATGTAGGCTTTTGAAGTAAGAACTATTGATTTCCTCATTGTCTGTTCTTATGTTTCCTTTTTAATTTCTGATTTTGTTAATTTGGATACTCTCTCCCTGCCTTTTAGTTATTTTGGCTAAGCTTTTATTTTTTTTTTCTGTTCTGATGATTTTCTCAAGGAGCCAACTCTTGATTGTATTGATTATTTGTATTGTTTTCTTTGTTTCTAATTAATTAATTTCAGCCCTAAATTTGATTATGGACTGCCTTCTGTTCTTCTTCAGTATTTCTTCTTCTTCTCCTCCCTCCTCCTCCTCTCTTCCTCCAAACCTTCCTCCTCTCCTTCCCTTTCTTCCTCCTTCTCTTCCTCTTTCTTCTTCTATTCTAGAACTTTCAGCTCAATTTTAAATGTATGATTTAATGTTCTAGTTTCCAAATAGGATCACTTAGTACTGTGAATGTTCCTTTGATCACTGATTTCATTTTGTACCATAAATTTGGGTATGTTGTGCCTTTCTTTTCATGGAAAGTCTTTAATTTCTTTATTTCTTCCCTGACCAATAAATCATTGAACAGAGAATTATGCAGTTTCCACCCCCAGAGAGAGTGGGGGAATTGAATGGGGGAAGTTCTGTCACCTCACTAATTGCTATCTTGAGGTACTGAGGCCACTTTCCCTACTGCAGTGAAAAAGACCCCACACTTCCTACAAGGAATCCTCAAAGTGGGTTTATTCACCACACGCTTTCCTGGATGGGTCTTTCTTCTTTGTGCTACAACCTTGGTGTTTTATATCCTTCCAAAATCCATGTCAAAATTCTGCCACTTGGTAGAAGTGGGACCATAGGAGGTGATCAAACGTTGTCAGGGAAATTCTGTGTACTTTTTATTGTATGAAGACAAAGCAAGAGGGTGCCACATAGAAGCTAGAAGGTAAGCCGTAGTCAGACATTGGATCTGCTACCATCTTGAATATTTCACCTTCCACAGCTCTAACATACAAATGTCTACTATTTAAAGAAACATTTTCTAATAATCTTTCAGCACCACTGTACAGATTAATTTAGATATGGCAAGTCATTCAAATAGCAAAGTGCCGGTGACTCAGTGAGGACTATGAGTGGAAGTATCAACATCAAAGTCTTTGTCAACAGTTTTTGCATTGCCTTACCTTATCATAGTACATAGTACCTGTGACTTATCCTTGGATTTAATTGTTTTCTTGAACACAAAATTGTCCCAAGTCTGTTTTTCTTTATGTTAAAAATGAAAGCTCATTGTATTTATTATGTAACCTTTACTTACTATTCTGAGAAGTGGGCACATTCTATTCCTGATTATAACTTTATTACATCTATCATGCAACTAAGACCATCTCTAAAAACCTTCTTTCTAAAATATTTGAATCGAGCCAGGAATTCTATAGAATTATTATCTATTTATCTATTATTACATTGTGCATTATTACAAGATAGTAATCTGGATGGCTTTGATCCCTGTATGTTCTTGTTGTAGTAGGTATTGGGAGGGAGTTAAACCTCAATGATTTGTGGCAGGCCTCAAATGGATATCCTTGGGCTGTATATTTTCCAATAAGCACATCTGTGTGTTTCTGAATAAGTAGCTCCAAAAGAATTGGGCAGAAAGATGGCAGGAGAATGACTTCTCTACTTTTTAACACCAAATTTTGAGTTCTTTTCCTTACTATCTTCATAGTTCTTCAGAGATCTGCTCAAAAGGTTGGGCCAATACCTAGTGATTGTTACATATTTAATAATAACAGGAAAAACATATTAGTAACAGGAATCTTTCCTAAATTGATTTGCCTATTAGAGCAAATCCACAATAGAATTTAATCCAAGGCAGACCTATCTCAGAAAGATCATTTACTACTTTTTAACTTCTCCTAAAATGTTTCCTGACAGTCTTTTCATGACATTCCTGATTTCCTAAATGTTTCGTGTCAGGAATTTTTTAGATTTAACATTTTCGACTGATGTATGAACTTCTTTTTATATAGGATGTTCTATGCCTGAGATTTTCTCTTTCATCTCTTGTATTCTGTTGGTGATGTGTTGTTCCTGTTCTTTTCCAGGGTTTTTCATCTCTATGATTCCCTCAGTTGGTGGTTTGTTTTTGTTTTCGTTCTTATTTGTTATTGCTTCTATTTCCATTTTCAGGCCTTGAACACTTTTATTTATTTATTTCCTTCTCCTATTTAGTTGTAATTTCCTGCATTTCTTTAAGAGATTTATGCTTTTCCTCCTTTAAGGCTCCTATTATTTTTATAAGATTGGATTTAAGGTTATTTTTTCATGCCTCAGTTGTGTTAGGATATCTAGAACTTGCTGTAATAAGGTAGCTGAGCTCTGAAGGTATAATACTGCCCTGGCTTTTGTTGATTGTATCCTTTCAAGGACCTTTAGCCATCTGGATGGCTTTGATCCCTGTATGTTCTTGTTGTAGTAGGTATTGGGAGGGACTTAAACCTCAATGATTTGTGGCAGGCCTCAAATGGATATCCTTGGGCTGTATATTTTCCAATAAGCACATCTGTGTGTTTCTGAATAAGTAGCTCCAAAAGAATTGGGCAGAAAGATGGCAGGAGAATGACTTCTCTACTTTTTAACACCAAATTTTGAGTTCTTTTCCTTACTCCCATTACACTGCTTCCCTGCTTCAATGTCTTGCCTTGCTTTTTCTTTGTCCTTGCATAGCCTAATATCCTTTCTATTGTCTTTACCCAAGTCAGTGGCACTTATCAAGATCATTCCCAAACACATGTCTGCCAAAGATTACTCTGAAACTTGTTACCCAAAGATTCCACTTGTACTTTTCTTTAAGCTCACTTGGCAATTTATTTTCACATTGTTTAATGGTAGCTTACCATTCTGCCTTGTTTTAGCAGTTACACAATTGTCTTACCTTTTGTTTAAAGACAAATGTATCAACCTAAAACATATTTTGTATTATCTCAAGCAAATTCTTTTCATTGTTTGGATTATTATGGCACCTGATTCAAATACTCTCCATGAAGTTTTGAAAATATTACATCATGTGGCAAAATATATGTGGTTCGAGGGCCCATAATGCTAATTATAGGGATATGGTCATATCATTTGCATAGGTAAGCAGAGCATCCTTCCCCTGGCCTATTATATAAATATGCTTTTAGTTGGTAAGAAATAACTTTTTCTGGGTTAGAATGTGACACAAAATTCATTTGAAATATCCTCATCCCCAGTTCCCATCTATCATTTATTTGTTTGTTCATGTTTGCTTGCTTAATAAAGCTGTTTCTGTCTCCTTAAGTGCTGGATTTCCTTACACAGCAGGATTGTGGTGTGGATTTAGATGAATCTATACACTGGAAAATAAAGTAGCTAATTGCACTTCAAACCCACACATAGCATTCACCCACACTCCTAGATAGCTAGTAGAAAGACTTGCTCATTGGGATATTCTGTCTTGCTTGCAGTGATCAGTGTTATCTTTGACTCACACTGTGGTAAATACTCACAGCAAAATTTCTCAGGGAAAAAGTGTTAAGCAAGGAAGAGCTTACAGACTGAAAACTCTGTGGCCTAATCAGAATCTGCCCAGACATAGCTGGTTCCACCTCTAGTATGCACTGACCAATAATTTAACAAAGAAGTTTCATAAACCACAGTATCTGATCTAAAAGTTGAGCACACACTGGAAGTTGCCCTCTGAGACTGCTTGTGGCTGTTAAATAAGATGCTACTCAGAGTTTTGTGGATATGTATAAGGTATGCTTATAGACAGAATTATTGCTTTCAAGGAAGCAAAATCATACCAGGCTTACTCTGTTGTATTATCTTCGGTATCCAGCTGGCCTGCCTGAGAATCCTCTGGATACCTCATTTAAAACAATGTATTTCTAGACAACATTCTCTGGTGTTCTGATAGAACTGAGTCTCAAAATGCACATTATAAACAAGTACGTGTTGCTCCTGACTCTGGTGCACACGCTCTAACAAGCAATTCTGTACTTCCTAATTTCCAGTCCATAACCAAACTGGGAGAAATAAAAGGCAGCAGATATCTTGGAGGAGAATGCTGTTGCCTTTTACTTTTATATTCATATTTTTTTTAAAAAGTCTTGGAACCTGAGACAAGTAAATCTCTCAAAATAATGGAAATAGTGATAAGAATATGTAAAGCACTTACTGTGAGCCAATCATTAGTCAAATCTCTTTCCACATACATCCTTAATCTTCCCAGTAGCCTTTTGGGAACAGTTGTTTTCTTCTAGAATTTCATAAATAAAAATATTGGACTTAAAAGGCTGGGGGTGAGTTTCAGAGGTTATCTGTTTGGTGAGGGCCAGAATTTACAGTAGAGAGAATGATTTAAACATAAATCTGTTCCTTATTATGAACATAGCAAAACTGAGCTGGCTGTGTGAGTAAGTAGGCTACTTGGCTCACATGCACAGAGTGCTGGGTGTCATCCCAGCACTGCAGGTGGAAGCAGGAGCATGAGAATTTGCATTTCATGTGTGCTACATGGAGTATCATGTCAGCATGAGACACATGAAATGGTGCTTCATGTGTGTGCATACACACACACACCTGAACACACGTGCATACACACAAACACACACACACACACACACACACACACACACACACACACACTGCCAAACCATAATTCTTCAAAATAAATAAAAAGATTTCTTCTATTTAGTGATGGAACCAGGTAAAAGTAAAACCTCTAACAATGGCTGACAACTTTCCTATTTTTTTTTTCTTTTTTTCTGGAGCTGGGGACCGAACCCAGGGCCTTGCGCTTCCTAGGCAAGCACTCTACCACTGAGCTAAATCCCCAACCCCCTTTCCTATTTTTTTAATGAATTCTCTCTCTCTCTCTCTCTCTCTCTCTCTCTCTCTCTCTCTCTCTCTCTCTCTCTCAGTGTGTGTGTGTGTGTTTGTGTCTCCATATCCCTGTGTGTGCATGTACAATAATTTAAATGAGATTGCCTCTGTTTTCTTCCTTTATATTGCTGCATCCTAATCCTGAGTTCTCATTGTTAATAATTCTTTAGTTCCGTGTTCATGGGTATGTGAAAATTATCCATAGAATTGTTTGAATGTCTAATAAAAGTCAGATACATAATAAAACAGGCATTCTTCATAGCGATAAAGGTTTTATGCAAATCAAAAGGATGAAGATGTCCTAGGCAATCTTTCTATGACAGGCTGGGTTCGAGAGAAATAGTTATCATGTGCAAGAAAGAACAAGGCTTATACCTACTCTTCCCGTCTACTATGTGGCATAGTTTGATGGTTAGCATCCCCCAGGCTATAGTCTTGAGATGCTTTTTGTAGCTGAGAACAAAATCCATGCCTACAACAGGTTTGAGAACAGAATTTAGAGTTACTTATTACTTCTTTCCAAAAATCCTCAGGGAGAAGAAAAAAAATGACTCGGAGAATATGAGTCAAGATTCATTCTTAAAGCAAGATCGGGCAATGTCAGAGTAGTTTCCTTTCTCACCTCACCTCTAATCCCCATGCTCCCCAAGCTCCTGGTAAACTGATTTTGGGTATATTGATTATATACACACACACACACACACACACACACACACACACACACAGTATATATATAGTACTATATATACTATAGTAAAAGCAATATTCAGCAAACCAGTAGCCAACATCAAATTAAATGGAGAGAAAATTGAAGCAATCCCACTAAAATCACAGACTAGATAAGGCTGCCCCCTCTCTCCGTACTTATTCAATATAGTACTCAAAGTCCTACCCAGAGCAATCAGACAACAAAAGGAGGTCAAAGGGTTACAAATTGGAAAGGAAGAAGCCAAAATATCACTATTTGCAGAGGATATGATAGTATACTTATGTGACCCCAAAAATTCCACCAGAGAACTACTTAACCTGATAAACAACTTGAGCAAAGTAGCTGGGTATAAAATTAATTCAAACAAATCAGTAGCCTTCCTCTACTCAAAGGATCAACAGGCTGAGAAAGAAGTTAGAGAAACAACATCCTTTACAATAGTCACAAATAAAATAAAATAACTCAGTGTGACTCTAACCAAGCAAGTGAAAAATCTGTATGACAAGAACTTCAAGTCTCTGAGGAAAGAAATTGAAGAAGACCTCAGAAAATGGAAGGACGTCCCATGCTTATCGATTGGCAGGATTAATATAGTAAAAATAGCCATCTTGCCAAAAACAATCTGCAGATTCAATGCAATCCCCATCAAAATTCCAACTCAATTCTTCATAAAGTTAGAAAGAGCCATTTTCAAATTCATTTGGAATAACAAAAAACCCAGGATAGTGAAAACTATCCTCAACAATAAAAGAACTTCTGGGGGCATCACCATCCTTGACCTCAAACTGTATTACAAAGCAATAGTGATAAAAAAAATGTATGGTATTAGTACAGAGACTGGCAGGTAGATCAGTGGAATGGAATTGAAGACCCAGAAATGAACCCACACACCTATGGTCACTTAATCTTTGGCAAAGGAGCTAAAACCATCCAAAGGAAAGATATAATTTTCAACAAATGGTGCTGGTTCATCTGGTGGTTAGCATGTGGAAAAATGCAAATTGATCCATTCTTATCACCCTGTACAAAGCTCAAGTCCAAGTGGACTCCACATAAAACCAGATACATTTAAACTATTAGAAGAAAAAGTTGGGAAGAGATTTGTTCGCAGCCCTTTCATTAGAGAGTAATCTGATCTGATCTGATCTGATACAGGTGAAGCAAATTGTTTGAGGAGAATTCTTTTTTTGTTTGTTTGTTTGTTTGTTTGTTTGTTTGAGAGGAATTCTATTGTGAGACTTGTAACAGTGACACCTGGCAGTGCAGCCATCATGAGTCTCTGGTCCTTAACTTGGAAAATGAGAGGATGAGTTAGAACCTGAGGTGTCACATATATGCAGTGCCCTGTTACTGAGCATACACTTAATAAACACTGGTTGGATGAAGACAGAGAGCTTTTTCTAACCACCTCCTTTACAGATGAAAAAACTTAATGCTCATGGAGATGGGGCTCTTTGAGGCAAAAATGGAAGGAAGGAAAGACAATGGGGCATGGAAATGAAATATATCATCCTTCCACTTGACGCCCTCCCCTTCCCAATTTCCTCATCCTTCCTTTGTGTATTCTGCATCTTAAAGTGGTGTTTCTCCTTTTTCACTACATCAGTTGCCACTACTATGGAACTAAAACACATTATGTGTTGAAATACGAAAATGGGAACATTACAAATTTCTTCATAAGGAATGAGCTTGCCTCAGGTTTAAGCTTCTTTCTCTGTGATGGGGGAACTGCATTTAATCACCCTCTTTGGGGTTCATAGTCTTTAAATTTTCTCAAGTTGCTCAGTAACTTACCACAAGCTGTTCTCGCTAGTTAAATCACATAATTCTCTCCTCACACTTTCCTCAGGGCCACAGATGGGAATAAACTTGATGTACTACACAGAATGTGTTCATGGAGATGCCACAGTTACCACCTGCCTCTTGAACCAAAGATACTTGAGACTGATAGGATCTACAGAACTGTTTAGTAACTATATCTCTTACAGAACATCCACTTAGCACTCAACATCCAGGCATTTGGTTTTGTAGCTGCACATCCTTTAATAATAGGAATGTGGTACTTCATGGGAGCATCCTCTAAACGTTGCTGACTTCTGAAAACTTTTCCTTGTGTAGAGCTGAACTTTCATGCCCTATTGTTTCATATGTTAACTGTTCTTGATTGAACCCTTTGGAGATACAGAATAAGTCTAGCCTGTCTTCCACCTGACAATCCTGTAGATATTTGAAGACAGCTTTCCTGCCCACCCTTTCCCTCAAGTCTCCCCTTTCTGGTATAAAGATCTCTGATTCTTTGAGCTGTTTTTCTACAGCACTGCACTATGTGTCTTTGCCCTGTATACTTTTTCCTCTGAACATGTGTCAATATGCAAGAGGACAGTGGGCAGATATGTTAGTACAGCTATATATGTATACCATGTATGAGTATAAAGACCCTGAGTATTAACTTATTAAACTACTTTCATTGTTATTAATGCAAAGCTTTGGTTCTGGTATTTGTCTTAAGTGGGTACCTTTATCCATTTTCTGGAACTCTCCTGATATCAATATGAAGAGTAATAGTTGTCCTTTTCTGATTAGTCATTTCTCAAGTCATAACTTATTAAATACTTTAAGTGGAGTTTAATTTTTAAGATCATTTTTAAGACTGTGTCAACCCCTAAAATAGAAAAATAGTAACTATGTATTTCTGACCTTGAGTCATTGCTTCTGTGCCCACAAAGATAACACGTGTTTGCAACATCATTCTTGTTTAATTTCTTCAGCAAGACTGTTGGAAGAATCATTATCCATATTCCATGCCAGAAAAAACTGGGTCCTTAGAGATCCTGGTTCTTGTTGATCTCTTCACAATTTTTAAATGCAGAACTCGAGGCAAGAACACATACATGCTCAAAGACATGTCGGCAACACTGCAGGCTCTGACATTTTGGGACACAGTGAGCTCAAGCACACTAATGTTTCTAGGTTCTTTAGTAGAAAAATTCACAGAGTGTGTGAATTTTTAACTTCTTGTTTAACATCTATTAAGCACTCCAGTGAAATGATGCTTTAAGTATTTGGGGATTTGATCCCTGACCTTGACTCATGGTGACCAAAAGAATGACTTGAGGTTTCACATTTTGTAGTGAAGGAAATGTAATGAATGCTAAAGATCACCTCTGTTTCCTATTCTTGGAAAGTGTGGTAGGCACCTGAGGACAGGAGTTGAACCTTAGGACCTTGGGTTCAAATGCAACATTGTTTCAGTCAGCCACAGGGTGGATCTGCAGCCTTATGATGTCATTGTTTGTCTTCATGGCATTCCTCCCACACTGTCTGCCCATACTCTTACCATTTTTACCTAGAATGATGGCTATAAACAGTGAACAAAGAAGACCTTAGCATCTTTGTCTATAGGTCCAGCATGTAGCAAACTTAGCAACTGTCACTTCCATCACATGACAATAAATAAAGGAAAAAACGTATGTACTTCTTATAAAACCAGTTTCAGGACAGAATGTTACCCCCACATCTGGACAAACACATTCATTCAGAGACCCCCCCAGGTAAGTTCTACCTACCTGGACCAGAAACTTCCTGAACTTGATGAACAGTAACAATGCTTCCAACAAGTCTCTCATGGCTGAATGTGGACTGCTCCAAAGGGAGAGATTTGTAGGACCAGTCTTAGGCACATCCTTCCAACTCCACAAAACTCACGATGCAATCTGAGGAGCCCCTCAGCACTCAGGGCTCCTACTAAAATGTAGCTAGCGTAGAGTCTAGTCTTAACACCACAGAAGAAATTTTGTGAACCGGATGACTTCACAGTGTTTATTGATTGGAATCATGGACACACAGCTCCAAGCATCAAGTGCAGGTAGAGGCGAGGAACAGATGCAGTGAGTGCTTGAGCAGCAAGTGTCCCAGTAGTTTGATAGCTACTTTGTTTAAAGGAAATGATTTGTAACTAAGGATGAAGGAGATACAAAATATGCTTTTCCTATTCCTAAAGCATGGTTCTCTGACTTTTTAAGTGTGAGTGCATGCCTCTCTCTCTGTGTGTGTGTGTGTGTGTGTGTGTGTGTGTGTGTGTGTGTGTGTACCTGATTAAGCCAGAGGAAATTCTAAGTCCCCAGAGTCAGTATTACAGACAGTTGCATGCCATTAGGCTGCTGTAACAGAGCTCCAGGTATTTGCAAGAGTAGTGCTTGATCTTAGTCACTGAGCCATCTCTTCAGCCCTGCAGATTTTGTTTTTAATAAATAAAATTACAATTAGAGTACTTGGCAGGCTTACATTGATAAAGAAATGCAAGTAAGATAAAAAAAAAAACATTGCTCTGCTTTTGGAGTGATTTTTTTTATACATGCAGAAGAATTCAAATAGATCCATTCTTATCTCCCTGCACAAAGCTTGAGTCCAAGTGGATCAAGGACCTCCACATCAAACCAAATACACTCACACTAATAGAAGAAAAAGTGCAGAAAAGCCTCAAACACATGGGCTCTGGGGAAAATTTCCTGAACAAAACACCAATGGCTTATGCTCTAAGAATCAACAAATGGGACCTCACAAAACTGCAAACGCCTCTGCAAGGCAAAGGACACAGTCATTAGGTAGGACAAAACAGCAACCAACAGATTAGGAAAAGATCTTTACCAATCCTACATCCGATAGAGGTCTTATATCCAAAATATACAAAGAACTCAAGAAGTTAGACCACAGAGAGCCAAATAACCCTATTAAAAATGGGGCACAGAGCTAAACAATGAATTCTCAGCTGAGGAATAGTGAATGACTGAGAAGTACCTAAAGAAATGTTTAACATCCTTAGTCATCAGGGAAATTCAAATCAAAACAACCACAAGATTCCACCTCACACCAGTTAGAATGACGATGGGGAGGATGTGGAGAAAGAGGAACACTCCTCCATTGTTGGTGGGGTTGCAAACTAGTAAAACCACCCTGGAAATCAGTCTGGAAGTTCCTCAGAAAATTGGACATTTTACTACCTGAGGGCACAGGTACACCACTCCTGGGCATATACCCAAATAATGCTCCAACATACAACAAAGATACATGCTCCACTATGTTCATAACAGCCTTATTTATAATAGCCAGAAGCTGGAAAGAACTCAGATGTCCCTCAACAGAGGAATGGATACAGAAAATGTGGTACATCTACACAATGGAATATTACTCAGCTATCAAAAACAATGACTTTATGAAATTCATAGGCAAATGATGGAACTGGAAAATATCATCCTGAGTGAGGTAACCCAATCACAGAAAACCATACATGGTATGCACTCACTGATAAGTGGCTATTAGCCCAAATGCTTGAATTACCCAAGATACAATACACAGACCACATAAAGCTCAAGAAGGATGACCAAAGGGCACTTCACTCCTTCTTAAAAGGGGGAACAAAAATATTCATAGGAGGGTATTTAGAGACAAAGTTTGGAGCAGAGATGGAAGGAATGGCCATTCAGACACTGCCCCGCCTGGGGATACAGCCACCAAACCTGAACAATATTGTTAAAGCCAAGAAGTGCATGCTGACAGGTGCCTGATATAATTGTCTCCTGAGAGGCTCAGCCAGAGCATGACAAATATAGAGGAGAATGCTAGCAGCAAATCATTGAACTGAGAATGGGATCCCCATTGGAGGAATTAGAGAAAAGATTGAAGGAGATGAAGGGGCTTGCAACCCCATAAGAACAACAATAGCAACCAACCAGAGCTTCCAGAGACTAAACCACTACCCTAAAACGACACATGGACAGACCCATAGCTCCAGCTGCATATGTAGCAGAGGATGGCCTAGTGGGTACCAGTGGGAGGAGAAGACCTTGGTCCTGCCAAGGCTGGATTCCCCAGTGTTGGAGAATGTCAGGGTGGAGAGGCAGGAAGACAGGGTGGTTGGGGAGGGAGAACACCCTTATAGAAGAAGGGGAGGTGGGTGGGATAGGGGGCTTATGTCTGGGAAATGAGGAAAGGGAATAGCATTCGAAATGTAAATAAAACATGCCCAATAAAAAAAGAAAAATGAATTTATATTACAAAAAGAGATAACATATGACTCAAAAACAGTTGAATCATCAAAAGGCCACCCACTCCAGCATGGGTAATTCATTGCATGATTTTCAGGCAGACCAAATGAAGAGAATCTCTTTTCTCAAGAAGATGCTGGTGGTAAAATATTATTACATAAGGACCTTCTAAATCCTTTCAGTATCAGGAATTTAAGACTTCTGAATTGTTTGTACTTTGAAACTTGTGAGTTATTTGACTTCTTAAGTCTTAATAATCCTCTCTCTAAGATGCTATGTTTCAATTCTGACAAAATTGCTAAATAACTCAGTTTCCATTCATGTCCACCTCCTGAACTCTGGGCTCATTTAATGCTGCTTTTGCCTCTGTTTTCCTAAGACAATATTTCTCAACCTTCCTAATTCTATGATCCTTTAATATAGTTCCTCATATTATGGTGACACAAACCATAAAATTATTTTTGTTGCTGCATCATAACTATAATTTTGCTACTGTTAAGAACTGTGATGTAAACATCTCTGTGATGGTCTTAGGTGACCTCTGTGAAAGGGACCTCCAACCTCCAGAGGTGTTGCCATTCACAAGTTAGGGACCACTGGACTAGAATGATTTTAAATAAGTCATGGGGATTAACCTCTCCATCAACCTTCAACAGATCTGATGATCCAAAAGCACACAGGTTACAATACTTCCCATACCCATCTTCCCTACCCACTGAGTTCTCTGGGTCACTCCTAGCTGTCCTGAGCCACTTGACATCCCCATCAGTCCTCTATTTTGCCACCACTTCTTTGCACACCTTCATCAGACTTGCTGATCCAGAAACACTCAGCCCAGGATACACATCAGATGTCTGTCGTACCACACATTAATAGTGTGAGACCTCAACACCCCATTCCCACCAACTGACAGGTTGGCCAAACAAAAACTAAATAAGGAAATATTAATATTATGAATCAAATGGACCTAACAGACATGTGTAGAGCATTTCATCCAACATAAAAGAAAATTCCTTCCTCTCAGCAGCTCATGGATTCTTCCCCAAAATTGACCATGTAATCAGTTTCAAAGCAAGCCTCACAGAAATATAAGAAAATTGAAATAAAGCCTTGTATTTCATCAGACCACCATGGATTAAAGCTGGACTTCAATAAAAACAGAAAAACCAAAAGCCTACATATTAATGGAAACTGAAGAACTCTTTACTCAATGATCACTGGGTCAGGGAAGAAATAAAGAAAGAAATTATAGAAATCACAATGAAAAGGAAGGTACAACATACCCAAGTTTATGTGACACACTGTAAACTTCTGTAAGGCAAAGGATACTGTCATTAAAACATGAGAGCAGCATACGTATTGCAAAAGAAACTTCACCATTTCATCTCTTACATCTGAAAGAGAGCTAATATCCAAAATTTATAAAGAACTCAAGAAGTTAGACATCAAAAATCCAAATAACCCAATTTAAAAAATTGGGTACAAAGCTGAACAGAGGATTCTCAACAGAGGAAGATCAAATGACCAAAAAACACTTAAAGAAATGTTCAAAATCTTTGGACCTCAGGGAGATATAAACCAAAATGACCCTGAGGTTTGACCTTACACCCACTGGAAAGGCTAAGATCAAAAACTCAAGTAATAACACATGGTAACAAGGATATGGAGCAAGGGAAACACTTCTCTATTGCTGGTGGGAGTGCAAACTCGTATAACCACTTTGGAAATCAATTTAGCAGTTTTTCAGAAAGCTGGAAAATTTTCTACCTCAAGACCCAGTTACACCACTCCTGGGCATATACCCAAAAGATGTTCCCACAAAGACACTTGCTCAACTATATTCATGGCAGCTTTACTCATAATAGCCAGAAACTGGAAACACCTTACATATCTCTCAAGTGTATAAAGAAAATGTGGTACATTTACACACTGTAACATTATTCAGCTTAAAAAAAAAGACATCATGAATTTTGCAGGCAAATTGATGGAACTTGAGAATATTATCCTTTGTGAGGTTACCCAAACCCAAAAAGACACGCATGGCCTGTACTCACTTATGAGTGGATATTAGCCATAAAATACATGATACCCATGTTACTTACCATAGACCAAAAGAAGCTAAACAAGAAGAAAGGCTCCAGTGAGGATGCTTGAATCTAACTTAGAAGGGAGAATAAAATAGTTGTAAGAGGCAAATGGAGGGAGGAAACTGGGTGGGAGACAAATGGGGAGGGGAATGGGGAGGGGGTTGCATTTAAGATCAGGTATCAGAGGGACAGGAGAGATGGCCTGATGGCCATGAGAATGAATGGAAATCTGCAGATGGCTTGGGAGCAGATGCATCTCCTTGGGATAAGGGAGTTTCCCAAGAATCAATGGGTGTTATCTTAGCTGAGAGTCATAGCAGTTGCATATGGAATCTGAAGAAGGCAAGACCGTGTGAGCCAGGCAGGAATCACACTGCAGTGGTAGGGACACCAACCCACCCACCAAACTTTCTACCCCAAATTTATCCTGCCTACAAAAAAAAACATGCTGGGACTGGGATTGGAGCAAATACTGAGGAAATGGACAAGCAATAACAGTCCAACTAGAGACCTATCCCATGGACAAGTGCCAATGCCTGACACTCCTAATGATACTCTGTTATGCTTGCAAACAGGAGCCTAGTGTGGCTGTTCTCTGAGAAGCTCCATCCAGCACCTGAGTCAGAGAGATGCAGAAGCCCAAGGCCAAACATGGATGGAACTTGGGGACTCTTATGGAGAAGTCTGGAGGATTGAAGGCCCTGAACAGGATAGGAACTCCACAGGCAGACCAATTGAGTCTAACCTGGACCATTGGGTGCTCTCATAGACTGAACCACCAATCAAAGACCATATACCAGCTGGACCTATGCTTCCCGCCTATATGTAGTAGATGTACAGCTTGGTCTTCATGTGGGTCCCAAACAACTGGAGAGGAGGCTATCCCTAAAGCTGCTGCCTGTCTGTGAAATCCAATTCCCTAACTTGGCTGTCTTGTGTGGCCTCAGTGGGAAACGTGCCTAGCCCTACAGAGACTTGATGTGCCAGAGAGGGAAGATAACCAGAGGGGCCTCCATTCTCTCAGAGGAGAGGGGAGAGGGAGGAGGGGGGAAAGGAAAGGACTGTGGGAGGAGCAACTGGGATGGGTGACAGCAATCAGAATGTAAAATAAATAAATAAAAATAAATTAGATAAGTCACAGGGAAATTATTAGATAATAGAGTTAGAGATGTCATAATAATAATAATAATAGGGAAAGAAACCAGTAAAGAGAAGTCATGGAGCAGGAAACGCCTTGATAATGAGAAGCCACATGTATTAACTGCCACATGTACAAAGGAGTTAGCTGTATGGGTTAAGATAATCTGAGCAGATGTGCAACAAGGACATAGATAGTGTCAGGGGGTCAACAGTTCCAAGATTGACGATGTTGTAAATTACAGACATCATTAAATAAAATGAACTTTCTTTTAAAATTGTGGCTATGGATTTTTGAGACTCTCTTTTTAAATTAAAGAGTTTCTAGAATGAACCATAGTAAGTGGGTAACTGGAAATCATCTCTGTCACTTGGAAGCTTTTAAGAGACTAGCTTTTAAGAGACTATTGTAAGTATAATTATGCTTTTACAAATATCTATGATACTCTTTACTAATAAGTCCAAAATGATTAAAATCCCAGGGCTTTGTTTCTATCATCATCTATGGTGAGAAAAGTTGGTGCTTGGTCATCTGCTTGGTGCACAGATTGAAAACAGGAGTTTTCAAATAGAGAGAAAAGTCTAGGCATTCCCCAAGGGCAGCTCTTCCTACACCTTTCCCTCCCTCTATTTCTGCCATTTGATTTCCTTTCAGAATGTTTAAATCTGGAGAAAACAAATGTTTTATATACCATACTAAGCTCTACAAGACAAATCAAGTTATAACAAGTCCTAGGGGAGATGGTCAGGAGCATGTTTTCTGTGTGGCTTTTCTTTATCTTGAGTTTACCAAAGGACCTTTGGGTAACATTCAAAATATGTTATTTGAATGTGCTATACATGCAGTCTCTGGGAATCATTTCGCTGAGTAGCTGAGAAGCTAGAGTAAAGTTTTTGCTATCAAACTGCTAAATGAATGGATTATTTAACTATCTTCATATTTATAACACTGTATTTGCTTGAGATAAATCTTCCTGCCACAGCCAGCACATAGAAAACTCTTCATCTTAGTGGGAGATCACATTCATCTTCTCTCTTAATGTACAACGTTCTTAGATATTCATTCCACATCCACTTACCCAGCATCTGCATAGTAACTGAACAATGAAGTCAATTGATAGATAATTCCAGACAAAAAATAAGTATTATGAAGAAAGCAAACTGAACAGTAGCATAAACAAAAGCAAGAGAGATAGGAACCAACAAGGACTTACATTGAATAATTAATGTAGACTTTTGGAGAAACAAAGAGTCTAATGATGAGAAGGCTCCCAGAGAGGAAAGAAAAATAAAAGCAAAGACAACCACGGTGGTGAACATAGTTGTATTTCAGGAAGAAAGGACAGCGTGTGTGACACACAGATATCAGAATGTAGTTAGACAGCCAGCATATAAGGAGAGGCAGACTATAAAGGTGCACTCGTGAGAATGAGTTTTTAATATAATCCAACTTCAGTGGGCAGTAATCGGATAAGTGAGTACAGCGGTATGATCCAATTTCTAGTTTTGAAGCCCAATCTAGTTGTGCACAGGTGGGAACAGAAAAGAGAAAGGAACCATTTAAGCATTAATACATTCCTGCATGCCATGCAATTGCAGAATGGAGGCAAAAAGAGTCACTTTAATAGCTGGTCAGATTGTAAAGGTATTTTGGCAGTAAAAGGAAAAAAGCACTTTATGTGGCATTTAAAATAGAGGAATCAAGGCAGAAGTTCCTTTATCTGTTTTCAGCTGCTTACTTAATAGTATGAGTTCAAAGCTAATGTTAGACACAAAGCATGCTTATAAAACAAAATATAACAATGAGGGTTGACCAGATGTACAAATAAACTGTGGAACCCTTGCAGGCATATGAGCAAGGGTCCCATATTGTTTCTAGATTTTGTAAACAAGGGATCCCAGGCTTGCTGCATTTTCCATTTCTTTCTGATTTTGAATCTGTTCTTTTACTTCTGTTTACATTCTACACACGATCACACACTTCTTCACTTTCATTAATTCCCACCACCAAATGCCAGAAACTCAGTAAAAATCTAGTCCACAGCATTCACGGACAATGCACAAATGACAAAAATTTAGAAAATTCTGAAGTTGCAAAACAATGGTATAGGGAGAGAGAGTGTGTGTTCACCATGCCTGGAAAATGCAAAGAAAGATTCTTTCTAATCATCAGCTCTTTGTACTTTTGAACTGAGCAAGTTTGAGCTGATTGGGTTCAAAAGGTGGCCAAGACTGATGAAGTAAGTGCTTTTGTTAACAGTTAAATTTAAACTGATTCTCTCAGAAAAAGCATATTTATTAGCCCTCTAATGAGCTTCTCAATGGGGAAAAATGAACTTAATCTTTTGGTTCACTCAGGAGGTTCTCTTAGTGAAAGGGAGCCTGGTAAGCCACCTTTAAAAGATGCTGGAAACTTAGCCCTAAACAGTGGCAGCTTTAGCCTCTCCTCTCTGCTCTCCGTCTTCTCTTTGTTAGCTATCTGCAGACTGTTTATCAGGCTGCCAAGTAATGCAGAGGTTTGTACCTTTTACAGAAAGATTTTGAAAAAAAAAATTGCATTATGTCTCTCAAAGCTTTGTATTGATGACGGTAAATAGTGCCGCACAAAAGTTGTTCAAGCTACATTTGCATCACAGATAGAATGCCCCAGAATCTCTTTCCTTAATGGGAGAATAGAATACAATCTGAGACTCAATAAGGCCTTGAAAGTAGAATTGTCTAAGGTTTCCCACAGAAAGCTTCTGCCTTCAATCTGTGGCCCTCAAGATAGCCTGATAAATCATCCAAAGAGAATTCAATAAAGATGTCATGAAGGTAGACTTAGGTTATAGAAAATTATATAAATCTTTTTTTCCTATGAGTAGATATAACTGTAGATATTGTTTCACCAACTTAATGTGTGTGGGAAGTAGGTCACTTTAGCCATAGTAGATAGAGTGAAAGTGGTTTGAAGGCTTCAAGCTCTGAACAGTCTTAACCAGTTACTTAAGATATTCTGTTGCAAATATTTTGAATAAATAAAAGTGCCACTTGAATTAAAATGTAGATGTCACCAAACAAGTGATAATCCGGGACCAAAGTTAAACAACCAAGGTAAATTGCATGACTAAGTGGTGGATGAGTAGATACATTTTGATACTATAAACATCATTTCTTTTCATTAATTCTCAGCAAGAGGCACCATTGGTCTCTAGAATGTAGAATCAAAGTTTCCTTCCAGGAGAAGAGAGGGAAGTAGGAACTACAGATGAATAAGGACATCAGGATTAGAAAGTTGGATAGTATTGGAAAACAATGTAAAGTACAGAGTAAGAAGGGCATCTTTGCTTCCCAACGATGTGACTAACCATGTGATCTGAGGCCTGTCACTTAGGAGCCTCAGTGTCCTTCCCTGTTAAATGAACATTCAAATATCCATCTCATGGGGTTTGCACTAGTCATGGTTGTCGCCATAAAACAAAGTATTTGACCAGAGAACATTAAGGAGTAAAGGATTTGCTTTCTGCTTATATTTTGATTGTACAGTACATCAGGGCAAGGAACCTGTGAGGGAAAATAAGAGCCTGTTTTGTTTTATTATTATTTCTTGGAACACTGTATATTTGCTAAGGAGAGAAAAATGAGTGTGGATTCGGAGGAAGGGGAGGAAGGAAAGACTGGAAGGAGTTTGGGGCAGGGAAAATGTAAGCAAAGTATATTGGATGAAAATATATTTCAGTAAAAACAAAATGAATAAATTCCCCCACAGCACTCTTTCAATGTATCTCGGAGGTTTTCTTGTGTTTTCACTTCCTCTAGTTACAGGAAAATTTTATTTCTTCTCTGACCCACTTATTCTTCAGTCATGAGTTGTTTAATCTACATGAAATTGTGTACTTATTAGAGATTTGTTTGTTTAAGTTTTGTTACATTATGGTCAGATACAAAGTTCTTTCAATCTTTTAGAATTTGTAAAAAAAAAAATTATTCTTACAATGTGGCCTGTTTCAGAGAAGCATCAGTGTGATGTCGAGTAAAATTTACATTGCTTGTTTTTTGGACAAAAAACATTCTATAGATATCTGTAAAGTATATTTAATGAAGTCAATTAAATTCTGATGTTTCCCCATTTGTTTTTGTATTTGTTTTGTTTTGTTTTGTCCCCATGACTTTTCTATTAGAAAGCAGGGCATTGAAATCATTTACTGTTTATGGATATGCTAATCTTCTTTTTTCATTAATGTACTTATTCACTTTTCATCCCTATCACAGCCCAAATACCCCTTCTCTCCTTCAAGCCCCACCCTCACAAACCATTCCCCCATTGCTCCCTCCCCTTCTTGAAGGGGAAACCCCATGGGTACTAACCCATCTTGGCAAATGAAGTCAAAACGGACTCTCCCACTGAGGCCATGGTCAAGGCAGCCCAGCGAAGGGAAGGGGATCCAAAGGCAGGCAACAAAGTCAAAGACAACCCCAGCTCCAATTGTTAATGGAGTCACATGAAGAGCGGGCTACACAACTGCTAGAAATATGTAAGGGGTCTAATTCCAACCTATGCATGCTCTTTGGGTGGTGATTTAGTCACGGTGAGCCCCCATGGGCCCAAGGTAGTTGACTCTGTAGCTGCTTTTTTTGTTTTTGACCCCTCAATCCTTCCGTCCATTCTTCCACAAGAATCCTTGAGCTCTGCTGAATTCTTAGCTGTGGGTCTCTGCATCTGTTTCAGTAAGCTTCTGGGTAGAGCCTCTCAGTGGGCAGTTATGCTGGTCTATCTGCAAGCATAAGAGAGAATCATTAATAGTGGCAGGGGTTGTGTCTTGCCCATGAAATAGATCTCGCGCTGGGTCAGTCACGGACAGGCCATTCTCTGAATCTCTGTTCCATCTGTGTTCCTGCACTCCTTGTAAGCAGGAAAAATTTAGGGTCAAAGGTTTCATGGGTGACTTGATGTCTTTATTCCTCCGCTGTGAGTCCCACCTGGCTTCAGGAGCCACTTTAGGCTCCATATTCCCCACTGCTAGGAGATCCAGCTAGAGTCACACCCACATCCTTCCAGGGGCAGCCCCATTCCAGGCCTCTGGGCTGTTCCAGGGATGCCACTGTACCCCCTGTCCCCCATTCAATATCCCCTCTCTCTCCCAGCCGTCTCACTCCCCACTCCTGCTCTGCCCACACTTTTTCCTTTCCCTGATTCTCCTCCCCTTCCCATTCCCATGCAGTTCTCTCTGTCCATCCACCTCCAATTTCTATTTTGTTTCACCTTCTGAGTGAGATTTAAGCATCCTTCCTTGGGCTGTTCTCCTTAGCAAGTTTCTTCAGGTCTATGAATTGTAACACAAATATCCTATATTTTGTGTCTAATATACACTTATAAGTGAGTTCATACCATGAATGCCTTTCTGGATCTAGGTTACCTCACTTGGGATATTTTCTAGTTCCATCCATTTGCCTGAAAATTTCATGATGTCCTTTTTTTAATGGAGGAATAGTATTCCATTATGTAAATGTATCACATTTTCTTTATCCATTCTTCAGTTTAGGGAGAACTAAGTTGTTTCCGATTCCTGATTGTTACAAATAAATCTACTGTGAACACAATTGTGTACAACAGAACACACCTGTCCTGGTGATATTATAGACCATCTTTGGGATATATGTCAAGGAGTGGTATAGTTGAGTTTTGGTCTAGAACTATTAAAATGTTTCTGAAAAGCTGCCAGATACATTTCCAAAGTGGTTGTACATATTTTCACTCTCACCAGCAATGGAGGAGTGTTCCCTTGCTCCACATTCTTTTTTTTTTCTCCATCTTTATTAATTGGGTATTTCTTATTTACATTTCAATTGTTATTCCCTTTCCTGGTTTCCAGGCCAACATCCCCCTAGCCCCTCCTCCTCCCCTTCTATTTGGGCGTTCCCCTTCCCATCCTCCCCCCATTACCACCCACCCCCAACAATCATGTTCACTGGGGGTTCAGTCTTGGCAGGACCAAGGGCTTCCCCTTCCACTGGTGCTCTTACTAGGATATTCATTGCTACCTATGAGGTCAGAGTCCAGGGTCAGTCCGTGTATAGTCTTTGGGTAGTGGCTTAGACCCTAGAAGCTCTGGTTGCTTGGCATTGTTGTTCATATGGGGTCTCAAGCCCCTTCAAGCTCTTTCAGTCCTTTCTCTGATTCCTTCAATGGGGGTCCCATTCTCAGTTCAGTGGTTTGCTGCTGGCATTCACCTATGTATTTGCCATATTCTGGCTGTGTCTCTCAGGAGAGATCTACATCCTATTCCTGTCAGCCTGCACTTCTTTGCTTCATCCATCTTATCTAGTTTGGTGGCTGTATATGTATGGGCCACATGTGGGGCAGGCTCTGAATGGGTGTTCCTTCTGCCTCTGTTCTAAACTTTGCCTCCCTAATCCCTCCCAAGGGTATTCTTATTCCTCTTTTAAAGAAGGAGTGAAGCATTCACATTTTGATCATCCGTCTTGAGTTTCATGTGTTCTGTGCATCTTGGGTAATTCAAGCATTTGGGCTAATATCCACTTATCGATGAGTGAATACCATGTGTGTTTTTCTGTGATTGGGTTACCTCACTCAGGATGATATTTTCCAGTTCCATCCATTTGCCTATGAATTTCATAAAGTCATTGTTTTTGATAGCTGAGTAATATTCCATTGTGTAGATGTACCACATTTTCTGTATCCATTCCTCTGTTGAAGGGCATCTGGGTTCTTTCTAGCTTCTGGCTATTATAAATAAGGCTGCTATGAACATAGTGGAGCATGTGTCTTTGTTATATGTTGGGGCATCCTTTGGGTATATGCCCAAGAGAGGTATAGCTGGGTCCTCAGGTACTTCAATGTCCAATTTTCTGAGGAACCTCCAGCCTGATTTCCAGAATGGTTGTACCAGTCTGCAATCCCACCAACAATGGAGGAGTGTTCCTCTTTCTCCACATCCTCGCCAGCATCTGCTGTCACCTGAGTTTTTGATCTTAGCCATTCTCACTGGTATGAGGTGAAATCTCAGGGTTGTTTTGATTTGCATTTCCCTTATGACTAAAGATGTTGAACATTTCTTTAGGTGTTTCTCAGCCATTCGGCATTCCTCAGCTGTGAATTCTTTGTTTAGCTCTGAACCCCATTTTTAAATAGGGTTATTTGTCTCCCTGCGGTCTAACTTCGTGAGTTCTTTGTATATTTTGGATATAAGCCCTCTATCAGTTGTAGGATTGGTAAAGATCTTTACCCAATCTGTTGGTTGCCATTTTGTCCTAACAACAGCGTCCTTTGCCTTACAGAAGCTTTGCAGTTTTATGAGATCCCATTTGTCGATTCTTGATCTTAGAGCATAAGCCATTGGTGTTTTGTTCAGGAAATTTTCTCCAGTGCCCATGTGTTTGAGATGCTTCCCCACTTTTTCTTCTATTAGTTTGAGTGTATCTGGTTTGATGTGGAGGTCCTTGATCCACTTGGACTTAAGCTTTGTACGGGGTGATAAGCATGGATCGATCTGCATTCTTCTACATGCGGACCTCCAGTAGAAGCAGCACCATTTGCTGAAAATGCTATCTTTTTTCCATTGGATGGTTTTGGCTCCTTTGTTAAAAATCAAGTGACCATAGGTGTGTGGGTTCATTTCTGGGTCTTCAATTCTATTCCACTGGACTATCTGTCTGTCTCTGTACTGATACCATAATGTTTTTATCACTATTGCTCTGTAATACTGCTTGAGTTTAGGGATAGTGATTCCCCCAGAAGTCTTTTTATTGTTGAGGATATTTCTAAGACAATATAACCTATCATATCAACATACTGAAAGTAAAGTCCACATAATGATCTCATTAGATGCTGAAAAAACCCTTTGACAAAGTCTACCATTCCTTCATGTTAAACCGCCCCTTTAAATGCAGTAGGAGAGATTTTTTATGAAATTGGGTGCATCAGAGCTTGCTACAAATATGTTTAGAATAATAATATCTCCTAGATTAACCATTCCCTTGATTAGGGGAAGTATTCTTGTTCATCTCTTCTGATTTGCTTTAGTTCAAAGTCTCTTTGGTCAGATGTTAGGATATTAATGCGTGCTTGCTTCCTGGTGCTATTTGATGAGAGTATTTTTGTACATCTCTTTAAATCAAGGCACTGATTATCTTTAAAACTAATATGTGTTTGTTATAGATAACAGAGGGACAGATTTTGTTTCTTGATTCATTAAGTCAGTTTGAGAGAGAGAGAGAGAGAGAGAGAGAGAGAGAGAGAGAGAGAGAGAGAAAGAATATGGTAGAACTTAAAAACAATCTTAAAAATAAAATTGAAATACTTTCTTTTATCAGATCACGTTATAAGGGAAATCACAGAAATAATGCAAAGACTTGGGAATTTAACAATATTCTCTTGGATAACCAGTATGTTATCAAAGAAATTGTAGAAGAGTTTTAAATTTTTACACAGCTAGAGGAAATATTATTTGTTAGAACGATTGGGATATAGGAAATAAGTTAACTTAAAGATGCATCTCAAGGTTATAAAAATAAAATAGGCTTCAAAGCAGTAATTAAAAAGAATAAATAAAGGTCAGGGAAATGGATTAATAGAATTAAAACTAAAAGAACTATAATAAGTGAAACAGGGAAGGAGTAGGTTCTTAAAATTAAAACAAGATCAATAAAATCTTAGACAAACTACCCAAGAGAGAAAAGCAACCCAAGTTAATAAATTTGGAAATAAGAAGGAGTACTAGAATAGATTCCAATAAAATACAAAGGAACATTCATTCATGTATTCAAAGTTTACATTCCAAAACCCTAAAGAACATAGCAGAAATGGACAAGTGACTAGAAAATCAGAGCCAACAAAATAAAAATAAAGGTGATATTAACTACTTAAGTAGATCTATAACAACAAAACAGGACTGAAGAAAGAAAATGCGTGACCCTGCATTCGCTGCTAAATTTCACTAGACTTTTAAAGAAGAGAGGAAAGTGCTTTTAAAGCTGATTGATGGGGGGAAGTGGGATAGGGGGTTTTTGGAGGGGAAACAAAGAAGGGGATAATATTTGAAATATAAATAAATAAAATAACCAACAAATTTTTAAAAGCTGATTGATAAAACCAGAAAAGAAATGGCAATACCTAACTCATTCTATAAACCCAGTATTACCCAACATCAAAAACACATAAGGACACACAACAGAAAATATATAAGTTAATCATCCTGATAAACAAAAATACAAAAAAAATCTGCATAGCAAAATACATACAAACCAAAGTCAAATTCTAGAATACACTAAAAAGATTCTGTATTAAGGCTTATTTTGTTTCATTCAAAGGATATAAGGATATTTTAAAATATCCAAGTCAATTAAGATAACTTATTACATAAATAGATGGAAGGACAGAAGTTATACAATCGTTTAAAAACATGCAGAAAAGGCCTGTCACAAAGTTCAACATCCCTTCTTGACAAAGTATAGCATGAACATATCTTAATATGGCAGATAAAAATCCATTATAGACAGAAGAAATACTGAAAGTAAGTTCTCTAAAACAAGACTAGACAAAGCAGTCTACTTCCTGCTTCTTAGTAACTGTAGTGTTTGAAATCTTAGCTACAGGTATAAAGCAAGATAAAGAAAGGGGCAATATGTGGCATTACTTGTGGTGGTATTTCTTTTATGAATTTGGGTGCCCTTGTATTTTGTATATAATATTTAGAATTTAATGTCCTCTTAGTGTATTTTTCACTGATGACTGCTTACTTCTTCCTTACTTCTGTTTAATTTTGGTATGAGGTCTATTTTGTTAGACATAATCTGGAATTATAGATTTCAGCTAGAATCATAGATCCCATTACTTGGAAATCTTCTTCTACCCTTTGCCCTGAAGAGATATTTGTTTTTGATGGTGAGGTGTGTTTTTCAGATTCTGCAGAAATCTGGATCCTTTTTAATAATCCAGTCTGTTAGTCTGTGTCTTTTTATTAAGAGAATTATTTTATTAAGAGAATTAAGGGAATTAAGAGCATTATTGCTCAAAGTTAAAGTTTTCAATGATCAATATTTGTTTATTCCTGTTCTTTGTGTTATTGTGTTATGAGAGTATTTCATTCTATTTTGATTTGTTCTTCTGAGATTATTTATTTCTTTTGTCTTCTTATTTATAATTAACCTCTGGACTGAACATTTTCTTCTAGCACCTTCTAGCTGGATCTGTAGATGCATGTTGCTTACATATCACTTTATTATGGAATATTTTTCTCCATCTATTGTGATTGATAGTTTTCAGTGTATAGTAGTCTAGGTTGGCACTTAGTTTGTAGAACATCTATGCAGGCCCTTCTGGCTTTTAGAATCTCCATTTTGAAGGCAGGTATTATGTTAATTTGTCTGCCTTCATGTGTTACTTGTTCTTTTTCTCTTGAAAAATTCTCTCTTTAAATTCTCTCTTTTTTGTGTATTTTTCCTTTGCAGCATTTAAATTCTTTCTTTGTACTGTACATTTTTCCTTTGCAGCTTTTAATAATCATTCCTTGTTCTGTAATTCAGTGTTCTGATTATTACGTATCAGGAGGAGTTTCCTTTCAGGTATAGTCCATTTGGTGTTCTGTATGCTGTTTGGACCTCTATAAGCACCTCTTTCTTTAGGTTGGTGAGGTTTTCTTCCATGATTTTATTGAAAATATTTTCTGAGACTCTGATCTCTGTTTTCTTCCTTCATCTAATCTTATGATTCATATATTTGCTTTTTTAATCTTGTCCCAGATTTCCTGGATGTTCTCTGACTGGATTGTTTTTTAGATTTAACATTTCTTTGACGGCATCTATTCCTTTTACCTTGTTTGTCTTTAATGCTGATATTCTCTCTTTTATGAATTCTACTGAATATTGGTGAGGCTTGCCTCTGAGGGCTTTGTTTGACTTTCCAGATTTTCAATTTCCAGTTTTTATGTCCCAGTTCTTTATTCCTTGAAGTGAATATATATCTCTTTTCATGTCCTGAACTGCCATCATTTCCTTCCACTATATTTCACAGAGTTCATTAAGGATTTATTCATACAATCTCTAAAGTCCTTAAACATATTGATAATAGCTATTTTGAAGTCTTTGTCTTAGCTTTAGCTGCATTGCATTTCTCAGGGTAGACTGTAGTAGGGTTGCTGGGTTTTGGTGGAGACACAACTGTTAATTGAGTTTTGATGCTAGGTCTAGGCATCTGGAGATGGAGTGACTGTAGTTCTAGGTGGTGATATCTGTCTTAGCTTAGTCTGGGAGTAAGCACGTTGCCCACTCTGAATCTTGGGGCAGAGTGGAGGCTGTGGGTTGTCTTGCAGAAAGTGTTCCTGCATGCCAGTGGTTGGCAGAGAGGAATAGAGATGGACTAGAGAAAAGATCGAAAGAGGCTTTAAAAGAAAGCTAAGGAGATCCTGTTCACACCTACGGGTAGAATTTACATGGAGTTGGAAGTGCAATGTAAAAGGAGAATCCAGCATTTAGGTTGTGCTGTAAGGCAAAGAATTATCTGAAGAGACAAGGATGAAAGGGCTAGGGGGACGATGGGTCTGAACCAAGAGTTGAAATCTCCAGTGAGTGAAGTTATTGTGGAATGGGTGAGGGCATCTGGAAGTAGGCTGCTGCCAGGCTGAGGGTGAGAATATGAAGATCACAATGTAGAAGAGAACTGGTAGTGTGATTCGCCTACTCGAGTCCCTACCAGGTGGGAGCCATGGGCATCCCAGGTAGGAAGTGTCTTTAGGCACTGGGAGATGAAGCAAAGGAAAGGCCCTCCAGGTTCATGGATTGCCTAGACTAATATAGCGAAAATGGCCATCCTACCAAAACCAATTCTCATTAAAATTACACCATAGTTCTTCGTGGAAATTGAAAGGACAATTTTCACCTTCATATGGAAATACAGAAAGTCCATGATAGCTACAACATTCCTGAATAACCAAAGAACTGCTACAGGTGTTACCATCCTTGATCTAAAATTGTACTATGGAGCAATAGTAAAAAAAAAACCAGCATAAATATATACACACATTGATCAGGTGGAGCAAACTGAAGACCTAGACATGAGTCCACACACTTCTGGACACCTGATCATAGGTGAAGAACCCAGAGATACACACTTAAAAACAGATAGTATTGTCAAGTAATGGTGCTGGACAGAGTGGCTAAATGTAACCAAATAGATCCATATTTATCATCCTGCACAAAACTCAAATACAGCTGGATTAAGAACCCCAATATAAGGCCAGGAACACTGAATCTGATGGAAGAGAAAGTGGAGGAATGGCCTTTAGTTGACTGGCACAGGAATAAGACATCTGCCACAGACACTAAGATCAACAATCAGTAAGTGGGGCTCCATAAAACTGAAAAGTTATTGTACGGCAAAAGATCCTTTCATTTAGACAAAGCAGTGGGCTACAAAATAGGAAACTATCTTTATCAATTCTATAAACAATATGAGGCTAATATCTAAAATGTACAAAGAACTAAAGAAAACATGCTCATCAAGAAAACAAATAATCCAGTTAAAATTAAAAACGGATCTAAGCAGGCGGTTCTCAAAAGATGGAGCATAAATGGCTGAGAAACACTTAGAATTGTTCAGCGCCCTCAGTTATCAGGAAAATGCAAATCAAAACCACCTCGAGGTTTCAACTTGCACAAGTAGGAGTGGCCAAAGTCAATAAAACAGAAGGTACCTCACGCTGGTGAGAATGTAGGGTAGGGACAACAGGGAACCATTGGGGGTAGGAATGTCAACTTGAACAGCCACTATGGAAATTAGTGTAGCGATTTCTCAGCTACATCGGAATCAATTTACCTTAAGAGCCAGCTGCACCACTCTTTGGCCTGTATCCAAAGGATACTCCCTCCTGCTACAAAGACACTTGCTCAGCCATGTTCACTGTTGCTCAATTCCCAATACCAAGAAACAGCCTAGATGCCCATCAGCAGATGAATGGATAATGGAAATGGGGTACATTTATACAACCCAATATTATTCAGGTGTTTTAAAAGATGAAATCATGAAGTTTTCAGGTAAATGGGTGGAGTTAGAAGATGACATCCACAGTGAAGTAACCTAGACCCCCAAAGAGACAAATATGGCATGTGTTTGCTACAATGCCTATAACCACAGAGGTTAGGTGTAGTGTCAGGGACTCGGGGGAAACAAGCATTTCCCAAATAAGAGGAAATATAGTGGATAGTTATGGAGAAGGGGGGAGGGAAGATGGGAACAGAAGGATTAAAAAGAGAAGGGGAGGGAAGAAGAAGGTGAAGAAGGAAATATGGGAAAAGAGAAACTGACCAACTGAGGGGTCACATAGAAACTTAGGACAGTGGAATCTTCTTTTTCTATTATTTATTTATTTGCTGTTGTTGTTGTTGTTGTTGTTTTTGCTTTGTTTTATTTATTTATTTATTTTTTGAGACAGGGTTTCTCTGTTGCCTTGGCTATCCTGGAACTTGCTCTGTGGATCATACTGGCCTCAAACTCAGGGATTTGCATGTCTCTACCTAGTGAAAATTCCCACACAACTCAAACTATTGCCCAGTCTCTTTGTTTCTCTCCAAGAACTGGTAAACTTCAGCCCCTATTGCTGAAGACATCGCCTACAGATATCATTGAAAATGGGGAAGTCAACTGATGCTTATCTAGAGCCTTCAGCCCCACTGAATAGTGTTCACACTACTGGAAGGTACTCTTCCCACACTACCAAAGGAGAAAAGTAAATACCAGCCCAGCTAGAAACACCTCATACTGGTACAATAGTGGGACAAAAGTTGTGGATATAACCAACAACTACCTGATTGGATTAAAGCCCCACTCCATGCAATGGAAACTCTGCCTTATATTGTTTGGGTGGCCAAGAACCTGGGACTGGATAAGCAAAGGAACCAGGGGAAACCTAAATAATATTATTGTGCTTAAGACATGTACAGTGATTGACACTATATCCATGGATCAGTGTCTTGCTCAGCCACCATCAGAGGGTTTCTGTCACACAGTGAGATTGAAAACGACTTCACAAAACTACCATGAGAAATCTACAACAATAATCAGGAGCCAGGTTTCTTCCCAAGGGAATGTTTAGGTTTGTTGACATTTTCTTCTACTCCCTCGGTAGTATTAGCTCTCACCGTTAATCCATGTCAGAGCACTTAAAGAAATTAACATTTTTTTGGTGTGTGTGTGCAGCTAGTCACAGACTGTAGTTCCTTGACAGTTGTGGGATATTGACCAGAAAAAAACTGCATGGACATGCACGTAAGCCAATAGAATCTAGTCTAGTATCCAGGTGATCACAACACTGGGTGTTTGGGATTCTAGAGTAGCCCTGAGCCTGTCTCAGGTTGAGCTTTAAGCATAAAACCCATGTCCTAGATTGGCATATTCAGTTAACAAGAACAGTTAGCCAAACGTTGAAGTATGGAAACTGAAAAACAAGGTTAGAACTGTCACAGAACTATTTGGACTCTCATGGATTAGGCCTTCGTTTTAGTTTCAGTAGGTGATGCTGCCTACATGCTGGGTTTTGTAGCCTGAATGGTACTTGTATCATGAGTAAGTTGTGCTGAGCTCTGGAGACCTACTAAGGTCTGGGGCTCTGTTACCTTGCCCTTCCTTCGTAAGTCTTCTGGAAAATCTTTGGGGGGTGTGATCCTCTGCCACTGAGGCCTATTGGGCAGCATCTCTGGGGCTTGGTGCCTGAAAATATGTATTTGACACACTGCCGGCCTGTGGTTGCCTTAAGGCTGCAGCTCAGACAACTGAGCTCATCTCTGGGCCAGCAAGAGTCATGTATGACTCTTTCCCCACATCCTGTTTTAACCAGTGGATCTGTCTAGTTTGTAAGCAGATTAAGAGGGCAGCACACTGTGGTAAGGAAATGACAATTGGCTCTTCCAATTCAGCTCACCGAGACAAGACTCTCAGCCGCTGCCATCGTCCGTGCTCTTTGTACTTTTTACTTCAAAGGAGCATCAATATTTTCATTAAGCTCGTTTTTTTTTTTCATAACACAAATGACAGTTGGTAGGGTAAAGCAGTCCCTTTATGAAAAGAGACTGTCTTTTTCTGGTCAACTCTTTTCTTCCTCATTTTCTCTCTATAAAATAGGAATAAAGTTGGGAGACTCGACCCATTTAATTAACTTCTGGACATTTTAAGAGAAAATAATTACAAAATGTCATCCTCCACATGAGGAAAGAGCAATCTTCTCTTCATTGTCCTCTGTGCATCAGTGTTCTGAAGTTGGTTAGCACATGTTGATTAGTGTCACATGACCGTCGCAACGTGCAAGGAAAGTTCTTTTCATTGCTTACTTGGAAAGTTTACCTTAAGCAGTGATCACATACAACTCCAGGCTAAAGAAGGGCATTTTCGCATTGAATCATATTCTGTCATGGATAACTACCAGATTTTATAGAATCAGTTCCTCTGTTGATGGACACTAAAGATGCCTCAATGCTACAGATATCGTGCTAATGAACTTGGGAATGCTGGCTTCTCATTGGTTCACTGATATCAGTTGTTCAAGGTAGTGACTCAGCTATCAGATTGAACTGTAAGACAACTGACTCCATTTTCAGTTTGCTGAGGAACCTCTGTGCTATTTCCCTACACCACCGGTGGTGTGTGAGGAAGGGTGACTTCCTTTACTCTACATCCTGCCCACCTTCGTTATCATTTATCATTCGTAGAATAGTGAGGTTGATGGGAATAAGGTTATTTCTCACGGTGCTTTTAATTTGTATTTCTCTCATGATTAGAAAAATTGAACATTTGTTCCATGTTTCTGTGGCTATTCGTGTGACCTCTTTTGTGAAAGATCTATTTGATTCCTTTCCCTATTTTAGAAACAGGATTCTTTTCTTATTATTGAGTGGTTTTCTTTTTTTCATCTCTTCTGGATTTAAGCCATCCTCCTTGATATATAATTGATATAAGAAAAATTCTCCCCAAACATGTTTTCTCTTTACTTTTGCTTTTCCCTTGCTTTATACTTTGATCCAAATGTCTATTTTAGACATCCTTCTTTATTGAGTTAAGTCTTTGGGGAATGAGCAAAGCTGTGGTTAATGATTTAGTTATCATCTAAAATAATGAGTTCTGTTATGATGTGCACGTGCGCACACACACACACACACACATACACACACACACACACTCACACACACAGCACACCACACTGTATCTTCCTCTTTTTACTTACCCCTCCTAATTGCCCTGCTCTGTCCCTATTCTCCATTCCTCTATACATCTTTACTTTCCCATCTCCTATTCTTCACTCCCTGAGAAGTAACCTGAGAAGTGCCTTTCCTGTTACATGCAAATTCATATGTGTAAATAGATACATTTAAATCTAGATTCTGCAGATGAGAGAAAAGCTAATGTTTAAATTTTGTCCCATTGCTCTGTGTTCTCCTGCTTTACCTATCCATTTAGACCTCTTTCCCTAGGCTCATATTCCCTATGAAGCTGCCATATATGAAAGAAAACTTGTAACATTTGTCCTTCTGAGCCTGGGGTATTTCACTTGACATCCACTGACTAAATTATCACATTTTCTATCCATTCATCTTTTGGTGAACCTATAGACTGACCCCACATCCAGAGTGATGCAAATTGTGCAGTACTAAATATAAATGTGCATGTAACTGTGGTGTGGGACTCACATCCTTGTGGGTGCGTGCCCAGCTGTGGAATAGCTGGATAGTATGATAATTGTATTTTCAGTTTTCTAATGAGCTTGCAGCCTAATTTCTATAGCAGTGCTGCCAGGCTGCACCCCCACCAGTGGCGTATGAGTCTCTCATTTTCACCTCCTCCTCAGCCTTTCAAGTGATTGTTTACTTGATATTGGCCATTCTGATTTACTCTGCCCTCATGGACAAACATTGAGAATTTTAGTCAAAATTTGACTGATATTTCTTCTTTTGAAGACTACTTTTATTGGTTTGTTGATATGGCTCTCCTGGAGAAGGGTAATTTTTGGAGTCTTTACAGATTCTGAAGAGTAATTCCCTGTCAGACAGTGTGTAGATGGCAAAGGTCTTCTCCCATTCTACGGGCTGTCTCTTCACTCTGTTGATTGCTTCCTTTATTGTGCCACTTTTCAATTTCAGAAACCCTATAAATCCTGTAAATTCTCAGGTAGATTTATTAAGCCATTGGAACACTTCTCACAAGTTTTTGCCTACACTTGTATCTTAGAATGCCTTCCCTCAACAGTGCCAGAGGTTTGCAGCCTACATTAAAGCTTTTCTTCTTATGAGTATTTTTGTCTACGCAGGGTGAGAAACATGCATCTAGTCTCATTCTTCTACATGTAGATATTTGCTTTCTCTGGCAATATTTGTTGAAAAAGACTCTTTCCCCTATGTGTTTTGATGTCTTCATCAAAACCCGAGTGACTGTACATATGTGAGTTTATAACCAGATCCTCCTCTTCTTCTCTGCTGCACTCTATTATTTTTATGAATATGCCATGCTGTTGCATTTATTATGGCTTTGTAGTATAATCCTTTGAGATTAAGGATTATGATGCCGCTAGCATTGTTCCTTCTGTTAAGGATTGATTGGCTGCATAACACATTTTGCATCCATATAAATTTTAAGACTATATTTCCTAGTTCTGTGAAGATTTAAAAATTGTGTTAAAAGTGTGGATTTTTGTCTGTGGCATAGCCATTTTCACAATATTGAATCTGCCAATCCATGATCTTTGAAGGTCTTTCTAGCGTCTAGGGTTTTTGGTTTGGGGTTTGGTGTGTTGTTATTTTGTTTTTGTTTTGTCTTGTTTTGTTTTGCTTTTTACTTGGTTAGGTTAATTACTTGACTGGGAGATGGGTCATTTCCAAGGCTTTGTGAATGGGATTAGAAAAGGATGTTTTGTTTTATCATTCAAGATTTCTTTTGTGGCAAGTTCATCATTAGTATATAAGAAAACCATTGATTTTTGTGTGTAGATTTTGTTTGTATCCCTTTCTCTGATGACGTATGTATCAGACCACAGAGCTTTCCCACTGGATCATTCAAGACTTTTCAGTAAAGGCCTTTGTATACAGGTAGGAGTACTCATATTTTTTGTTCCAACTCGTATTTCTTTTTAATATTATTTTACATATATTTCTTGATTGTCCTTAAGCATCTGCAGTGTCATGTGTGCCACAGTGAAATACAGAAATAAAAACACAAGTTGCTGTAGTGGGTTCCTTCTTTTAATCATGAGGGTTTCAGGGATCATGCTCAGGTCACAAGGCCTTGCATCAACTGCCTTTACTTGCTGAGTTCTCTCCAACCCTTGTATTTCTTTTGTTCTTTTTCTTGCCTTACCTGTGTACCTAAGACTTCAAGTACTGAACTGAATAATAATTAAGAGGCTAGAAAATGTTATCTAATGTCTTATTGTAGAAGTACTATTCTTCCCTATTTAGAATAACGTTGGCTATTGGTTTGTTATATGTTGTTTAAATTGTTTGAAGCCTGTTCCCACTCTTCTTAGTTTCTTCAGAACTTTTATCAGAAAGGAATGCTGAATTTTGTCAACGTATTTTCCTCTATTTCTATGATGCTCTTACGAATGTTGTCCTTAATTATATGCATATGCTGATATGCATATGTTGAACTATCCTTACGTTCCTGGAATAAAACCAGTTTATTTGTGAAGTGTGATTTTATTGACAAGTTCTCTAGCTCTGTTTGAAAATGTTTTCTTTAGAAGTTTTGTGTCTGTGTTTATCTGATCAATTGTTGTATTTTTCTTTGCTATTATTATATGTTTATATATCTTTAATATATTGATAATCTGTGTTCATATTTGAATTAATTTGGATGTATTGTTGTTATCTCTTACTTAAAAGTTTGGCAGAATCTGATTCTGATTCTGACCAGTTCTTCCATTAGTCTTTCTTATTGTTTCAATTGCGTTGCTTGCAATGGCAACATTTCTGTATTCCACTTTTTTGTACTTGTTACATTACTTTGCTGTATTAAAACACCTGACAAGAGGGGTTGGGGATTTAGCTCAGTGGTAGAGCGCTCGTCTAGCAAGTGCAAGGCCCTGGGTTTGGTCCCCAGCTCAAAAAAAAAAAAAAAAAAAAAAAAAAAAAAAAAAAAAAAACACCTGGCAAGAAGTAACTGAAGGAAAGAAAGGTTTTACTTTAGCTTACTCTTCCAAGTTCAGCCCAGCAAGGAAGCCATGGCAGGAGGAAAGAAGCCATAAGACCCACCTCTGGTTACCCACTTCCTCAGGCAAGGCTTCACTTCCTACAATTCCATAGCATCGCTACCTGGAGACTAAATGTAAAACAAACAAACAAAAACAAAACCATGAGCCTACCCAAGTTTTTCCTTGCTAAAAGATTTTTACGACCCATCATATAAATCAATCTCTACTAGCTCTGACTTCTCTAAACTGTTGTGCGCATGGCAATGCCTTTATTTCCAATTCCTAGCTACTACTTCTTGTTTAGTACATCTCTATTTTGAATTGTCAGTATATATCTTCCACGTTTTTAAGTTTGTTTCTAGATTTTTCTATTGTAGTAAGACTGGCTTTCTAGATTTCCTCTTCACATAACATATTGCTAGTTCTTGGAAACACAACAAATCTTATGTTAATCTTGTGCTAGTTCAGGGGTTTTGTTTTTGATTCTGGGTGTTTGGTTTGCTATTGCATGGCAAGGAACTGGCTCTGCTCAGTTGTGTTTGACCCATGGTCCTAAGGTGCTAGACACTCACAATGTTGTCACCAAAGATCAATGAGAGACAGTTCATTGTCTTGAGTCAATAACGATTAAAGACAAGTACTCTTGAGGCAGCGTGCAAAGCAGAAACAAGCATTATTAAGAAGAATTACAGGAAAGTGAGTAATGAAGTGAAAGCAACTTGTGAGAGCATCTTCTCTCCTGTGAGTTAAGATCCACAGAATTCCTTTGTCTAGGAATTATCACAGGGCCATGGCAAAACACCTGACAGATGTCAAAGTAATCCCTCTTGAGATTTGCTAATTCTCTAGTTACCATGGACTGAGTCAATGAAGGGTGTTTGCCCTCTGTGCATGTCTTACGAGCCCAACCAAGGAGATTGCATGATTCATGTGTTGCCCACCTAGTTGGGGATGACTGAAGTTTCCACTTGATTGGCCTCTGGCTAAGCTTAGTTAGCTGTTGGCCTTCACTGTTTGATAAGCGTTGGTTCCTTAGCTTTGATTACTCTCACTCCTGTCTTAGTTACGGTTTCATTGCTGCCAAGAGACGCTAGGAGCAAAGCAACTTTTATAAAGGATGATATTTAATTGGGACTGACTTAAGTCCGTTATCATCATGGCAGAAGCATGGCAGAGTCCAGGCAGACATGGTCCTGGACAAGGAGCTAGGAGGTTGACATTTTGACTGAAGCCACCAGGAAAGGACTGATGCTTCCACACTAGGTGGAGCTTGAACACCAGGAGCCCTCAAAACCCACTTACAAAGTAACAAATTTCCTGCAACAAGGACATACCTCCTAATAGTAGCACTTTTCATGGGCCAAGCATTTTAATCCACTACAGCTACTGAGTATGATATCAGTTATGAATTGCTCACACATGGCTATAACTATATTGATGAATGTCCATCTTATCCTTTATTGAGTTTTCTATTACAAGTACTGTTGGATTCAACCATTTTCTACATTGTTTAAGTGATCATATAACTTTAGTTCTGTATTCTATTAATGTGAGATATTGTCTTAGTCAGTCTTCATACTTAGAATTACCCTTGAATAGAAGCAGTAAGGTCTTAATTGTTTGTGTTGAATGATCCTTTGTGATATGCTCTTAAATCCCTCTGCTAATATCTTTTAAAAATTTAGCATTTCTTTATATATTTTCTTAAAATTTCTACTTTTTGGGTTGCACTGCCCATATATTTTCACATATTAGCCACTTTATACATGATAGTCCTCATACTATCAACATTGGTTGTTATGTCTCCAATCTTGCAATTACAGCATCTCTGCCATATCTGGCTCTCATTCTAAGGCTTCACCTTTCTCTTCAAACTATATACTTCGTTATTTCATGTGTCTGGTAATGATGTCTTCGTCACTCAAAATGAAGTACTGCATAAAAAGAATTACTATAAATAGACCTTCCTTAAGGTAAAGATGTGGTGCAAGGATACGGAGCATGCTACAGTTTGTGGGGTCTCATTTTCTCAGCAAGATTTTTCACCATATTGTGTGCTTCATGAGAGCATCTCCGTCCTACTCTTTATAGGTGGGACTGAATGACTAAATGGACAACTGTTGCATGTTTCCCCTCTCCCAAGTCAGTTATAGTTCAAAAGAAAACTAGTCATTTAGAATTATGTAAAACTTTTTCTAGAAAACCCCTTTAGAATAGGATAGCTAGGTATTTCCTGCTGTAAATGCTGTGAGAATCACTTCTCAAGAAAGTAGGAGCTTTCCTTCCATCATTAACTATGACCCTGAAGTTTTTAACTCTCAGATATGTCCATCAGGTAACTACAGTTCAGAAATTATTGTTTTCTCCTCTTTCTATGCTATATAGCATTTGCAAAGAGGTCTCTGGACTAAGACTATACTGAAGAATGTGGACTGATGAGATAAGATCTATAAAAATAACATGTTGGCTTGAACACTAGAGCTGTATAATAACTGAAAATAGTATACTCTAGCTTCCTCTACTTTAGTCCTTCTCTGAAATGTTTTATTGAATATTTTAAGTGCTTAATGTAAATTTAAGAATAATGTTTCACAAGAAGCTAGTTGGCATTTAATTGAGGTGAAACAAAACTAAAGATTAATTTAAAAGCAGGTAACATTTTAAAACTCCTGAGTCTTTCTTCTTACCCACTGAACTTCTATGTACATGGATTTTTTTTTGTCTTTTTCATTGGCCCTCTGTAGCTTCTCACACAGAAATCACACACACGTTTTTCTGGATTTCCACCTATGCACTTCATTTTTTTGGCACAATGTGGCAGTTTTGAAAATTTTCAGTTCCAACTGTTGATGGCTATTGTATAAGAAAACATTGGCTCTGTACTGACCTTGCCCCCTGAGACCTTCTTGCTATATTTAGTATTGGTTCCAGCCTTTTTCTACTGAGCTAGAAATAATATTGTTGATTTGTACCTGATCATGGAAAAGGCATACCTAGTTTTACATCATTATGATACTTGGAAACTATTATATTATTTGCAAGCTTTTAAAGATGTTTTATCAAATTGTGGAAATCACTTCTCAGTTATTCCTAAAATCTAAGAGTCTTTTCAAACTTCATATTTTCCTCATTTTCTACTAAATTCATTTTTGGTGTATCCTGATTTGGTCTCACTCCTAGACCCCTTTTTAATAGGGTTTATTTCAAAGTCCTGGCTGGCCTGGTTCTCAACATAGAGCAGAGGATCACCTCAAGCTAGAGACAATTCTTCTACCTCAGCCTCCCAAGTGTCGGGCTGACAGGCATGTGCCTATCTTGTCTCCTGACATTTGTTCATGCTTGATGATTTTGTTTTCTGCCTTATAATTTTGATAACACATGCTTTGTTTACATTTCTACTGTCCTATGATCTTAAAGACATACCTGTGTAAGTTGGATCTGAAGTGAAGTGCTTGCTGTCTATAGCCTCTCTGAGATTCCCCTGTCATTCCACATACAATAACGACAAAACTAAGAGCTCAACAACAGAGCTGGTTGCAGATTCCTACTCAGCTTTGTGAGTAGGTCTCTAATTCTAAAATTCTTTCTTTTTAAAAATTTTGTTCATTATTTTATTTATTTACTTTTCAAATTTTATTCCCCTTCCCAGTTTCCTCTCACAAACCCCTATCCCCTCCTCCTTCCCCTATTCCCCCTGCCTCTATGAGGGTGTTTCTCCACCCACCCAGCCACTCACTCCTGCTTCACTGCCCTAGCATTCTCCTATGGTGGGGCATCAAGCCTTCACAGGAAGAACCTCCCCTATCATTGGTGCCAGACAATGCCATTCTCTGCTACATATGCAGCTGGAGCCATGTGTCCCTTCATGTATATTCTTTGGTTGGTGGTTTAGTCTCTGGGAGCTCGGGGGCAGGGGTCTGATTTGTGGATATTGTTGTTTTCCCTATTGGGTTGCAAATGACTTCAGCTCCTTCAGTCCATCTCCTAAGTCCTCCATTGGAGTCCCCATGTTCAGTCCAATAGTTGGCTGCAAGCATGCACATCGGTGTTAGTCATGCTCTTGCAGAGCCTCTCAGGAGACAGCTATATCAGGCTCCTGTCAGCAAGCACTTCCTGGCATCAGCACTTGTGTCTGGCTTTGGTGGCTGCATATGGTATGGATCCCCAGGTGGGGCAGCCTCTGGATGGCCTTTCCTTCAGTCTCTGCTCCACTTCAGTCTCTGCTCCAGCTTCAGGGTATATGATACATTATTCTGGTTGATGTAGGTGCATTCACTCATACGCACAAATACAGAGTAAAAATAATCTTTCAAATGTGTAAATAGAGTATTGTGCTTCTAGAAGGTGGATCCCATGTCTTGCTTCTAATGCACACCCTTTGGTTATATTTCCACACACAGCACCAGAGTCAAGATGCCTCCCCCGTCTTATACTGTCTGTCACAGAGCATGGGAAGACATTTCAGTGCTGTGTTACACGACAAAGAATATGGTCCATCACCTATGACTAAACCGAGCTACTTAAGATTCTGCCTGACTTGTGGCCTCTCCCTCCCTTTCCATTGATAGCTTTGAAATGAATGGAACCATATGGCTGTGGGGCTCTGGTGCGCTGGTTCAGGTTAGGGGGAGGGAACTCAGGCAGGGAGGAGGGACTGCTTTGCCTCCTTTGCTGGTCCCACTCCTTTCTGCCACTGCCACTTTGGTTGCTGAGCCAGCAGGAGACTGACTAGCCTGCAAAGGACGCAGGAGAGTTTCTGGCAATTTCTGGAGAGTAGATCTCTTCCCCAACTGGCAGTGTTACAGCTCTTGGGACAGAAGTTCTCAGATAATGAAATAATTTCAGTACATTTTTAATCCTGAACACAATTCTTAAATACAGTTTTTGGATTGGTCAGTGTTTGACAGCAGGCACTTCCTATTGGTTTGGCCTGAGAGCTTGGGAAGAGCTTATCTACATATTTGGAGGCGTGGTGGTCCTGCTTCTGTGACTGATCTGTCTTGAGCTTACATCACCTGTGGTCATGTCCTCACCTGTGGAGGAGGGGCTTGGGGCACTGCCCTATGTGACTGGTCTGTCGAAAACCTTTCTCCAGGAGTATGTAGGAAGGCTGCAGGTATGTGAGAAGGCCCTAATCTCCTGGGAGACTAGGAATGTGCCTGCCATTCCTTTTAGGGTCTCCGGGGATTCGACCTACTTCGGCCAGGAATCAAGCGAGGTACCTTTCGCAGCATGCTCCCCCACAATTCCCCCTTTTACTTTTTTAAACAGGATGTGTCATTTGTAGTGAAAATTTTGGGTGAGATTGAAGTATCAAAAGAAAACATTAAACAGGCCAGAGGGGTAGCATAACTAAGCTAGAGGGGTAACGAGTGATGATGGTGGGGGTTGGGAGGACAAGGGATCATTGAACAAAGTAATTGTTCAGTTGTTCAGTTTGAGGGTATAATTGACATAGATTAATCCAGCTAGACATCATGTTTCTTTACTATCATGTAACTTCCCCAAGTTCAGTAGCCATTTGTCTTTGACAAGAAAGTTCATCTGTAGCTGGAAAGTACCAAATCTGTCCTCTGTTTGTCCCAGATGTCATCTATGGATCTCAGCCTGTGTCTCAGGAGTCTTCAGTCAGATGAGGTGTCTGGAGAAAAGCAGCTCTGTTGTCCCAGGCAGGTCCAAGGAGATGGTGTTCAGTCTCCGCTGGATCTATGTGGACAGCACTGTAGAAAAACCTGTAGGGTGATCACAGCAGAGGAGCAGAACCCCAGCAGGGGGATGTCTGCCTAGGGTGGGTAGTGTGGGTTAAGCTTGTAATGGTTTGCTGGGGAGCACATCATAGTGTGTTGTTATGGTCTTAGAAATGTAATGGTGTGTGAGGAGTTTAGTTCATAAAAGGCATCCTTTAAGTCTGCTTTGGATGGCTGAGGAAGGAAATACCATGTTAATTATGTATCTGGGATAGGCAGCAATAGCTTATCTGTAAGGAACCTGATTGTTAATTAAGATTAAATAGCGGTTATCAGTATAGTTGGTTTGACCTGTGGGAGTAGATTAGATGACTTTTTCATGGGTTGTACAGTTTGAGCATATAACATTGGTTTTAAACAATATTAGATTAATCTAGCTAGACATTATGCTTTCCTTACTATCACGTAACTTTCCACAAGTTCAGCAGCCATTTGGCTTTGGCAAGGGAGTTCATCTGTGGGGTGGTGGGCTGTGAAAGGTACCCCGATTTCTGGTTGAGATAGGTTGAATCCCCAGAGACCCTAAAAGGGATGGCAGGCACATTCCCAGTCTCCCAGGAGATCAGGGTCTTCTCACTTCCCTGCAGCCCCCTACAAACCCCTGAAGAAAGCTTTGAGACAGACCAGTCATGTAGGGCAATGCCCAAGGCCCGCCCTCCACAGGTGAGGATGTGACCACAGGTCACATAGGCTTAAGACAGATCAGTCATAGAAGCAGGACCATGCCCCCAAATATGTAGATGAGGTCTTCCCAAGCTCTCAGGCCAAACCAATAGGAAGCACCCGATGTCAGACACTGACACATTCAAACACTGTATTTAAGAATTGTGTTCAGGATTAAAAGTGAGCAGGAATTATTCCATCATCTGAGAGTTTGTGTCACAAGAGCTGTAACACTGCCACTTGGGGAAGCGATCTGCTATCTAGAAATTGTGGCCAGACAGTCTCCTGAGCCCTTTGCAGGCTGGTCATTCTCCTACTCGCTCAGGCTGACCTGAGCAACCAAAGCAACAGCAGCAGAAAGGAGCAGAACCAGCCGGAGGCAGCAGAAGCAGTCCCCCCTCCCTGCCTGAGTTCTCTTCCTTTCTCCTGAACCTGTGCACCAGGCCAGGCAAGAGAACTCCGTGGAGAGCCCCAGGCAGCAGGGTCCCACATATGGCCATGGGGACAACACTCTTACAATAACCAAGAGTTTACAAGTGAAATCTCACTCTATAGTTCAGAGGAGACCTTGGACTTGAACCTGGGCAGCATCTTAACTGTAAGTTGCTGAGACACTAAACAGACCCACACTTCGGCCTGTCATGTGACCCCGTCCAGTCTCTTCATTTGTCATACGTTTCTGAGTCATGGTTAAAAATTAATGACTGTAAACTCTCAAAAAAAAGTAGTAATACTTGGTCTGATCTTTTTATTTGAAGAAATAAGATTGAGCATATAGCCTTGTACACACTAGACAACAGCTTTCTTCCTGATCTATACTCCTAGCACCATGGTACCCTTTACTCGTGTCTTGCTTACTTCCTCTATTGCTGTGACAGAACAACATGAACAAGGTAACTTACAAAAGGATGCATTTAATTTAGTACTTATTGTATCAGAGGATTAGAAACTGTGACCACCAAGGCAGGGGCGGGGGGTGCGGATCATGACAGCATGCAGGCAAGCCTGACTCTGGATAACTAAGAGTTTGCATCTTAAAAGACAACCACAAGACAGAGGAAACATTAAGGTAGAATTGAATGTTTTGAAATTTCAAATCTCACTCCCAGTGACGTGCCTCCTCTAACAAGGATACGTCTCCTAATCTTTCCTGAATAGTTCCACAAACTGGAGTGCCTATGGGGACCACTCTCACTCTGAGTACCACAAATGGCATCACAGAAGTCTCAAGGCAGTCAGGCAGACATCCATAAATCTACCTTTAAGAGAAACTTTTCACTTCCAATAGGGAAGGACAAGGAGAAAGTGAAGGGAACCTGCTGATACCCACAAAAAGCATTCTTTAATTCAAAACATAAATACTCTCATTTTGTAGTCCATAATTCTGTATGCAGGTAGACGACTAGCAACAGTGTTTGTGACCTGAAGGGTTTGCTCTAGTTATATATTGGTTACTGTACTTCGTTTACTGTCAGAAATACCTTTCATGAAGTGTGCACAAAAACTAGGTCCAAGTTCAGCCTCTTTGACTCAAATTGATGTCTGTTACCACCTGAGGTATAAAAGTGTTAAAAGTAGAATGTTTTGAGTTAAAACTTGTTATTTAAAAAAGTGGTTGGAGGGATGGCTCAGTGGTTAAGAGCCCTGGCTGCTCTTGCAGAGAACCAGTTTCAGTTCCCACCATCTACACAGAGGCTAACAATCATCTATAACTCTTGCTCCATAGGACTCTGACGCATTCTGATCTCCACCAGCACCCAGTACACACATGGATGCAGATAGGACGCTCGGACACATAAAGTGACAAAATCTAAAAGAGAACATCTTCCCTTTCCTACTTGTTTCATGCCATTTTCTTTTTGCTCGATGATTATGCAGTTCAGAATAGGCATGACTCAGAATTGGTTTATCAGACACCTTTCTAGAAAACAGTATTTTCATGACAATTTGTCAATTAATGCAGTGCACCATTACAGACTTGACAACTTCAGAATTCAAAAAAAAATGTAAAACAGGCTTTTAAGTTATTTTCCCCATAAATTACATTCAATTGAGTTTCGGTGCCACAGAAGCTTCTTCTAATGTCTCAACCAGGTCAGATGCAGACTAAAACATGGTGTGAGATTTCCCCACATTTCCATTGACCTGCTTGGGAACACTAAGTATATGGTCCAGCCTTCCTTCCTGTCCCCTGGTTAACCAGCTTTGCTTCTTCTTCCCCAACCCCAAGAACCCAGATCTACCTTTTGATGCTAATTATTCTCAACACAGATGAACTTGATACTTGCGCTGTCCCTTCCTTGTCCCCACTTTGCATTTGACATTTACTAACAGAAGTTTACATTTCTGCATTAAAGCCACAAGAGAAGCCGGGTAACCTATGCTCTGCTTTCCCAAATGATCTGAAGTGGCTCTGAAATGGGTTCCCACTTTCGAGAAGCTTTGACTCATATAAATGCACATCTCTTCCCCGTATGTCATGAGGTAAGATTAAGATGCTGTGCTCATGTAAGCTGATCTTTAACATGATAGTCCTAAAAGATGGGGGGAAATGCTGCACTAGCTCAATAGTAACTGTTTTACAAGCTCTAAAGAAATCATTAATGTATTGCAATTAATTAGTGTAAGGAAATGTAGAACTTAAGTACTTATGTACTGTATTTGAAAGCTTGCTAATGAAAGCTAAAAAGAGATTACCCAAAATGTTTGGTTTCCTACTCATCAGAGACAACGAGATATTTCTACAATTTAAATTTTAATATTTTTGGCAGGTAAGTTAGAAGTATTATATACAGTGAGAAATGCATAGAGTGGAGGCTGGAGCTACCACTCTGCAGGCAGTGAAGAAAAGGGACGCATGGCGACGTTTCCATTTTGATCCCAAAGGAGAAGGAAATAAAACAGATACTGGGGTTAAAACAAAGGTTGTGATTAAAACAATTTGGTCAGAAGTGATAAGGAAGACGGAGAGAGCTGGGAGCTGAGTATGAAACAACCATGTTGACATGACACAAAGAACACAGACTCTAGGTTGCAAGGTCAGTAATGGCGGGCCAGATGGCCAATGTCCTGAGGAGTGGATAAAGTCTAGAGCTGATGTATACTATTTACATGAGTGTTGTCATGTCAAAAGACCTCAGTGTCTGAGACCCACAGGAATAGCAAGACCTACCTCTGGCCGGAATACAGATGGTGACTGTGTGAAAGTATCAGGCACAGTTTTCTCCTCTGGGATGACTACAGTCTTAGACTGCTACCCTGCAGAGACCTCTTACCAAGATTAGCTGAGCAACATCCTTGTTCAGCTGTCCCAAGCACGCTGAGGTTCCTGGTAACTGGCACAACTTCATGAAAGCATATGACCTACACCATCCTATAAGTACACTGTAGCTGTCTTCAGACACACCAGAAGAGGGCATCTGATCCCATTACAGACGGTTGTGAGCCACCATGTGGTTGTTAGCAATTGAACTCAGGACCTCAGGAGGAGCAGTCAGTGCTCTTAACCACTAAGCCATCATTCCAGCCCCTCCATCCAGCTTTTCTGTACCGATGTCTGTTGTGACTTCATTCCAGTGTCTGAGTCAGCTCAATCCCTTATTGGTGGCAGCACTGAGGGAACATACACAAGGCAGTTTCCCTTTCCTGTAGTCTTACTTGTGATTCAGCTGTGACACACTAAATTGTGGGTAAGGACATCCAAAAAGAAGTTTCCATCTAGTTCAGAAAGGGGACCACCCTGTAAGCAAAGACCTGAAAATGAAGTAAAAAGGACAGCCAGACCCAGCTACACCTCTGTAGCTTTGATTGAGTTATCCCTCCAAAATGATAGAAGTGCAAGCTGGTCATATAGAGATTGTCATTTAATTTGCAGCCAGCAATATACCTAGACTATCAGCTAACAGACAGGTCAAGGCCGATAGCTAACTAACAAAACTCAGAGATGAGCAAAGTTGAATCTCTGTAAGTATTCTGGATGGAGTGAGCTGCATGCAAAGAAGGAGTGATCATCCCAGTGGTTGGAGCAGAAGGATGTGTTCCTCTATTAGCATGGGCCATGATACCCTAGAGAACTGACCTATCTCAATCGGAATTACCTCAGCCTTTGTCAAATCTGCTGCATATCCTATAAACAAAAATAAAAATAAAAACACTTCTAGGCAAGACCTTTCCAGGGCATTTTCATTCTTGGGAATCCCTACCATGGTCAGGAGTTTCCCCTTTAATTTATCACTTTTCCCCATCTTCCCACAGTAAAGCTTCTTTTGATCTTACTCCCTCCCACATGTGTCTGTGTCATTACTATTCGTCTGAGACAACCTAAGAGCCACTGTTGATTTTTTTGGTGAGACTTGAGTTTCTGACGTCTTAAGTCCCTATATCACACACAACCATGATGAGAAAGGTTCAGTTGTTCTAATATAACTCCACCAGAACCAGCAAAAAGAGTAAAGATTTCTAAAGTGGCCAAGAGTAGCTAGATCCAGGAAGAACTGGCTTCCATTTCTAGCCAGGACACTGAGCAGCCGTGTGGCACCGGCTCTGCGTCCCTGATTTTGTTTTTTGTATCCCGTCTCCGATTGTTCCGGGGTCACATTAGGTGCTTTTAGACTGTCTGACATTCAGCCCCGCTGGTATACCTGAGAAGTATGCCCCATAACACACAAACAAGCACGTGTCTTAGTTTAAAGAGTTTATAAACAGCAGGTCCCACCTAGATATTTTACTACTTAACTTACAAACCATACCTCACTTTTTTAAATCAAAATTGCTTTCCATAGACCAACTAGAAATTCACTTAAATGTATCAGCTCCATTAAAAACATACAAACACACACAAACACACACACACACACACAGAGGGGGGAGCTTAGAATCAACGTAAGTATTTATCACATGGTTCAGACTATTTACTTGAGCATATAGGTAATGATCAGCTGTATCACCAGAACAAAGAATTTAACGGATGTTGAAATAACAGTATGATTGACAGGTGAGAATACAATACAAGTACTACTAACAGGGACCTGAGAGCTGAGGTGAGACCTATGTGGAATGTTTAATGAGGTATAGCAGGAGAAACACATACAGATGGAAAGTTCTTACCCCACTCTTCATCTTTAGAATTTTAGATATTTGCAGCAAAATATAATCACAGATCTATAGGAGCCTGAGATTTCTGGGCTTGGCATGTTCAGGTAGAAAATAAACATTGAAATGCTCTAAAACTAATGAGAGTCTCGCTCATTTTGTTTAGACTTGGAGAGAGGAGTGGCTTACTTAGGGTACCGGTCCCAAGTACACTCTTTGCACCCAATGCCATGCTTCTCTCCTGCTTCACTGTTGCTGCTAAAGTGAGAAGACGCTGATGGCCATACATATTTTTCTTTAATATGTTCCTTTAATGGTTTGAAAGCAACTTTAATTCTCTCTTGTGGTAGCTCCCTCAGAGGCTACTGAGTAAATTAACCAAATACAAGGTTTCGTGGTTTATCGAATTAACATATGAAAAGCAACCCAATAATTATATTCTGTCAGTCCATATTCACACGTGACTCCAAGAAATCTCCACGTTTTACATGCATAGTTCGTA